>NW_027529526.1:5911072-6048597 GCF_008692635.1 Crocuta crocuta
AGCAGGAGCTGGGGTGTGTTCGGCTCACCGTGGCCTCTCTAAGTGATCCTGGAGACTCAAGGAGGTTATGGAGGGATTCTAAGGAGAGGAGAACACTATTGGATTTGGATTTTTAAAAGCTCACTCCAGTGACAGTGTAATGTGGGATCAGGTAGGAGAGACCATGGAAGAGGGAAGAGTTGAAGTAGTTCAGGTGAGAAAACATGGTGGTTTGAACTAATGATGGGAGAATGGCCAAGTGAGGACTGATTTGTGAGATATTAAAAAGGTAGAATCCACAGGACTTAGTGATGGGTTCCTTTTTTTTTTTTTTTTGATATGATAAGTTCAAGGTCCATGTATGCCATCTACAGAGAGGTGTCCAAGAAACTGATGGATGGATGATCTATCTACTTACCTACCTGTCTTCCTACCTCCCTACCTACATACATGTCTACCTGGGGCAGTAGTCATTCAGGGAGCCATCAGCATACCCTTGGTCATCAAAATACAAGGGAGGATGAAATCTTCAAGGGATAGAGTAGACAGAAAAGAGATAACCTGGGGTAAATCTAGCCTTGCACAAGTTAGACCTGCTTAGAGTGAGTATACCTGTGTGCAAAGGTGGTTGCGGCCTGTTGTGGCCAAGACATGAGTGAACACATAATGGGTGACTGTTATGTCTGGTTCTGTGGTATTAGAGCCATTGGGGGAAACAGAGACCAAGCCCGTATTCCTGAGAAGATATGGGTAAGAATGACAGCCCACATATGGGCAGTGTACCTCATCTGCTCATGCACCTGAGAGGTTCTGCTGACTTTAATGACATAACTGGCATGCAGTGGACAGCAGGTGGGTGGCTTCGAGTGCAAGGAATGGCCAGGGTCTGTGTGTTACTTACACGTTGAGAGGCTGCCAGGCTGGCCACTGAGCTTTGGCCTTGATGACGGTGAGGACCTCATCACTCTGCAAAAAAGGACCACAGTTGTTTAGTGAGGAGAGCCAGGCTCAAGGGAGCAAGAGAGGTTTGATATGGTGACATTGTCCACCCTCACTCCCTTACCTGATGCCCAGGTGGGGAGTCATCCCTCCCTAAGGTAGGGAAGCCCAGGAGCCTTGGCAGTCCCGGGGGATGGGGCTCAATGTCCACTGTGTCTAGCGTGTGTTGCACACTGAAGGGTTCACTGAGCCATGATCTGGTGTCCAGCTCTGGCCACCCCTTCGCCATCACAGCCGGAGCTGTGACCTGGCCTCCGCCTTGCATGGCCATGCTTCTATATTGTGCCCAGCCTGGAGGCACGCCATGTGCTCTGTGTCCAGGCACCGGCTGCATGAAGAGCTGCAGGGTAGGCAACACCTGCTCCAGACGATTGTCACCCCCCAGGCCTCTCCTGCTGTTGAGACCCACACACCTGATCAGACTCCTTGGACAAGGAGGCCAGAACAAAGTCTGAGGCCAACACCCCTGAGGTCAACACAGCTCTATTTGCTTTAGACAGCGTGTAGCATGGGCCCTTAAAATCAATTTTTGAGGAAGGATTTGCTACTTAACATTTTGAAGGAAAGCATCAAGTCAACATCGAGGGGCAAAAATCAGAAAGTTTGTGTGGATCTTGCTTAACTTTACTTTGCAGTTTATTTGGGTTTTTATCTTCAGTTACACTTTGGGGCAGAGGAGCATCATAACCTTGTCAAGGCTTAAGACTTCCATAGGCTCAAATTTGGCTTTGTCTAGAGACCTTCCCTGGAGATGATTCAGCTGGTCTTCAGTCTCCCCTTCCCCTGGCTGGACCCAGCAGCGCTCAGATACCACCATCCACTGTACTGGGAAATGTCTAGAATGTCACCAGCTGAGCAAGGAAGAACTTTGTTGCTAACTGAACAGGTCCCTGAATTCCAGCAGGGCAGAGACATGCTTGGCTGGCTTATATCTCCGCTCCAGTTCTTAGAGTCATGCCTGGTAAGAGTGCGTAGAACCTATTTAGGATGAACTGACAAACCTCTTAATTGGTGGGTACCATGCCCAGGAAATCCCACAGCCCTGCAGTCATCTCATTTACCCCATGTCTCGCACTGAGCCCTTCCTCTGAGCCCAGAAGCCCACTCCTCCTCCAGCAAGTTAAAGGCACATCTATTGCGAGCCTCCATTCCTCCGTCTCCTGCCCCTCACAGCGGCCGGGCTCCAAGATCCGCTGTGCCCACAGCATTTAAGTCCCTTGAGCACCCCCTCCTGCCCCCCGGCCACAGTCTCCATACCTTCTTGCTTTCCCACAATGCACCCTCCATATTACTGCAGATCCGAGCATCTCCATTCCCTGCCTTAGCCCTTTGGGAGGTCCTCACAACTTCCATGACCATTTCTTAATTCCTGTGTTTTCCTACATGGACTTCATCATCTGGCTCTAGTATACTTTTTTTCCCTTTGATTTTACATATACAGAATAATGCATGAGCAGAATTGTACATGCTCACTGTAGACAAATTTAGCATCAGAGAAGCACACAATGTAATAGTGAGCATATTCCATCCAGCATCTACCCTGCCTTCTGCCTCCTTCTCCAGAATGTTACAGTTTGGTGCGTATCATTGCAAATGCAACGATGTGCACGTGTGTATGTGTGTGCACATTAGATATGGCTCTTCCCACAAGAACTGCATCATACTGACTACCTTATTCTGCACCATTTCAAATTTTCCCTTTATACCATTTCATGAGAAACTTTTCCATGTCAGTAGATACTGCATCATAGCAATCCTTTTGTTGATGGTTGAAGTGTTGGAGAGCTTTAAATTCTGGTAAGCCAAGTCAAGATGCATCAAAGAGAAATCCAAGATATGAGATAGAAGAAACGAGAAACTGTCTGATGACAATCCCCTTGCCCTTGAAGAAATACTTTACTACGAAGTACAATCAGTGTGGGTGGAGTTAAGATGGCCACCAGGTTAGCTGGCCCTCCCTGCAGATTCATCTTGCATTATAATTAAATCTTGGTTTTCAAGTCCCAAGTGATGACATATTGATTTTGCTTTTGCAGTATATAACGACAAAAATTGTTTGGGCCCTCCGTTAGTGTTTATTCATGGTGATGATATTCTATCTGTAATTTTTAGAGGTATGGAGGTTCCAGGGATGGTAGACCCACGTGTGCAGGCATTAGAACAGCTTCTTGCTGTAAATTGTTTCTTCTAGTGGTTGAATGCCATCTGCATGATCAATAGCTTAGTTTTACTTGTTTGTGATCATTTGTGTTATTCAATCAGATAAGAATGCAGGAGCACCACGGACAAGTTATTTAAAAAGCTAAAAATCTCTGGAGCATCAAAATTCTCTGGTAGACCCTAAATTCTATAGGACTGGAAAGCATCTGGCTTGTTCGTGGCCATATCCAGCAAATTGTTGAAAATGCAAAGCCTTTGATGGGTATCTAGGATTCCATAGCATGAAAGTTCTGTAATTAAATACCCACCAGCATCATTGGTGGGTATTTGTTTCCATACATGATGCTGTGATGAACACTTGCATACCTTTTTCTATGTCTACAAACCCAAGGCTTCCTGTGTTCTAGATTCCTAGGAGATGATTAAAAGATGGAGCAGATTTACAATTTTGGTAGGACCTACCAAATCGTGCTCCAAAAATCTGTACCAATTTACGCCCCCACAAGAATGTATATATGCCCATCTTGCCACAGGTTTGGACACACTGAATGCCATCAATCTTTTTGGTATTTACTGATCCAGCTGGCAGGAGAGTGGTAGGTGTGAGAGCACACAGTTTAGAATCACACCTGGGTTCAAATCCTGCCTGCACCATTAGCTCACTCTGTGTCCTTTGACAAGTCTCGTGACCTCCCTTAGCCTTCTCATCTGTGAAATGGGATTTAGAAAGGGTATCTATCTACTACACGGGGCTGTTGGGGACTAAGTGGCATCGTTCATATGATGTGTTAATGCAGTGCCCAAATATGCATATATTAGCTACTATTCTTGCTCTCATTTACATTCAGGCCAAGCTGGTATTAGAATCAATTTGCACTGCTTGAGTACAGATTGTGAAGCACACAGTTGCATCTACAAATTCACAAAGCCTCGGGAGAATACGCCCTCACTTAAAGCCAACTCTGAGTCTCAGGGAGCATATGATGGGAGGTTTATATAGTTGGGTGAGCCTTGGATGGGGCTCCGGGGGGCTGGGTGTGTTCCATTCTGAAGAATGAAGGATTTAAAGTCAGAGTAAGCAATCCAAACTTCAGACTTAAATGAAAAGCTGTTTTAACAAGTCTCTAAGGCACAGAAAGGATCTTTCAAGAATCCTTAGAGCCCTTGTACATCTCCCATAGGACTCTTTTCAAACCAACTATTTCAGGGCATTCACAGTTCATCCCTCTTTTGGATGACATTAGCACTTTCCTGGATATATGCCAATTAAAATAAAAAACCCCAAAGAAACCACAGGTCACTCGTGTCCATCTTCATGGGGATGGGCTCTTTCATTTTGCTTTTGGTAAATATATTGTGAAGATGTTACAGCTGTACTCAGACTTCATAGCTACCGACAGCAAATGGGAATCACACAGCTGCAAACAGGCCCCAGGCTGAGGTCAGCTCTGGAGGAAAGAGGGTCATGTAGGGGCAAACACAGGCCCCAACACAGGTTGGAGGCAGAAATCACATCGGTATTAGGGGATGCTGAGACTGAGAAGAGCGGAGAGTAAGAATGTGGGTCCCGGGAACGGGTGGGGGCTGGTGTCAGAACCAACCTTCCCCAACACTGACCTTCCCATGCCCTCCAGAGCCAGCCCCCAATGCAGGAGGGCCCTGAGTGTCTCAGCTGTGCCCACAGTGAAAGGCCAGCATCTGTCCCCTCCTCCCTGCCTCGTGCCTCACCTCCTCTCCTGAACCTTCATATCCCAGTCCTGAACCACATCTCCTTTCCTCATCCTAACGCCCTCTTTGCTCTAGGTGGCACTGAGCACATCCTGCCCTTGACCTACAGTCTGGGACTCCACCCAGACAACAGGCCTCCTCCCTGCAGTGAAGAGAAGGGGGCTGCAATCCATACTCAAGAGAGAGAAAGTAACGGCAACATCGACAGTAATAACACAGCGATCTGTTTTTATGTCCCAGGCATAGGCACTGTGCTCGTGACCTTTGTATAGTATTGTATTTAATCTTTACAACACATTTGCAAGGGAGGTAGGTATACACTTTTCAATCCTCAGAAACACATTTATTTGCCCAAATTAGGTAGCCAGTTCGTCAATGACAGAGCTGGAGTTTAAACATCAGTCTCACTTTGGGGACACACATGTCACCCTATGACCCCAGGCAGAGGGGGAGCTGGGTAAGCTGTGGCACAGACAGAGCCGGGTACTCTTGAAAGGTCAACCTCCTGCCCTCCCTGGGCTTCCGCATGCCCTAGAATACTCTGAGCTCTGAATGTTCCAGCCGCACTTGACACCAGACAAGTGTTCACAATGCTATTAATGTTAATGCTGCCCTGAGAACGGGTTTTGATGAAGAGCAGGGGAGGCTCAGGGAATATGAGTTGGAGAGGAACTGCTCCCGGAGAGGCGGACACCCAGTGACCAATTGATGTTAAAGTGCACGCAAGGATACACGAGCGTGTGCAGAGAGATCCCTTCCCTTCCCCTCCCCGCACCCCCCCCATCACACATTTCTGTGCATTCATCAGCTCGTTTCTTAGGAAAATCCCTGGGCATAGCGACCATCTCATTTTGCAGATGAAGAAACTGCCGTTCAGAGAAGTCACGTGACTTGTGGCAGCCCACCCAGGAACCATGGTTCTCATACAGATGTGTCTGCCTCCAAAACTCCTGTTCCTTCCCCTTGGCCTGTGGATTCTTACTCTCTATCTTGCCCTCATCTCTCTCCCGTTTTGCTTTTTTTTTTTTGTTTCAGCAAGAGCGTGGCTACTGCTGGCGGACAGTTTTCCCCAAAGAGCCCTTGCTGTGAGGCATAGGGTCACCCAGATCCCTCTGGGAGGGCAGTGCCTGGCCTCTTAGGTAGACTCTCGTGAACAGTGTTTGGCTCCATTACTTGCTTCTATCCTATCCCAGAATTCCCACTTACCGCCCATAAAAAATAGCCCTGATGGCTTCCATGTCTGAAGGGAACTTTTCATCCCTTGGTGGGTGTCCTGGTGATGAGCAGCAGGAAATGAACCATTTTATGAGGTGATAATGGAGCTATGAGCATCTTTAAAATCAATTGTGCTCAACGTCATAGTCTCCCATCGTTTCAACAAGCTCTGGGTTTATTGGGTCATAAATAAAAACAGATGGTTCATATTTGGTGATGCTCTATGGTTTGCCTGTGATCTCCTGTGGTAAGTACTGTGGAACTCTGAGGTAGGCAGGCATATTGTTCCCATTGTTCAGATGAAGTAACTGAGATTCCCCCCTCTCCCCCCCCGATACTGCTCTGGTCAAGATCACCAGTGCTCTCACTGCTGCCAGTGGTTATTGCCCAGCTCTTGGCTTCCATGATCCCTCATCGGTGTTGGATCAGGAGAGCTGGTCACTCCCTCTGTCTTGAAATACTTCCTATTTGGTTCTGGCACCTGCTGCCCCTCTATTTCTTCTCACCTCACTGGCCATTCCTCCTCATCTCCTTTGTTGACCCTTCTCCATCCACCTGGGGTCAAGCCCTTGATCCTCTCCCATATTGCAATTAATTAATTACAATTAATTGCAGCTTGTCTTGTGCCTTAAAATACTATACATGCATTAATGATGACTGGGGTTTAATCTTCCACCTTGTATATCAACTGTTTGACATTTTCATCTGGATGTTGAATTGTCGGAACTAACTTCGTGACCCTCCCCTCCCCTAGCATGGCCTGCTCTTTTCTCCCCTGCCCGCTCAGTGGCAATGCCATCTTTCTAGTTTCTCATCCCCGATGCTTCTCTCTCTCCTGCTCCACACCCAATCCTTCAGTCCACCCTGTCGTCTCTGCTTCTAAAATGTATTTATGAGCCCACCACTTTCTGTCACCTGCCTTGCCACCATTGTGGTCCAAACCATCATCACTACGCATCTAGATGACTGCAGTTGCTCTTTGGCTGGTTTCTCTGCCCCCTTTTTTGCTCTCCTCTGGGCTCTTTGCACAGCAACCATCTCATGCCATCCCTTAGGTCAAAATCCTTCAATGGCTTCACACCTCACAGCAAACGGGGACCTTCTATGTCCCCCACAGCCCTCCATGACCAGCCTCGCCCTGTGTTACTTGCTCTATCCCTCAGGACTCTGTCCTCCTCTCTCACTTTGTTTTGGCTACTCCAGACATCTCATTTTCCTCGAATGCACCGGGCACATTTAGCACTTGCTGCTCCCTGTACCAGGAATGCTGTCCTCCAGACAGACATCGCAGCACTCACGCCCTTGCCTTCTCCAGGTGTTTGCTCAAATGTCACCTTCTCTTGAGGTCTTTGTTGACCCCATGATTAAAAACAGCAATTCCTCACTGGCCCCTCCACCCAGCATGCCCTCTTCACATTATATGATTGTGTATTTTTCATCACATTGGTCACTGTCCGATATCCTGTGGATTTTGCTTATTTACTTCTATTTTCTATCTCTCCCTGCTAGAATAGAGCACCCCCTGCAGGCAAGGGCTGCTGTCTGTCTTGCCTAGTGCTGTATTATCAGTATTTAGGACTGTGCTTGGAACATGCTCAAGCCATATTGGTTGCACGAATGAGAGGCTGTGAGGAGGAAGGGGCCGGTGCCCTCTGAGCCTCAGCCCACCAGCCTCTGTTATCCTAGCTGCTTGAACTGATCCTCAGAGATCTGAGCGCTGAGCTGGCAGGCACGGGCAAGAGTGGAGGAGAGTGCCAGCCAGACAACTGTGCTGGAACTCCCTGAACTAGAAGGAGAGGGAAGGGACAGGACACAGAGGCCACTTTAGGAGCCGTGGTCAGTCTCACAATTTCTGAGTCAGCCTCAGGTGGACACTCTGTGACCTGGGCTGGCTGTTGGAGTGCCCACAGAGTGCCTCATCCCCGGGAAAGACACAGCCATCCCAAGCTACTGTCTGATCAGCGATTTCAAAGGCAGAGAAGGTACCTGGGGCCCATTAACAGACCCACAAGAAGATGATGTGGTTGCACAGAAGTATTTCAAATTCAATGTCTTTTTAGTTCTTTTCAGACACAGCCTGTAATTCCAATGGGAAGATTGCATAATGCCTGTAGATAACAATTTCCCTGTGAGACGGTTTTTTTTTTGAAAGCAGCTTGGCATTTCTGAAGCAGGAGAAGAAGGACCCATCAGAGCCTCCGGGGGCTGCCCGACTGCCCCTCCACCTGCAGCTGACTCTAGCAGGTGGAGCGCTCTGTGGAGGGGGATCACCCCATGACCTGAGGCAACCATCCTTCGGTGTGCTTCTGTGAGCCACTGGCATCAATTTAGCTTGTCCTTTAGGGACCAAAGTGTCAATCCTGGGTTTAACCTCATTTTCCAGACTTTTTCATTTTGTCCTTTGTAATGCTTATGAAAATCTGCAGCCCCGGGAAGCAGAGGGAGCTAGGGAGGTCGATGGGGCAGGTCCGACTCTCCATCCTACCAGTCTCTCTCGACGTGATCTTCCTGGGCCCTCCTCCCTACTCCACCCTGTCTCCAGCAACCAGAAAAGACTAAGTGCCAGGGCCACAGCAGAGAAGTGAAAAAGGGGACCAGGCCAGGCGAGATTCTGACGTCACAGAGGAGAGAACGCGGTAAGCAGAAGCCATCTGCTCTCGAAAAGGCAAGAGTTGCATGGAAGCCCAGGCCAGGTCTGGCTGACGGTGACCGTGATGCAGTTATGGGACAGCACCCCTACTCTGCCCTGTGGGAGCATCTCCAGTGGTCTTTTTAAAAATAAATTAAAAGAAAAATTAAGTTTATTTACTTTGAGAGGGGGGCAGAGAGAGAGAGAGAGAGAAAGTCCCAAGCAGGCTCCACAGAGCCCAATGCGGGGCTTGAAATTACGAGCTGCGAGATCATGACCCGAGCTGAAGTTGGGCGCTTAACCAACTGAGCCACCCAGGTGGCCCTCAAATTGGACGTTTTAACTGACTGAGCTCCCCAGGCGGCCCTCCAGTGATCTTAAAAGCACAGCATTGGACACCCCTTGTCCCTCCACCCAGTCCCCACCCCCCCTTCCTCTGACGACAGCTCCTGTCCAGGTCTAGTCCCAGATGCCAGTGCCAGAGCAGGGGTGGGAACTGTGTACCTTCCTTGCATCCCCAGCATAGGCTGGGGTTGGAGGAGGTGTGCAGGGCATGATTAAGGGATGAATAATGGGTAAGCTAATTAAATGATTCATTAATGACAAGCTAGAGGAGGCCTCTGGCCTGTGACGCCCTCCCCGGGGATCCCAGGGCACTTCTGGTGAATGCCGTGGGGCCGGGATGTGCCAGAGGGTCTGCCAGCCGGAGCAGGTGACCTGACTGATGTGTTCGGAGGGCCCTGCCCACTGCTGTGGGGGGTGGACGGTAGTGGGGCATGGGGGCCGCAGGACCGCAGAGAGCACTGCCAGGAGACCGTGGATACAAGGCATTATTTTGAAGGGAGCCGCAAAAGGACCTGCTGATGGATGTGGGCTGTAAAACTAAGAGGGGTCAAGGATGACTCCAAGGGGAGGTGTCTTGTCAGCAGTTGGATATATGAGGCTGGAGTTCAAGGGACAGGTCCAGGCCGGAGATATATATTCAAAAGGCATCAGTATATAAGTGGTAGTTTAAGTGACAAGACAAAGACCCTGGGGATGGGGGTGGGGGCGGCAAAGAGCCTAACAAGAGGCAGCCAGAGAGGCAGGAGGACATTAGGAACTGCCCGGGGCCTCTTCAAAGCCCTTGTGCTCTCCCTGCACTGCCCCTTAATGTCTCCACTGCTGCCCACTGTCCCTGCTGTGCCCTCTGCCCCCCACACCCCCGCCCCCTGCTGTCCCCACTTCCCCAGACACCCTTGCTGCCCCACTGTCCCCCTGCTACATCCACAGTCCCCTTGCTGCTCCTCCGAACCCTTGCTGACCCCCTGACCCCTATTGCACCCCCTCCCCCTTGCCGGCCCTGCTACTTGCTCACTGCTGCCACTGCTGCCTTGCTGGTGACTGCTGGAAATGCAACGGAAGCCCATTTAGGAAAGGCCCGCCCGCGAGGCCAGCAAGCCCAAACAGCTCTTTTGAGGAGTGTGCTGTGCGGGATGTCGAGAAATCTGGCAGCAGCAGGAAGGACACGTGATTATTTCATAAAAGATGAGTGACATTACGGCAAGTTTGTATGTGAAACGGTATAGTCTAATACAGAGAGAGAAACCACTGTCCCAGGAGAGAGAGGGGGTGCACTTGGGGGAGTGGGGTGAGATCCAGGCCTTCCAGCCAGAGCAAGTGGATGGAAGAGGAAGGCACAGGGCAGTAGCTCCTGATGCTGAAGCTCATGGGCCTTTCTGGGCGCCCAGCAGATGAGGAGTGAACCGGCACTCTCTGCCAGGCTCCACTGAGGGGGCTGGAGACAGAGACCAGAACAAGAGAGACGCCGATCCCTGCCCCGTGGAGCTTTCCTGAGTGGAGGAAGGACCTAAACAACGAGCAGCCACAGCGTCCCAGACTGTGGTGGGCTCTCTGGAGACAAGAAAGCAGGGGCTGGTGAGCAGAGGGCCAGGCTCGGAGAGCTTGGGATGTGAAGAAGGCTTCACTGACAAGGCCACCGAAGTATTCTGAGATACAGGTGCTCATGCGTGTGAAAGGGGCCAAATAAGCACTCTAACAGGATGAAAATTACCTCACATGCTAAAATAAGGACTTAAAAAATAACATAACCATATTATATGATGTTAGAGATAAAAAGAGAGGGTGTGAGATGCAAAAAGCAATATCCATCATCTCACCATCCTTTCCTAGCAGGTATTAATTCATTCTGTATTTGTATGTTTTTGTCACATAGTTGGAATCATAGCTTACACACACACACACACACACACACGCACACATACACACACATGTTGTCTTTACCCCTACCATTTCTTTGCACAATAGTAGCTAGATTATTATACAAATAGATGATTACACAAACTGTACCTTGCTTTCTCATTTAATGTATTTCAGAGATGATCTCATTTGTGACATAGCTCCTCTAATGATGACCTCAAAGACCATCTAGCAAAGTAAAAAAAAGATACAAAAGCATATACATGTGTGTTTTTACATCGCTAGATGGTCTTTGGGTTCATCATTAAAAGAGCTATATCACTAATGAGATGATCTCTGAAAGACCCTAGACTGAATTAGAAAGCAAGGTAGAAGCTTCAGGTATTGTACTGTCAGCCTGTTTGGCTGGTCCTTAAATATAATAACATTTCACTTCATCGGCTCCCTTCATCCACTGATTTCCATAAAAAGCTTTCAGACTGTTAAGTAATGAAGCTCCAAATGACCTGGACAGTGGAGAAATAGGCGTGCCGGAAGGTGCTCGGAATGTTAGCATCAAATAAGGTTCCAGAAATGCTACTTTCTTAAATAGTGCTATTTAAATGCAAAGGAACAGCTTTGATAAGCTGTAAAAGCTTAACCCTTCTCATTTCTGACGACCAACCCCACTCCATGTCCTCACAGAGGTTTGGGGAGAGCCTGGGGAGGTAATGGAGAAGTTGTGTGTTGTGGCTGACGGAAAAGGTTGTCCCTACCAGGAATTTAAGAGGCTGGCTTCTGTCAGACTTCTCAT
Organism: Crocuta crocuta; assembly: GCF_008692635.1. Classification (NCBI taxonomy): domain Eukaryota; kingdom Metazoa; phylum Chordata; class Mammalia; order Carnivora; family Hyaenidae; genus Crocuta; species Crocuta crocuta. The sequence continues at coordinate 5,922,775 of NW_027529526.1, forward strand.
GGTAACAGAAGTTTCCCTGGCTGTGAAAACCAGCTTTTAGTTAGTATTGTGGCATCATGGACCAAGAATTAAAGAGCAGTGTGGTAGAATAAGTCAGACAGAAGTTCAAATCTTGGCTCAACCACTCACATGCTGTGTGAGTTTGGGGAAGTTGCTCACCCTCTCTGAGGGGATTCCTCACGTGTGAAAAATGCATTCATTGAGCTCCTGTTATGGGTCAGAGACTGTGCTAGGCACCAGGCAGAGGGCAGTGGACAAGGTGCAACAGTCCTTGCTCTTGTGGGCATGTCCTCTCGTAGGTTAATAAGAATACATGCAGATTGAATGAGATTGTGAAAGTGAAGGGCCAGGCGAGTGGTGACGGAAGGGTAGCCACGATAACTAAACTCGCATGTCTCCAGCCCCCTCCTTCTGTGTAATTGTCCACCGTGTCCACTTATCCCTGCCCCTCAAGCAACTCCTCCTCTGAAAGGCCTCATTTTTGGGGCACATGGGTGGCTCAGTTGTTTGAGTGTCTGACTTTGGCTCAGGTTACCATCTTGCGGTTCGTGAGTTCAAGCCCCGTGTTGGGCTCTGTGCTGACAGCTCAGAGCCTGGAGGCTGCTTCAGATTCCGTGTCTCCCTCTCTCTCTGCCCCTCCCCAACTCACGTTCTGTCTGTCTGTCTCTCTCATAAATAAATAAATCATTAAAAAATAAAAAAAGAGAAATTTGAATGGCCTAATTTTTTGAGTAGAAACTTATATATTTAAAGTGTACAACACAATGTTTTCATATACATGCAGAGGCACATCTTCGAGATACTGTGGGTTTGATTCCAGACAACTATAATAAGGCGAGGCAAATGAATTTTTTGCTTTCCTGGTGTATATAAAAGTTGTGTTTATACTATACTGAAGTCTGTTAAAGGTGCAATAGCAACAGGTCTTAAAAAAAAAACAGTGGGTATATCTTAATCAAAAAATACTTTGTTGCCAAAAAGTGCTAACCATCATCTGAGCTTTGAGTGAGTCACAGTCACTGATCACCATAACAGACAGAACTATAATGAAAAAGTTTGAAGAGAATTGCCAAAAAGGTACGAAAAGGAGAATTACCCAAGAGTTTGCAAACATTACCAAGATGTGACAGAGACACAAAGTGAGCAAATGCCATTGGAAAATGAATTCTGAAAGATTTGTTCCATGCAGGTTGCCACCAACCTTCAATTTGTAAAAAAAAAAACAAACCAAAAGAAAGAAAGCAATATCTGGCGAGCACGATAAAGTGAAGTACAATAAAATGAGGTGCTCCTGCACTTGGTAAAATGGTCACTGCAGTCAAGCTAATTAACACATTCATCTCTTCAGAGTTGTTTTTTTTTTTTTTTGTGGTGAGAGCACCATAAATCTACTGTTAGCAAATTTCCAGTATACGATAAAGTATTATATTAATATTAGTATATATTGTATGATACTACACATACAAATATATATATGTATATATATATATATATTTATGGGAGAGGAGAGAGAGTTTGCGCATGAGCAGGGGAGAGGCAGAGAGAGAGGGAGAGAGGGAGAATCCCAAGCCAGCTCCACACTCAGTGCAAAGCCCAACGTGGGGCTTGATCCCACAACCGCGAGATCGTGACCAGAGCCGAAATCAAGAGTCAGATGCTTAACCAACTGGTCCACCAAGGCGCCCCTACGGTAATTTAAACTATAGTCACTGTGCTGTATGTTATGTCTCTAGACTTATTCATCCCACATAACTGTAACTTTGTACCCTTTGCTGGCCATCCTCCATTTCCCCCACCTCCCTGCCCTGGGGATGCCTTCTTGATGCCCCCGGATCCTCAAATCATCTTTTTTCCATTACCTCAACCATGTGGCATCATTATCATTTGCATGATTATGTGCTCACTTGAGTGTCTTTCAAACCAGAAGGCATCTAGCAAAACACCCATCTCCTAGTAGGTGCTTAATCAAATATACTGAATGTTTAGTAAATGAAAGAATATTCCCCAAATATTCTCTTTATTTGAAGATTCTACAACCTAGCAGCACCAGACAATTTCAGCAGCCAGGATGGGTCTGTGTTTATATCCCACAGCTGCTCTGTACAACTTTACTGTGGACCGTGATCCTCTGCCCAGAACACTCTTGAGCTGCTGGGAAAGATGCTAAAATGCGGTCCTCAGTTGTCAGTTCTTTTCGGGGGGGCTGCACTGGCTGCATAAAACCACCTCACGTGATGCTGGCAGAGGTCTTCTTTGGGCCTGCACCGCAGCCCCGCCTCTCCCTCGGCCCATTTCTGCCTGCCACCCCTCTCGGCCTCTGGCCACCCCAGGTGGGGCTCCCAGCAGCCTTCCCTAACTCGACGCGTGCCAATCTGGGCTCTGCCTGCTGCCCGGAGAAGCCAGCTGCTACGGCTGGTGGGAAGAAAAGAGACGCAGAGGTAGCACAGCAAAGACATTCTCAGCGGGTAAAGCCCAATGATGTGTTCGCTGTCAGCGGGAGGGAGAGGTGGGTTAGGCAGAAGGACCCGGCGTCCCTGCACACCAAAGTCTGAAGGACCATGTCAGGGCAGCCAGCCTCAAAACTGGATTTTGTGAGCAGTCAGTTTCAGCAAAACAGCATCGCTCACCACATTCGAGCAATGTTCCTGATTAGCATTTTAAAAGGTTTGTAGTTTGTGTTATTATTATCGTTAGTTTGCTTTTATGGTCATAGGAGAGCCATAAGCATAAAGAGTTAATATCCAGTTATCTTTGCACGCATTTAAACAATATGATAATGAAAATAATTACAACTCAGCCCTGGGGGTTTGTGAGCTTACAAATGCCCTCTAAAAAAGGCCCCTACCTTACTTGGGGTGGGTGATTATCTAATTTTACAATAGCATGGTCTGAAGGGCTTGGATTTTAGAGGCTCTGTGGCTTCATGGTGCAACCCTGGACAGCTTACTTAATTCTCTGAGCCCTGCTTTTCTCATTCTGCAGAGGGGCCTAATGATAACTACCTTACAGGCTTGCTGTGAGACAGAAATGAGCGATAAGTGCACTTGATCTTAGCCAAAAGGCCGAGAAGCGATGAAATGAGAGATAAATGGATACAGAAGGCTTGCCCGGTTCTGGGCACATAGTAAGTACTCAATAAATGGCAGCGGGCAGGAGAGGCCTCACAGGAGAGGACACATCTTTCTGCAGGCCCTTTCCAGACCTGGCCTGGAGAAACCCTGTGGTCAGCAGCCAACCCTGAAGGACAGCAGGAGGCTGGAGTTTTAGGGGACAGGGAGTCAGACTTAAATTTGCTTCAAAGTACAAGCAAGCAAGCTCACAGACAAACATGGAATCCCCAAGGCACTCAGAAGCAAAGGTTAGAAATAGAGAACTAAAAAGAGCTGTGAGCTAAATTTAAATTCAGAGGATTTTGTTTAAGGACCTGTCAGTAAATAGTCTCGAGTCAGGCTGAACAATGGTCCCCCCAAAGATTTCCACATTCTAATCCCTGGAACCTACGAAAGTTACCTTATGGCCAAAAGGACCTGGCAGATGTGATTAAATTAAGGATCTTGAGATGGAGATTATCCTGGCTTATATGGGTGGCCTTAAATCTAAGTGTCCTTGTAAGAAGGAGGCGCAGGAGATCTGACTACCGAAGACGGGAAGGCAATGTCAGGATGGAAGCAGAGATCGGAGTGATGTGGCCACGAGCAACTGAATGCCGGCAGCCACTGACGTTCTGAGGAGGCAAAAAGCCTTTTAGAGTCTCCTGAAGGAATGAGCCTGGCTCACACCTGGATGTTAGCCCTGTAAGACTCATTTTGGATTTCCGGTCTCCAGAAGTATAAGAGGATAAATTCAACCTTCTTTTAAGACACTAAATCTGTGGTAATTTAACAGCAATAGGAACTAATACAATTCCTATGGACCCAACTTGCCCTTTGAATTAGTGGGTCTAGTGAAAATGAGGTAACTAAGACCAGTCGTTTGAAGGGAGAAGGGAGGGACTAGCACTGAGTGTGAAGAGCTGATCTGAGTCCTGTCTCCTTCCTTTCTAGCTGTGTGGCCTCAGGCCAGTCAGTCAGCAACTCTGAGCCTACTGGTTTCCATCTCTAAAATAAGACTCAAGTTGACTCGCAGGCTTCTTGCGAGGATTACCTGTTAGAACACTTTAGGTACTATAAAACTATGTGAACTCTTCTCATTATTATTATTATCATTACTTTTTTTTAATGTTTTTATTTATTTCTAGCAGAGAGAGAGAGAGAGACAGCGTGAGCAGGGGAGGGTCAGAGAGAGAGGGAGACACAGACTGAAACAGGCTCCAGGCTCTGAGCTGGCAGTCAGCACAGAGCCCGCCGCGGGGCTCGAACCCATGAACTGCGAGATCATGACCTAAGCGAAAGTCGGACGCTTAACCGACTAAGCCACACAGGCGCCCCTATTATAATTACTTTTAAAAAATTTAAGTTGAAGACTGACATCAAGATGCTTGCCACCTCTTAGAAGGCGGCCTACTGGTGTGTAACATGTCTATCTGAAGCGACTCCATGAATAGTTGAATTTAGGCACGGCCACTCAGGGGACACGGAACTGAAAATTTTCAGTTCTTAGACCTCTGTCGGCAGTTCCCACTGAATTTCACTAAACCTAACCCAGGGCCTACCTGCAGTTCCTTATTTTCACAACTCGGGCTGAGTGTGGAGGTATTATCATCACTTGGACTTCTCTTTGATGAGATGTTTGTTTGCTGTAAAAGGAGAATACCAATAATCCAATCATCTCTAACTATTGGGCAATTTTCCTGTACTTGAAGCTTCCTGAAGTAAAAATTGTGCAAAGAATTTGTGTGTGAAGTTATAACACTAAAAACGACGATTATTTTTCAAACTCAAGACTGTTCACATGGGTCTGGTCTATCTATTTTCAATGGCACAGCACAATCTTTCAAAGCAAAAGGAAGAAAATAACACCTTAAAAGTTTGAACTTGGAACCCATCAACAATTTTTTCCCCCATTTGTAATTCAATCGAGCATTTCCCTACTCAGGTAGTAAAGAAAGAATTGCTGTTTTGATTGAAACTGTGTGTAGTTCTGTTTTTTTTTTTTTTTTTTTTTTAGGAATCACTTTTTTTTTAATTTTTTTTTTTTTATTTATTTCTAGGAGAGAGAGAGACAGCGTGAGCAGGGGAGGGTCAGAGAGAGAGGGAGATACAGACTCTGAAATAGGCTCCAGGCTCTGAGCTGGCAGTCAGCACAGAGCCCGACGCGGGGCTCGAACCCACGAACCGCGAGATCATGACCTAAGCGAAAGTCGGACGCTTAAACAACTAAGCCACCCAGGCGCCCCTAGGAATCACTTTTATAATGGGTTTTTCTTATTACAAAAATATGTTCATTGTAGAACATTCAGAAAATTAAGACAAGCAGAAAGAATACTATAAAGACAACTTGTAATCCCACCACCCACAGCTAACCACTCTTACGGTTTCCGTTCTGAACTGCGAAAGCATACTTCAGTGTGCCTCCATGTGATGTTCCGGGAATCACCAAAGCAGCTTAATTCCAATGATAATAGGAACCCGGATTCTCTCTTCCTCCACATAGTTAGGCCCCACTGAGAGTGAGTGGACCTGGCCTACGAAAGTCTTGAGAAATCACAGGGAACACCTTTAGTCATTGGCTCTGAGGGGCCGCCCCACCACGATGCCCTCGTCACTCCTTTATATGAGTGTTCAGGCCTCCTAACTCCCTCCTGCCTCCAGTGTTACTCTCCCTCCCACTCCAGTCCTTATGGGGAACTTTCTAGAACATATATTGGACCAGCTCACTCCACTTCTTGAAGTTCTTCCTTTGGGTTTAGGGATGGTATCCAAATTTTTTAGCATGGGACACAAAGTTCACTCTCTGGCCCTGCCTCTCTTCCAGCCTCATCTTTCCTCCCCTACATATACCCTCAATCCCCATGGCCACCATCTTCATCTTCATCACCCACCCCACCACCAAGGACTGGCTGTGAGGTGTGTGTTAGGTACCACACTGAGCATGTTTCATATCATGTGTCATCTACATACCAACAGTCCTATAAGGTGGGGTTTATGGATGAGGAAACTGAGGCTCAAAGGATCCCAACAATTCACTGCCCTGCATGTGGCTCATCAGCAAAGGAGCCAGAATCTGAGCCCAGGGTCCTCTGATGTCAAAGCATCATCATTAGGATTCCTGCTTCCTTATGGAACTACTTGAAATTTCTTGAACCAGACATGGTTTTTTCAAACTTCCATACCTTTGCATAAACCACCATTTCCCCAAGGTGACTTTTAGCCCTTTCTCTCCTACCTAATGCCTCCTTGTCCCTTAGAATGCAGATCAAGCCTTTGGATTATGGTAGCTGCCCCTCCTCTCTGCATCCAAGGTACCCAATGTTGACCTTGGTCATGGGATCCATCTCACTGAATTGTAGTTGCCCTTTTACAATCACATATCCCCTCCCTCCCCAGCTGGGAGTCCCTCAAGGTGGGAGCTGTGTCTCATTCATCTCTCTCTCCCTCTTTCCCACTTCTATCTTGCACAGGATTGGGGCAATAATAAATGTTTGTTTAATAAATGAATGAATGGGCAGCAGCTCCTACAGACCTCAAGTGGTCTTCACCTGATCAAAACATGATTTGCTTATAATGTTCCTGCCAGAAGTAGCTCAGAGAAATAAGGAAAATGAAACCTAGAATTCTTTGCCACCAGATCCCTTGCCAGGCTGGAGCCAGATGAAAGAGCCTGTCATTTTAACTAACTGCTGATCCTCAGCGGTGCAGAGGGAGCTGGACTCCCTGACCTTTCTTTGTTGTGGTTAATTCTTGTCATTTGGCTATTTTGTCATTAGGATAAGGTCCGGTGGCAGGTGAAGGGTAAGAGACTATGCCACCCCAAAATATGCCTCTTTGGCACAAGGATTATTTTGAGAAAATGCAGACACAGGAGGAATGCTGAAAATAGAGTAAAAGCTACCCTTTTACAAAGGAAAATTACATTTAGAGAGGGGACCTGTGCCAGTAAGAGGGCAATTACTAGAGATTGCATTTTCATCTGAGAGACTTGTCTGCAATGCAGGGCAAATTTTGTTGATCATATATTTCTTCCTCTCACTTCCTGTGATTGCAAGCCCCAGACCCTTATCCCTTTCCTTAGCTCAGGATGGTATATAAGCCTCAATTGCCTGGCTGTATATACATTATACATATATACATATATGTACATGTATATACATGTGTATACATTATACATATATACATATATGTACATGTATACATATATACATATACATATGTATGCAGTCACAATTTTTTTCTCTTTCTTTTATTCCAGGGGTGGGTGGTAATGTCTTACCCAAGAACTTAAGTGGGTAGAGGGAAATTATTTTTCCTCCCCTACAACAGGGCAGCTGGGCTTTGGAAATTCTTGAAAGTCAAAGAACAGAGGTAGAAGGAAGAAAACTATGTCCAGTGTCTACCTTTTGGAGTGGGGAGGCAGGGGGATAAGGGGCNAAAAGCTTCAGATCAGGATCCGGCACGATTCCAGAGTCACAGAGCTACACCAGACAGAACTGAATGAAGAAGCTCATTACAACTATTAACACGTCCTACTCTGACCAACCCCACCTACTCCGGAGTCTAAATGAGTATTTTTATAATTCTTGTAAATGATCTTGAAATCAGCACAGTTTTATTGCCTTGTATTTTGTTGTTGTTGCTAAAGCATTACCCAAAGTTTGTCAATCCTGTTATAGCATTTCCCTCTACTTTTTAATATGCTGAGAACTTTAGAAAAATGGGGGTAACTTGACTTCTGAGAAACCCTGGCTGTGTTGTAGGATCTGAGCGAGACCTCTGCTCTTTGAGCAGAGGCTGGTTTGGTGTTTGGAGATAAATAAGGGGTGGGTGGTAGAGCTGACTTATCTGGCTCATGAGAGCTGATACACCTCTTCCCAATACTGTGTTCAGTGAAGTTACGTTAGTAGCCTGCAGTTGGCCAAGATGGGAGTATTTACATGATAGATATTGCCAAACACTACAGATCAGGGCTGGCTCACCCCTTCCTTCCTTCCTTCCTTCCTTCCTTCCTTCCTTCCTTCCTTCCTTCTTTCCTTCCTCCCTCCCTCCCTCCCTTCCTTCCTTCCATTGATAGTTAAATATTTATTAACCTATCACTGGTGTGGGCGAGGGGATGGCAAGCTAGAGGCTGATGGTATTTTTTCCTCACTTAATGATGGTGAACATGAGTGAGGGAGCACTCAAGACACTTGGTGTCAAGAGGTAAGGAGCATCCAGATTCATGAGCAGGGGCTATCTGCCAGTGCTCCCCAAACTGTGCTTCAGAATCAGAAGATTTTTTAAATGTTTATTTATTTTTGAGAGCGAGCGAGCGAGAGAGAGAGAGAGAGAGAGAGAGAGAGAAAGTACACGAGCAAGGGACAGAGAAAGGGGGACAGAGGATCTGAAGGAGGCTCCAGGCTCCACATTGACAGCGGAGAGCCTGACGTGGGCTTGAACTCATGAACTGTGAGATTATGATCTGAACTGATCAGATACTTAACCAACTGAACCATTCAGGCGCTCCTCAGCTGAAGACTTTTTAAGCCTACTTATGTTCAGGTCTCACCCCAGAGCTACTGAATGAGAATCTCTGGGTGGGGCAGAGGAATTTGTGGTTTGAAAAATGCTCTGACAATGGTTCAGGTCAATGGAACAGCATATGGGAATCTTTGTTATATGTCTCAAGGTGTTAAGACACCTCACAGAGAAGATGATAAGATGCAACCTATGAGGTCATAGATTTCCTAAACAGGTCCCCTGACTCTTCATGTACAGCCTCTGTCACCTGTCACGGCTTGATGAGATCTGGGCTATGATGGAGGTAGTGGTGCCAGGCCTGAATAAGAAAGAGATGTAATGTGTTGTATCGGGAAAAGGTGTGGTTTGAATTTTTTTGTACTTACATAAAGCTTTATCAGACATACTTCTTTGATTTGGACTTAGGCCATTGTATCACCTGCCATTGAATGCGTGACTTCACAGGGGAACAATATATCTTATAGTGCCCACTGACTTCAGCACCCATAACAATGAAAAGCCATCCTAGTCCCGGTGAAAACTGCTGATGTGGTTCGGAGAAGACAGTGGTCTCAGGGTCAAAATCTTCAGTGATGGCTGGGAGTGACCAGAAGGCTGGCAGGTGGCAGAGACTAGGAAGACAGAGGCTGAGTGGGTGGGTATGAGGAGCCTCAAAGGAGCATGGTTCTTTCTATGAGATGAGGTATGAGGAGGTGATGAAGAGGAAGTAGAGCCTGACCCTTCCTCTTGTCTTGAGTTATGTGGGATGTGGGAGAATAACTTCCCTTTGTTTGGGAGAATGGAAGGGGGACCCAGAGACTAGGTTTTTTCATAAAGAGGTGGAAAGAGCTCTGTGTGATAGAGCTTTAAGATAAAAACAATTCATCCTGCACTAGGACTCACTCCTTTCCTTGAATAACATATGGATGAGTAAGAGCTTTGCGTGACACATTAGGACCACCTAGATATTTCCCACTGCTCAGAGATGCAATGAGTCCATCCAGAGTGGGGGTCTGGCTATCGCTACCATGGTTTTCCTGCTCCAGATTACTGTGTGCCATTTGCATAGTTTATCACAGTGCATTATAATATTTTAAAATATCTTTATATCCTAAGTCCAAATTCCAAGTGTAGTGAAAACAGCTTAGACCTTGAAATAAGACAGGGCTGGGTTTGAATTCAGAGTCTTTCCCTTTCTAGTTGTGAGGCCTTGGGCAGGTTATTTTACCAGCCTGACCCTCGGTTTCTTCAAGTATAAAATGGGTATAGTAGCTCTACCCACCTTACGCGTTGTAGTGAAGAATGAATCAGATATTGTTTGGAAGCTCCCACTATCTTGTTGAAAATGTTCTATGTTCCCTATAAGCCTTGACCCTCCTTCCTCGACTAAATCATCTTTGTTTCTCAATGGTCTGACCCATTCATGTTTTCATGAAGGCACACAAAATATGTTGGCTGAATGAATGAATAGTTTCCAGGAATGAATGGGTAAGTGAATTAATGAATTAATTAATGAATGTTAATTTTCAGAAAGATATGGTTGAGGAAGCTCATAGCACTCTGTCGTGGCTGACTGACTTCTCTTGCAGTTCTTTCAAACATTTAGCGCAGGTCGGGTCCTCCGTCCTATTTCAAGGTCAGGGCCATTCCTTTGTTCCAACCTTGGCATAATGAGCCATGAAAAGCTTTCAGTTTTTTCTATTTTAATCCTTCCGTCCGTTTAATGGGCTATATTTTCTTTGGAAACAGTAGGGTGAACATCACCAAGATAATGGGTAATAACATTAACATTATCACCACTGGCATGATCCAGATATTATTCAATTAAAGTAATAACTCCTAATGCAGGATGAATTGTTTTTATCTTAAGAATCCAATTCAGCCATCAGCTCAGCATCATATTCAAATGACAGAAATTACCTTTAAGTCATAGATCTTTAATGTGATGTTGAAATGATTTCTAGTTATATTTTATGGTGCTATATTACAGACCGTTTTAAGGTCAGAGTGTATATAGCTTGTCATGTTTTCATTTTCTATCACCAGGCAATTTGAAACCCTTTTCAAATATATAATGAAAAAAAATTAGAAATTTGGGGAGTAAAATCACTTCAAAGGAGTGCTTAAAGCAATCTAAAAATCTACCTTAGTAAGAATAAAAAGAAGAGACTCTGGTTGTTATTTAATTTTAACACTGGCCCTCTGAAGACAGATATGGGGAAAAAATAGCCTCTTCTCATAGTTGAATTCAAGAGCTTTGTCACCTGGGATGTTGGCTGGACCATGTCCAGAGTATAGTCTTCTCCGTTTCTGACCCAGGACCTTGACTTTGGTGGTGTATGCAGAAGAGGTCACCCGAACTCTCAAGAAGTAGAAGATGCTCTCAATGGTGAGGAACTCAAAAGGGATGCAGACTTTATGAAAACCCATGAGTGCTGGGCAGTATAGGCTCCATGTGTAGCAGTCTTTCTGAGAAGCCATAATCTTAACTGAATACTGCCTGGGAAGCACAGAGTTGAAGGAAAGGATGTGGAGCTGAATGGTTTTAATGGACAGAGTCACAGACCTATCTTAGTCAAATGCACTTACCTCCATGATGGGGACAGACCTGCCTTGTAGATCAAAACTTCACATCAGATGGTCATGGTACCTACTCTCTTGGCCTGCATGGAAGACCCTGGCCAACTCCTTCTCTTTAACCGCCCTTGTTCTAGAGGCCAGGCAGACCATTCCCTTGTATGTAAACCTGCCTTCAGCCAGGCTACAGTATGATACAAATAGGTGGCAGTTTTATAACAAACATTTGACTTTAGAGGACACACCCTAGTTGTGATGGCTGGAGTCCGGCTATCCCCGACTCATAACCAGATCTGAGGACCATTTCTACATGCGGCTTCACTCAGACCTTCTGCACTTATTCTTCCTCTTACAACTCTTAGAGGGTGCCTGCTCTCCTCGTAATGGGGCCCCTCCCCATAGCCCAATACCTACTGTCTCCACTCTCACTTGGAGAAAGAAGGTTAAACGGGAATAGCTTTCCCTTCAGAGTCTGAATTTAACTGTCAATGTTTCCTAGCGAAGGATGAATTCCCTGCTGCTTTTCAATAAAGCTGAATGTGACCGCAGTAGGTAGAAGCATTGCAGTGAGAACGAAAGAGGAAGGTCCCATAAATGAACGTGTGGAAGAAGAAATCCATATTTATTCTGGTTCTTCTAAGTGGGCTAGATGAACGGCTTCTGGCTTTGGTGACAGTGGGTGGGGGGCAGGCTGGGGAGCAGGGTGGCTTTCTGCACCCACCCAGCATGGAAAGACCCAGAAGGCAGCAACACTCCAGGGAAAGCCCTAGAATAGGGCCAAATTCTTCCTCTGCGAAGGCCTTGCTCAGCTCCCGTCTATCCCCCTGAGGGCTTTGTTCCATTCCCACAGCCCAGAGGAGAATTCAGTCCTCTGTTGATCAGAATTCTTGAAACAGAAAAGTTATTCTACCCAAACGGTCAACAGACAGAGCTGATTTCAGCCTCGCCTGCAACTGGGAAAACAGTTATGACGGAGCAAAGAAAGGGATATTTGCAGTTTGCTTTTCTAGGCTGTTCCTAGTGTGGTTCTGATCTTCCCTGAGACTGTCACACAGCCTTCCTGTGGCACTGAACTGAGCCGATGGATGGAGCGGGCAGCGCTCAGGTAACATTTCACAGGTCCTTGGGCAAATTCTGCTGCCTACTTGTCACTGGGGCCGGAGATATATTGGCTGCAAGGGCACACCTGTCACCTGAATGCTCCTGGAACAAATGTCCCCCTGATATTTGGGGCTGACACGTCATTCATTCACTACCCATTTATTAGGTGTCTGCCATGTGTACCAGGCGCTGAGAACACAGAGATGATGAAGACACGGTTCTTGCCCTCAAAGAGCTCATATTTTATCAAGGGGACAGATGGAACACACAATGACAAGTCAGGGAGATATGGGTTGGCCCCGAGTGCCAGGGCTAAGGAGGAGCTGTTCATTCTTTCCGGAGTGGCTGAGTTCTTTGTGGGTGTTTTACAAACCATCTAACACAGGATGCAGACCTTCTGTGGGAGGGAAGAGAGGACCTGGGAGGGAGGAGGACGTGAGGTATTTGGCTTTCCTGAGTCTCCTACCTTCCATCTCCTTGCAAGAAATAGTTCTGAGAGGCACACATGGCACAGATGTGACTAAGTCAGTAAGACCCTGGGGCCATCACCAAACAAAATAGAAGAGGGCATGCCTGCATTTGTTTCTGCATGAACTATTAGCTGTAGTGTAATGAAGATGTGAGCATCACATTCTCCACTGCTTCAACACCTAGGCTGCAAACGTGAATATGCGTCTGAATCACTAGGTGGGCTTAAAGCACAGTATTGGACCGCCACCACCAGAAGTTCTGATTTAGTGGGTCTGGGGTGGGGCCCAAGAAGAATCTGTATTTCTAGTTCCCAAGGGACAGCCACTGACCTAGACAGTGCCTGCCACATAGTAAGGTTCAATAAATGATGGTATTAATAGTATTAGGTTGGGTGCCTAGCTGGCTCAATGGGTTAAGCATCTTACTTCCACCCAGGTCGTGATCTCACAGTTAGTGTGTTTGAGCCCCTCATCAGGCTCTGTGCTGACAGCTCAGAGCCCTCACCCTGTTTTGGATTCTGTGTCTCCCTCTCTCTCTGTCCCTACCCTGCTCACACTCTGTCTCTCTCTGTCATCCAAAAATGAATAAGGTTTAAAAAATTTTAATAATACTAGGCACTGTGCTTAGTGCTTTACATAAACTAGTTAACTTAACCCTCGTAATAGCATGACATTGTGAGAATTATTATCATCGTCCTTATTTTATCCATGAGCAGGTGTAAACTCAAAGATCCTAGTATCTTGCCCAGGGTCACAGACCTAATAAGTGGCAGAGATGATATTCAAACTAAGTCTTTTGAGTAGAAAAAAATCTATGTTTTTTTTCTGTCACTCTATTCTGCCTCTTCAGGAATGAAGTACTTTTTTCTTTCTGCTTTTACATACAGAAGCAAAAGAGATTCAACTCTAAATAAGTGAAGTCAAGAATCATAATACTCTCATTCCATTTTAAATATGTCCTCAAATATATTATTAAAATTATTCCTCAAGAGCCAGTGGAAAGACAATTTATTTCTTGAAAATAGTTGTGAAAATATACAAGAGCATAAGCTGCCTGTGCTCTGAGCCCAAGGAACCTCCCAAACCAGGAGCCATCAATCCTATTTCTTTTTTAAAGTAATGGAAGACATTTTGTTAAGCAAAAGTATACTCAGAACCCTAATTGATAAAGCAGACAGGAATAGGGCTGCTTTTAGGCTTATGGAACAAACATTGGAGCTGAAATGAATGAATTGTGAGCACTCACAGGCAGAGATCAAAGGCCATGACACAGGCAAGAAATCTCGCTGATCCCACGTGTGGGATGCAAACGTGGCTCAGTGAGTTTCCCAGAACCAGGAAGAAGGCTGAAGACATCCCGGAGAACACCCATGCCTCATGCCACCTTCTCCTAAGAAGGGCTTCACCAATGTCCGAGTGAGAGGAAGGCTGTATGGACATTATACTTTCTTTATGGGAATGGGTTTTATTTTTTAATTGTTATTTATTTACTAATTTTTTTAATTTTTAATATTTATTAAATTATAATAAAATATTAAAATAAAATTATTTATTTCTGAGAGAGAGAGTGTATGAGCAGGGGAGGGACAGAGAGAGAAGGAGACACAGAATCCAAAGCAGACTCCAGGCTCTGAGCTAGCTGTCAGCACAGAGCCTGACTCGGGGCTCGAACCCCACGAACCGTGAGATCATGACCTGAGCCAAAGTTGGACACTTAACCAACTGAGCCACTCAGGCACCCCTAATTGTTACTTTTTTAAAAAATGTTTTTTAATGTTTTATTTATTTCTGAGAGAGAGAGAGAGAGGCAGTGTGAGCAGGGGAGGGTCAGAGAGAGAGGGAGACACAGAATCTGAAGCAGGCTCCAGGCTCTGAACTAGCTCTCAGTACAGAGTCTGACGCGGAGCTCGAACCCACGAACCGTGAGATCATGACCTGAGCCGAAGTCAGAAGCTTAACCAACTGAGCCACCCAGGCGCCCCTAATTGTTACTTATTTTTGAGAGAGAGACAGAGACAAAGTGCAAGCAGGGAGGAACAGAGAGAGAGGAAGACACAGAACACGAAGCAGACACAGAGCCCGACGTGGGGCTTGAACCCATGAACCATGAGATCATGACCTGAGCTGAAGTTGGATGCTTAACTGACTGAACACCCAGGTGCCCCTTTATGGGAATACACGAGTTAAACCTGCTGTATAATTATGGCTGATAAGCCATTTAGTTGACTATTTGGCACACTCCTTTTCAACTAATTCTTTTGTGGTCCTTATGAAATTTGGAGTAAGATGCTGCATCAGACATTTCTAAGAAGAAGGATCTCATCACATGGACCCAAATGATAATTATCATCAGTATTCAGTGAGAGCTTTAAGCAAGTTACCTCTCCTAATAGGGGGCTACCTGCCCATAGCTTGCTTCTATGTGGGTGAGTGGCCCCACATTTAGAGGTGTATTCAGAGTAGCTGTGATTCACTACCCAGACCTGGACGTGAAGATTCTCTGCACTTACAAGGCTGATTCATGAACCACCTCTAGGTATCATTTCTGATTTAGAGTTGAATCTCATCCAACACCACCTATTTCTTTTTCAGCTATGGGGAGAGACTAAGATGTAACTGTCACTCAGTCCCATTCTCCCTACTTTCTATGTGGTAAAAACTTGCAATTAGGTGTGGCCATGGGATTAATATTTAGCCAACGTGATGCAAACAGAAGGGATATGTATAACTTTCAGATTACCTTTTTTAAGGAAGCTGTTTGCTTTCTGTTTTCATTACTCTTTCTGCTTCTTGGAAAGGAGTGGCTGACTTGGACCCAGACGCAGGAGCCATGTGCAGAGACTGGCAGAAACAGACCACCGGCCTGTGTTGCTGCCCTCTGCACTGTTATGTGTGAGGGAAATAAACTTCAATCTCATGGTTGCTTTATTACAACAGCTTACTTAACAACCGATGTATGGGTCAAAGATGACCATAAATTCTATCATTACTCCCATGAAGACGTTGGGGTCTATGTCTTCTCCCCTTGCCTTTGGGAGGCTTTGTGACCGCTTTGGCCAATTTCTAGGCCTAGGCCTTGAGAAACTGGCAGCTTCCACTTTCTGTCTTTTGGAACACTCTCTTTGGGAACTCTGAGCCATCACGTAAGAAGTCTAACTCCTTGAGACCACCATGCTGAAGAAGCCATGTGTGGGTGTGCCAGTCTTCCAGACACATTAATGATGCCATATCAGATCCCTTAGACCATGAGTAACCAGGTCAATAGCATTCTGAATGGAACAAATCACTTAGGTTGTCATATGAGGAGGCAACGTGTGGAAGTGCTGTATGATCTTGTGCCCACGAAAGGAGCCATGGCTGATACTTTAAACATGGCAGAGCAGAATGACGGAAGTGGCTTAGTTCCTGATGACATTCACGAGCCACTATCTTAACCTTGGAAACAGCTATCTCCAAACATCTCATTCAGTGAGATAGTCAATGTCCAGGTTGTTTCAGTCACTCTTGGCCAAGTTTCCTGTCACTTGTGGCTGACAGCATTCTAACAAACATATCCCTGTCCCCTCACCCCCACCCCCCCATCTAGTTGCTCAGGAAGAGTTTGTTACGGGGCAAGATCGCTTAGCTGGGCTTGCAACCAGTTCCTACTTCTTCAATAAATTTACCAGTTGGGAATGACTGATTTCTCCCAAGGTTCTCCTAGAACTTGACACACAACCTCCAGTTATTCTAGCCTGCTGGCTGACATTGCAGATGGAATTTCCTCAATGCCTTCCTTCACCTTCCTTCCCTTCCCTTCCCTTTACCTTCCCTAGGGCAGGGAAGTGGAGGAGAGCCCGGAATACTCCCATGACTCTTAGATGATTAATGAAGGGACTTCTTCCAACAGTTACTTTGATATGAGGTTTTCCTGGCGAGGGCTGGGGGCTTTATGGACAGGGGACTGAATTGGAGAGTTGCTTTCACAAGATGACATAGAGGGAGGGGCTGAAACTCCAGGAAAGGAGCAGAACTAACATCTATATAGAAAAGACTAGATCTAAGAAGCTAAACTGTGGAGGTCATCAAGCTGAGGAGGGCCAGAGGCCATCTGGGAGTGAGGATTTGGGGCTGGACCAATGCAGTCAGGGAGAGCGAAGCAAACACATGTGACCTGGGAATGTTTGTGTGCCTGTGTGCACATATGGGACTGATGGAATAGCTCAGAATAGCCGCTTGTATTTGCTGACATCTGGGGATAGTGCACGGGTGCACTGGCTGGCTCATCCAAAAGAACCTGAAGGAACACATGCTTACCTGAAGCCTGTTTATATTCTAAGATGCAACATACATGCAACTTGCTCACGAAAATCCTTTTGATCCATTCCAATGATCTGTGCCCCTACAGGTGTGCCTTACAACCTGATTATCGCCTTTATTTCCATTTCTCTTGCATTGTCGCCAGTCTATTATTTAGCCATTTCCCCAACTGGATTGAAGGACTTTTGAGGGTAGGGACTATTTCTTAATTCCTCCCTCATAGTGTACACCACTGTGCTTTGTACATAGAAAGTGCTCAGTGAATATCTTTTGATGAATTACCACTGTCAACCTTTTGGCTTATTTTTCTGTTGACATTTATACACAGATCAGGAATGTTTTTCACAGTGCATTTTCTTCCTAAATGACACAATGAATACAGAAATCCATCAGTCACAGAGGCCAAATAAATCTTAAGTAGAAGAGTTAAACATATTTCAAAAAAAAAAAAGGCGCGGGGGGGGGGGGGGGGNTGAAAATTTCTCTCTGTCTTAGAGCAGCTCCAGGCAGATGAATGCCTTCTGAAAGCTTCATCAGCCTTTTCTACACAAAGTGCTTTCTGACCATTTCTCTACAGTGTCTCTCCTATTTGGACACAGAGTTTCATTTATTAATCAAACATAATTGGGCCCCATTTCAAAAGGATGAACAAAGCCTGTTTTGTTGTCCCATTCAAAAGCCGGGTTTAGTCTGGGTCATGGTGTTTGTCAGCGTCTGTTCCTAGGCCCTAAAGTGTTGGATGCTGGAACAGGACAATTGGGGGACAGTTGGTCAATTTCCCATTCCCTGGAGCCCTTGAAAGGGCCTCTCCCGAGCTCTGGAGCCTGTGTTCACGGACTATGAATGTAAAGCCTACACCTCCACATCCCACTTGGCAAGAAGGGTCTATAGCTGGCTCCTTGTCAACTGTGTCATTTCTCACAGCAGAGGCCCGCCGTCTGATGGCCTGCCCACAAACCTAGCATGGACACTCAATTACCAGAGCAGGTGTTCTTTCTTCAAAATCCTTCAGTGGCTCCCCATTGCTTATATGTGGCTTCTGAAAATATGATGTAAAGCCCAAGCCAATATAATTAGGAACAAAAGAGAAATGAGACCAACAGCATTAGAAAAGAAAGCCTTGTAATAACCTCCTACTTATTGAGGACCGGCATGGTGCTAAGAACTTCATATATGTTATCTGTAATAGAGCAACCCTAGGATATAAGTAACATGACCCCTATTTTTTTTTTTAATGTTTACTTATTTTTGAGAGAGAAAGAGATAGCAGGGGAGGGGCAGAGAGAGAGGGAGACAGAGAAACCCAAGTAGGCTCTGCAGTTATCAGTGCAGAGCCCAATGGGGGCTTGAACTCACGATCTGTGAGATCATAACCTGATTTGAAACCAAGAGTCAGACTCTTAACCAATGGAGCCGCCCAGGTGCCCCAACATGACCCCTATTTACACAGAAAATGATGTCCGAAGTCAAATTACTTGCTTAAAGTTGCAATGATAAATTAGTGGTGGATGCTGGATGACAATTCAGGGCTCATTCCATATATGGAATATAAAAAGGGGGTAAACTTCCTACATGTGAAGACTATATCTAATTGCATTCTATTTGACTAAAAGGTCTCAATAAATGGATAATATTTTGTAATAAAAATGTAAAATACGCCAAATGAAATTTGTTTCCTACAACAACCCCATTGTTTCCTACAATGAAGTAGGAAACCTTAGTACACTAGTTACAGAGAAAGAAATTTTTAGAATTTTCAGAAAACTCAAAAAAGCAAAGCACACGGACTTAATGGATTTCTTCAAACTCTCAAGGAACAGATAATTTCCAAGCTATGCTGTCTGTATCACAACACAGGCTGGGCTGGACTCCATCTCATGTATTCTATGTGACAAGTTTGATCTTAATGAAGGTTACTCCAGGAATGTGGAAAAAAAATCAATAAAAGAAAATCTATTAACATTAGATGATCCATACTGTTTCAATATATTTCAAAAGAGGAACTGATAAAACCTTTTATTTTGAGGAAAATAATTTGCACCTTAACTTGATAAATATACTATTTATTTTTATTTTTTATTAAATGTTTTATTTATTTCTGAGAGACAGAGAGAGAGACAGCGTGAGCAGGGGAGGGTCAGAGAGAGAGGGAGATACAGAATCGAAGCAGGCTCCAGGCTCTGAGCTGGCTGTCAGCACAGAGCCCGATGCGGAGCTTGAACCCACGAACCGTGAGATCATGACCTGAGCCAAAGTCGGACGCTTAACCGACTGAGCCACCCAGGCGCCTCTAAACATACTATTTAAAACCATGAACCAATAATGGAATAACGTTAAAAGTTTTTCTTTCAAATATAGGCCCCAAAGAAGAATGTCACTACCATTATCACTTAATACTGCTTTAGGCAAATTGCAAAAGATACAAAGAACAACTGTTGGGAAAGAAGAGAGAAATATTTACAAAGACTTTGCTAAACATTTGGAACTAAACCAACGAGCTTAGAAAGAAGGCAGATTTGGGTATTCAAGTTAAGAAATCAGTAGCATTACCATCCACAATATGTTACCATATACTATATATACTATCATATGTACACAAGCAGTAAGGGGCTAGAATCTTATAAATATGATAATATAAGAATATAAGATGCCTAGAACACTTGGAATGATTTAAGAAGTTAAGTAATAATGACTTGAGGCATTCTAAATCAAAATCACGACTTTTTCTTACAATCTGACAAAATGATTCTAACATTTATTGGGCAGATACTGTCAAGAACATGAAAGGATATTAAAAAAAAGTCTTCTGATTGGGTAAGACTAGGAGTGTAAATTCTATACATATTACAAAGTAAGGATAATTAAAACAGTGCAATACTGGTAAAAATCCAGACATAAAGTGCAGTAGAGGAGAATTAGAAGTGCTGAAATAAACCTATTGGTATACAATGACTTGATATATAATGAAGTATGATAAACAATGAGTAAAGGAGAAGCTATTTAATGGATATTGATTTAAATATCCTTTATATCTAAACATGTACCATGTACCGAATACACGCAGATACATTAAAAAGTTAACTGTATATATTTTTAACTTTAGTTTTTTAAGTTTATTTATTTATTTTGAGAGAGGGAGAGAGAGAGAAAGCAAGAGTGGGGGAGGGGCAGAGAGAGAGGGAGAGAAAATCCCAAGCAGGCTCGGGGGTACCAGCACCCTGGAAAGCTTAACCGATTGAGCCACCCAGGCACCCCACATATATATATTTTAAATCTATAGGACGACTAAACGAGTAGAGAACTAAGATTGCATCAGATCTTGGGAACTGTGAATAATGAACTATAAAGAACTTTCAAAGGCTCAAGGCAATAGAAGAAATAACAATGGAGATCAAAAGATTCAACTGGATAATACTTTACGTGTTTTAATCACAAAAATATGAGAAATGGAAAGAAAAAGAACATTGAGAAAATACTTGCATCAGAATCGTACAATCAATAACATATAAGGAACCCGTTAAAATCAATAAGAACACATTTATTTCTAGAAAATATGAGGATATTCAACACGGCATTTTTTCTAAGAGCATAAACTTTTTTTTTAAACTGTAATGGAAGACCTGAATAAATTAGACCCAGCCACCCTAAACATTTCTCATTTCAAACGGTAACCATGAAAGAGGCGACTCACATAATGGAACAATATTTGTGCTACAGTGTTAAGTGAAGGAAGAAGATGTACAATGATGTGTGCAACGTGAGGACAACCATATACAAACAAAGATGATGGGGCGCCGGGGTGGCTCAGTTGGTTAAGTGTCCAACTTTGGCTCAGGTCATGATCTCGTGGTTGGTGGGTTCTAGCCCCGCACTGGGTTCTGTGCCGACAGCTCAGAGCCTGCTTCAGATTGTGTCTCCCTTTCTCTCTCTGCCCCTCCCCTGCTTGTCGTCTGTCTCTCTCTCAAAAATAAATAAACATTAAAAAAATTAAAAATAATAATAAGATAAAAATAAAAACAAGGATGTGTGCACTCTGGGCTGGAAAGGAGGTCATAGCAATGAAAAGTGCTCTTTGAGGGCTGGGTTTGTTGCAAAGTCAAATGATATCTGGGATCAGGCAGGTGAGGACAGATAGAAAAAAACAGCAAGCGGTGGGGACTACGGTGGACTGGAGAATCAGGCTCAGCCAAAGGCAATAAAAACAAACAAAGAAACCTGAACACACAAAACATTTAAACACGGAGATTTTGTGAAACCTCTTTGATTGTTGCAAAGGTTATGGGGCCCAGAGCCATATCCCTCCTGGTCAGATCTCCATGGAGACCTGACCTATAGAGGTCCCCAAAGAACCCCTGAAGCCCCATGGAGGAATTCGAAAGCCACAGGCAACAGGGAGCTGCACTGATTTTAAATGAAGTGACTTCAGATTAGCAGGGTCAAACCATGCCAATTTAAAAGACTGTTATCATTCATGGGTTTTCGATGCGTGGCTTCTGTTCAATATTTCTTTTAATTTTCTAATAGTTATTTTTACAAAAATGAAATTCAGATCCAAACAGAAGTAGGTAAAAGAAGTTATGTTCTCTGTGAACACAGAGCTGCTTGAGTTGGTTATGAGACTGGGTCTGTGTCTTTGAATTCCTTTTGAATAAAGCTGTTTGGGAAAATGCCAACTTGCTAACTAGTGGTGAATTAAACAGCTCCGCATCCATCCATCAAATATTTATTGAGTGCCTGCCGCATGCCAAGCCCTGGAGGAAGATGGAGGAGGAAAGAAAGAAGACTAGGACTCTACCTTCTGTGAACGTGCAGATGGGTCCCAGATTCAGACACATGTAATAACTCCACGTGCTTCAACACGACCACAGTGCTGGGGGAATATGGCTAATTACTGGGAATGCAAGAAGAGCAACACTCGAAAGGCCAAATTTCAACCCAATATTCAAGCAAGAATACAGATCCACCTGGCAGAGAAGAAGGAAGACATTCCAGGCAGAGAGAATGGAAGGGAGAATGGACTCTGTAAGAGAGAGGAAGGCCGTTAGGTATATGCCTGCACTGCAGGGGTGAGCAAGAGGACTGTCTGAGAAATAGCTAGGCAGGACCTGTCCAGACTTCATCTCATAGGGTGGTCCTTTTGGAACTTCGTTTCTAAGTTACACCACCCTTTGCTGAAAATCCTACTTGGAAGCCCAGCCTCTAGAATAGATAAAAGGAGAACTCAAATGAGTGGAGGGGTTGGGGCTGAACCCCCCCCCTTGCCCCTCATACCTTGGAAGTCTTACCCCGAGGCCCTGCGGAGCAGTTTGAAAGCCACAGCTGTAGGCAAGAAGAGCCACACAAGGATGTTAGACAGCGAGTGTCTCTGTCAGATTTGCTGGGGTCGAACTATGTGAAACTTATTTATTTATTTATTTATGACATTTATTTTTAATTTAATTTTTATTTATTTACTTATTTTAGAGTGAGAGTGCAAGCAAGCGGGGAAAGGGGCAGAGGGAGAGGGAGAATCTTAAGCAGGCTCCATGCTCAGTGCAGAGCCCAACTTGGGGCTTGATCCCATGACCATGAGAACATGACCTGAGCCTAAATCAAGAGTCAGATGCTCGACCAACTGAGCCACCAGGTACTCCCAAACTATGTGAAATTTAAATTAAAAAAAAAAAAGTTGATTTTTGTTGAGAGTGAGATGGAGCCTGAGTGGGGGAGGGGCAGAGAGAGGGAGACACAGAATATAAAGCCGGTTCCAGCCAGGCTCTGAGCTGTCAGCACAGAGCCTGACATGGGACACGAACCCACAAACTGTGAGATCATGACTTGAGGTGAAGTTGAACACCCAACCGACTGAGCCACCCAGGAATCCCTCCCCCCACCTTTTTTTAAACTATGTGAAATTTAAAAGATTGATATTGTATCAAAGATAGGCCTTTGGCAGTGATAGCAAAACACCCTGGGTTTCCGATTTCATTTTCTTTGCATCTGAGCTGCTAAGCCTTATGGATTTTGGACTGCCCTGCTCCCACTGCTGGAAAGATTGGTCTAGCACTTGAAGAGTGGAGAGGAAAAGTCCTTCATGGTAATGTCTCCCCCAGTGCTAGGGGATCAACACTAATGTGTGGATCGATATTGCATGCTTGATCCTTTCTTTTAATTCAGTGCATAAATGTCTGCTGGGGGAGGTAGTGTTATCTCATGTGTACTGATTCGTAGACTCCAGGGAACAGGGACCTGAATGCTGTCTTCTTCCCCAGCTCTCTCTGAGGTGTGAAGCTCCTTTTTAAGCCAGTGGGTACTACTCCAATGACCTGGCTCGGTGTTGGCCAGAAGCAGGCAGACGCTTAGGAGTTTACACATTTGTTTTCTCTAAAAGCTCAAATTCTCCTCTGTGACCTCCATTCTTGGTGACTGTGTGTGATTGGGCATCTGGTACAATACTTCGTGGAAGGGCCATGTTGATGTATGATAATCATCTCTTAAGGACATTTATATTGCACGTTTCTCTTTCAGGGGGTAAAATATGAAGATGTCTTTCACTAAAGCAGGTGTCTCTTCTTCTTGCCAAATCCTGCCTTGGATATTAAAAGCAGCCCACCTAACAATCCGTAAGTGCCAGCAGTGATGTCTGTGTGTGGGGCTGGTAGAGCCAAAGCAAATGTCTTGCTGGAGAGGTGATTGGGTGATATTAAATGTCAAGATCTCAATGAATTACTCTCTGAGGTTCCATAAAGGAGAAACATGGTCTTGTTTCCATCGCTGCTGTGTCAAACAAAAACATTTTTTGCCTGCTCCTTTGCAGGGAAATGTAACTATTGGCTTTTGATTTGGGAATACAGCCTAAGGAGGATTCAGGGAAGAGATCAACTTCCTAAATCAGGCGTTCTAGGGCCCTGGCAGGGCAGGTGAGGGGGCTACCTTGGCCTTGAGGGCTGCCTTCAGTGAGTTCCTGCACACTGCCATTTACCTTTGGGTGTGGTGAAGGGTAGATCGAAGTTGATTATAGACAGACACTATTAGCACGAATACAGCAGAGATTTAATAGCATCACAGCTTCCAGAAGAATCTGTAAAGAGCAGTGCCAACACGTCTGCTTGATTCTGCTCCATGTAATCAGTGGTATATAGGAGCCCACGGCGAGATGGCCTTGAAACTTGAATTAAAGAGAAGATTACCCTCTGAGAGTTGCATGAGGCCAATAATCGATGACATTAGCCGCCTGCAGAAACTGTGGTAAAAGAAAGGATGTTTCCCTAAGGGTTAAGCAGGAAGAATAGGATTTGGCATGTTGGAAAGTGAAAGAATCCAAAGGCTATTCAGTGAGTTGGGTTCAAAAGGAAGAGTAGGTTAGCCAAGGTGGGTGAGGGTGGGCATGGGGCTGGATAAATTTGGAAAAGAGAGTCCCAGAAAGCAGACTTCAGTGGAGTACGACCCAATCTGGATGATCAAGCACCAGCTCCGGGAGTCTGAGAATCCCTGCCATTAGAGGGTGTCGTTCCGTCCCTGTGCCACACTCCTTCCTTATTTTCATTCAACACACACATTCATGGAACATTGCTCTGGATCAAGCACTGTCCTAGACATGTGGGGCTGCTGTGTGGAAAAAGACATAAGGGTCCTTGTGTGCACAGAAGCCGCACACCCCTCAAATATGCACAGAGGTATGAGATCATTTCAGAAAGCGAGAAGTACTAGGCAGGAAATATAGAGGATGTCTGGGGGTAGGGGAGAAGGACTTTCTGCGGAAAGGACTTGAGGCAAATATCTTCCCAAGGTTCACTCTTGTCTGGACGGCTGAGCCCTGGAGAGCCCCTCCCTCCCTCTGCTGGGATCCTCGCTGATGACAGAGGTTGCCAAGGCTGCAGTGCAGGTGCTCAGACTCTCAGAAAAGGATGCTCCAGGCCGAACAGACGGGCGTGTTCTGCTCACTAGCCAGACACTTCCCTCACTGTAAGTGGAAAGTCAGCCTCCGGCGGTGTAAGACAAGGGGCTTCAGCGAGGCTGGGAAGCCTGACTTGGGCTGCCTGACACACAGCGAGTGTTCAGTCAGTGTCAGTGATGATTTCTCTTGTGGTTAATGCTGTGAGATCCCTCTGACACACTGATGGATGTCTCCTCAGAGACTGACATTTATAAAGGGGGGATGTCTTTGACTCATGTTTTGCTCCTACAGTGGTCCATTAGAACTCTCTATTTAGGGTATTAATCCATATTAGAATCTAATCTTGCTAGAAAATCATATTAAAGGGAAATTCATTCCACTTAAAGTAGGATATCTTTTCAAACAAGTTAATACAATGAAGAATTTATCCATTTTGTAGGTGAAGGAATAATCTTGTAGCTTAATTATAAGAAAATGAGCTAAACATATTAGAATAAAAATGGTTTCCCCATCACCTCATTATCTTTCCGTTCCCAGTGAATGTTCTGTTTCTCCTTTATTAGAATCTGCTACTTTATAGTCACCTACTAATGAAGCCAGGACTTAGGATTGGATATATTAGATTTTGTCCATAACAATCATTTATTGAACAGCTATGTGTATTTACTTGGTTGTAGGTATTTTCTCATTTAAATTTCAAGCCAATGTTGTGAAGTGATTAGTTTTATTATCCCCATCTTATAGTTGGAGGAAACTGAGGATTAGGGAGGGTAGGCAACTTGCCAAAGCCACACAGATGGTAAGTGGCCAAGAGGGATTCAAAAGGGGGCTTCACTTCAGGGCCCACCCTCTCAGCCACCATCCTATAGAGGACCCTCTCCTGGGATCTGGGAGCACTACAGGTTTTGATGAATCCCTTGTATAACTTTAAAACTAATCACCATAAGTGAGAATAATGAAATGAGCTAAGAGGTTTTTCACATAAAGACAAAAAATGTATGACATCAACAATAAGACCTTATAGAAGTTAATTAAATGGACGTTAACAATCTTTTCTATGGCTTTAATGGAAAGGGAATGATTCTAGCTTTGATTCTCCATCTCTTTCTTTCCACATATCTCAAATATTAGCAAATTCCTAGGGTAAAAATCACTGTGCAAGGCACTGAGGTCTTAAAAACTAATAACTCAAACTCCCTAGTCTCAAAAAGCTTATACTCTAGTGCACGGGACAAGCTACTAATTAGAGATTAGTGTGGAGCCAAAAATGAGGTAGGGGCGGGACGTATAGAGACTAGGGGTGTGGATAGAGCATGGAAGTTTTCTAGAAGTGGTGGTTCTTCAGCTCTGTCTTGAAGGATTGGTAGTTATTAACCTGGTCGATGAGGGATGGAAGAAAGTGTTCAAGGAGGGAGAACTCAAGGTCATACCCATAAAATTATATATTCCGTACTTTATAGGCGATTTCGGAGATGTAAGGACAATTGTGACTAGGTGTCATTTTCACATTACGCACTGATTTTTAGAGCCTGGCCTTCACTCCAGATGGGATGTTCCTATTGTCATTCTAGTGATCTGCACAGTAGCAATGAGAGTTAATTACTTAAACTCTAGTTTTAAGAAGAATTGGAAGGTTAGGAGGCTGAGAATAGTAAACTGCTTCTAACAATGGACACTTAAACACAAAAACAAAATAAAATGCAATTAAAAGGAGCAGAGAAAGGAACATGGCCAGAGGCAGATGTACCAGGAGGCTAAGGAAGCTTAACTGTGAGGGCCCTCCCTGTAGAAGCTTCAGAGATCCTATACTTTATTTGCATTCATAATTCTGCATTCTCTTTTCTTAAAAAGGACCCTCTCCCAGGCTGAATAAGCTTTAAGCCCTACGGATTCTGGGTTGGCCCTGCGGCCAGCAGTCACTACTCTTGACCCCTAAATTTAGCTCTGCATTTTCAGACACGCAGGGCAAAATGGGACCCGTGACCACTCAGGACAGGCACTGAAAGGTGAGGAGGGACATCAGAATGGCCAAAATACCAAACTGTGTAACTGCCCACCTTATCTACAGAGGCTGAGGCAGCAGCGGCAGAAAATTAGGCATCAGTGCTAGGAAATACTACTATGTTGCTGACTTATTAGTTAATATTAAATTTACTTACAGTTCACCAGTAATTCAGTAAGCAGACATTTATCAAGTTCCTACTTTGTGACCAGCCCTGAGCTAGATTCTCCAGGAAATAGACAAGGATAAAGATCAGACCCTGTTTTCACTTTTTACCCATAAATGCTGAGAAGAGGCAGAGTGGGCTGTACTGAAAACAAGGAAACACCTAACAGAGGAAACACACAACTATTGCGAAGATCACTTGCAGACATGCACACTTCTGTCAAAACAGAGAAAAGAGGAACAGCTCCCGGTTAGAAATCAAGGAACAGGGATCTCTGATCTCCTTTCCTTCCTTTCTTCTTTCTTCCCACAAATGTTAACTGAGCACCTATTTTTTTTTTAAAAGCAGCTTTATTGACATATATTTTACATACCATACAACTTACCCCTTGAAAGCGTACNCTTCTTCCCACAAATGTTAACTGAGCACTTATTATTTTTTTTAAAAGCAGCTTTATTGACATATATTTTACATACCATACAACTTACCCCTTGAAAGCGTACAGTTCAATGGTCTCTAGTATAGTCACACTGTGTATAGATGTATAGATGATGGTGCAACCATCAGCACATCAATGTGGAACATTTTGATGGTCTACACTTCCCGAAGACCCTTACAGATATTAGCAGTCAGTCCCCATCTCCCTTCCCTTCCCCAGCCCTAGGCAACCACTCACCTACTTTATGTTTCTATAGAGTAGCCTATTCTGGACATTTCTGAGGACCTGTCATACATCAGGCCTAAAGCCAGGAGCAGGGGCGGCAGACCCCAGTATCTCTCCCCTGCACCCCCAAGCTCTACTATCAGCTTGGAGGACACATCACCTATGCTCCCTGGGCTTCCCTTTTCCTCCTCCTAAAAATGAAAGGGACGGAATCCCTTCTATTTTAAATCACTCTACTTTAAAATTCAGTCCTATGGGGTGCCTGAGTGGCTCAGTCGGTCGAGCGTCCGACTTCGGCTCAGGTCATGATCTCACGGTTCGTGGGTTCAAGCCCTGCGTCTGGCTCTGTGCTGACAGCTAGCTCAGAGCCTGGAGCCTGCTTCGGATTCTGCGTCCCCTTCTCTCTCTGACCCTCCCCTGCTCACGCTGTCTGTCTCTCTCTCTCAGAAATAAATAAAATAAAAACATTAAAAAAAATTCAGTCCTGAGAGAAAGGCATAAGGCAAGCGGTGACTAGGTGGGGAAATTTGAAGTGATCTCATCTGAGACAGATTGTACAATCATCCTAGAGGCCCGTTTGCTAATATTATTAAAAGCACCAGAAACATATATATGCTCAGCCCCAGAAATTCCATGTTTAGGGTTATCCTTAGGCGTTCATCAAGGACGGTTGCAAAGATACATTGACCAGGATGATCACGCCCACGTTGACAGAACTAGTGAAGGCAGTGAAATAAGTGTCAGACAGGAGAGAAGGGTGTGACCTCTAAATCCCACACATGAAGCCCCAGTTAAGAATCCTTGTAGCTCCCATTTTCTAATGTTGTCCACTCGCACACCAGCCTTTCTGCAGCCTCTGTATGCCCCTGACTCTGACTGACCCCAGCACCCACTATGACCCACAAGTTCCTTTTCTGCCCAATATTGTTCTCTGATCTTGTAATCATGCTGTTTGTTTTGGGCCCAGGCATGGGCCTGACATTTTACCCTCCACCATAAAGCAGTGTGCTCATGGGATTTGAAATCCCATGGTACCCTGGGGCTTTTGACTGTGGGATTTTGCTGTATTATCTTTAATGATTCCAGCTTTTGCCCTTTGACTCCGGAATTTTCCCAGTCGTTTTTTGTCTTTGCCATTAGTATCCCACACTCTTTCAGTTGCTAAATAACTTTCATCTGGTCAGAGAGTGGGAAGCCAAGCATTGATAAGGTATCTCCACCTCTCTGTGATCAAATGGGAATGACTTCATTCAGGGCTTTGCAAAACCGACTGATCAGAGACAGCCACTGTTTGAACTTTGTATGAGATCTAACAGAAGTGTAACTTAGAACCTGAATATGAATCTGTACATTTTCATAATTTTAAAGAGGGCAGAGTACACATGTTCAAAAAAGGCATGACGGCAGTGTGCGGTGAGGCGGCTGATCAAACAATGACGCATACAGCAGGTACCACTAATTTCCACCCGTGAAGACATTTCAGTGACTCAGTGACCTGGGGCTGAAGAGGACCCTCATGGACACATTCCATGTAGACTGCCCTCTCTAGTGTTTTCAAGGATTCAAACACCGTTTCCTCTTCCTCCTCCTCCTCCTTTTTTGCCATTTAAGCAGAGAATAAATATTTCTGTTCGGTGTGCCTTTAAATTTAGGATTTTCCTCTTGAAAGAAAAAATACATTAGTAAAAGAAATCCACAAAAATATTTCTCAGTCTAGAATAATCATTCAAGCCAGTGTTTTATCCTAAATAATTTTCCTGAGCATGCCTTGATTTTCCCTTTGATATAGACTAATTTATTCTGTAGCTAATTTAATTACTTTGTAATTAGCTCACCGGAGCAGGAGAGAAGACAAAATAAACATCTTGGTGATTGGTCCTTTGTAATGAGCTGAGTGAGTAAGTAAACACTCACGGCTACTGCGCCAGCCAAGGCAGGCCCTAGTTTTGCGGGGTAGGCCTGGGTCCTCTTCAGTTCTTTCCCACCGCTTTTTGGCGTTCTCCCTCCCGAGGTTTTGCGGTGGCTATTTCCACCGTTGAAATCTATCCTTAAGCTTTAAACTGACCCTGAAAGCTGACATTTGCCATTCAAGTTAGAGTCACTAAGGAAGTTTAATTTGCATTTATTGCCAAAGGAGCTGAAGGGTACTTAGGACTGTCAGATGACTCAATTACATGCCCACGGGGACATGCTTCTTTATGACCCACATGAGGAAGAGTCTCGAGCATACCCCAGAGATTAAATCTTACACATTAATGCGGAGGTTTAAGAGGCATATTGTGCCTCACCTGTGGGATGTGTGTGTGTGGGGGGAGGGGGGGTGGAGTAGGGAGAAAAAACCTGAGGGAGGCGAAGCTCGTCCTAAACCCAAAGGGCTGGAACCTTGGCCTGCGCTGGCACTGGATGAGGGGCTTCAGAGGTGCGGGCTGATTTCCCATAACCAGTCTCAATGAGCATGAAGAAGTTTCTAAAGAGAGATGTTCCTTGGGCGAGCTGAGCAGCAACTGGGGTTGCTCTCCCACTTGGGCTCAGCACGGGTTCTTTTGTAAACTGCCACGTTTTATTTTTATACTTTTTGAGAGAGAGAGAGAGAGAGAGAGCGATCGCGCATGTGCTCGCGTGTGAGAGCATGAGTGGGGGAGGGGCAGAGAGGGGACAGAGGTTCTGAAGTGGGCTCTGCGCTGACAGCAGACAGCCCTATGTGGGGCTTGAATTCATGTACTGTGAGATGATGACCTGAGCTGAAGTGGGACGCTCAGCCGATTGAGCCACCCAGGTGCCCCTAAACGTCCCTTTTTAAAAAATNAGAATCACTGCTGAGGGCCTTGCAGCCAACAAAGAGCTAGGCAGGCAAACAGGAAACCCTGAGAGCCACTAATGGCCACTCCTGTCGGAAGACTTTGTGGGAGTCTTCTGCAAGCATCCTGTGGTGGGTGAGGCCTCACAGTCCCACTGCTCTGCTGTGGGCATCCTTGGACATTAGAGGGAAGAGTACAGACTGATGGTATATTTTTGTATCCCCTCACTGGGAAGAGCAAATTTTCAATCAGGACACAGGTATGCTTGGAGATCCAGGTGGAGCCCAGGCTCAGGACAGACCCTGAATTAGAACCCAGCCTATAGGTTTCCACTCGATGGCCTTGTCTGAAAGGCAGTGAGATTCTGAGCATGCATCCCTCCTACTCACCTCCTTCCCACAGACACCGACCAAACCCCCCGCTTCTTAGTGCTTTTCTTTTCTAGGGTTTGAGGTAACACATGGCTGGTCTTATGAGAAAATTTGTTCTCTGAGAGCAGAGTAGTGACATTAGCTGATGGCAATTCCCAGCCAGCATTCCCTTGGGGCTTCGAGGCAGTATCTTTGATTTGGAGACCATGTCCTAGCTCCACTTGTCTGGGGAAGAGCAGGTAGAGGAAGGCAGAGACCCTCCTCTCCAACCATCTCATTGAGCAACCTTTTGAAAGTAAGACACGTTGAATGCAAGTTCACTTAAACTTTAAGTTCACTTAAAGTGAAATGAATCACCACCTTCTTTGGGTCAAACAGGGCTCATTATCCTCAAAAACCCTGGAGCAGGATGACACGTATGGATGGATGGATGCAGGTATAGATTTTTACCACAATGCCTTCTGGGTCTTATACATGTTCACAGGCTATTACTGATGAAGTTCGGAGTATGATGCCTTCGAGAGTGGGGTGGTATAGCAACAGAGGTAAGGCTATGGCCTTCCAAGAAGGCCCTATCCCTGCGGAGCCATTGTGATCACCCCTCAGGCCTTTCCACCAACCCATCTAGTTGGAATCTCAGGCTGACCCTGCTCTGACCTTGTTCTTGGGCTCACCTGTTGCCTACACTGCTTTACCTCTGGGCTTGTGGCATTGGTACCATTAAAATATTTCTCCAGTGTCTGACCACAACTGTATCCAATTTGTGGCTTCACTATTTATATTTTTTGGAGCTAACACTCCAAAGGCTGGCTCTGCGAGGCACCAGTTTGGACTTTCTTTTTCATACTCTCATTTATCCGTCTTTCGTACAGTCGCTACATGAGTTCTGCCCCAGTTTCTTCAAACACACACAGCAAGTTGGTGGGAAACACCAATTTGGATGCCTTCACTCTAGTTTGAGAATTCCTCCAGACTTGTCCATCTGAGTGCTCCTCACTCACTAGCATCTCTGGTTTGCTTCTTTACCCTGGCTTTGAATTTCCATTTTATTCCTTGGCTTGGATTATTGGCCTTTTTTTTTTTTTTTAATTGAGGTGTAAGTGACATATAATATTAGTTTCAGGTATACAACTTAATGACTCTGTATTTGTATACATTGTAAAATGATCACCACAATAAGGCTACTTAATAGTTGAGTCACTGGGGTGCCTGGGTGGCTCTGTTGGTTAAGCATCCAACTCTTGATTTCGGCTCAGGTCATGACCTCACAGTTCATGGGATTGAGACCTGTATTAGGCTCTGGGCTGATGGCATGGAGACTGGTTGGAACTTTCTCTCTCCCTCTCTCTCTGCCGCTCCCCTGCTCACATACATGCTCTCTCTCTCTCTCAAAATAAAAACAAACAAAAAACTTTAAAAATAGCTTAGTCACCATACATAGATACAAAAAGATTTTTTTCTTATGTTGAGAACTTTTAAGATCTACTCTCTTAGCTACTTTCAGATATGCAATACAGCGTTATTAACTATAGTCACCATACTGTGCATTACATCCCTATGACTTATTTATTTTATAACTGTAAGGTTGTACCTTTTTACCTCCATCATCCATTCCCTCCCCATCCCGCCTTCTCCAACTTCTGGCAATCATCAATCTGTTCTCTATATCTATGAGCTTGTTTTCTGTTGTTGTTTTGTTTTATTCTTAGATTTAGATTCCACATGTAAGGGGGATCATATGGTATTTG
Source organism: Crocuta crocuta (assembly GCF_008692635.1). NCBI lineage: Eukaryota > Metazoa > Chordata > Mammalia > Carnivora > Hyaenidae > Crocuta > Crocuta crocuta. Next base: position 5,955,438 of record NW_027529526.1, read on the forward strand.
TCTTTCTCTCTCTCTGACTTATTCCACTTAGCATATTTTCCTCATTATGCCCTCAAAACAACCTTGATCTTGATGCTGGGTCTACTTCTGGGCACAACTTCCAGGTCTTTCTGTGCTCTAAACACAGCATCCTCTGATGCAAAACACCTTACTCCCAAGCTCTGTCTTTGTCATTGGAACACATGACCCAGCCAGGTCTGTGGTTTGCTTGACCTCAGTCAGGTCTCTGTGTGTGACCTGGAGGAGGGGTGTGGCATGGAGGGTATTTGCACAACAGTCCAACAAAAGGCCTTCACTGTCACCCTTTCTGTATTCTTTGCTCCCAGGAGATCCTCGTCCATCCTAAGGCACAGCAATGGAGCAGGCTGGAATCCATTCTTTCCTGCTTCCCTTTCTATATTTAAGGACAGGAAAACACACCTCTACTTTTATGCACAATGAAATCCTTAAAACGCTGAACCTGCAACTGACTTATGTTATTCATTTATTCAACAAATGGTATAGTCCATCTATCATGTGCAAAGAAGCTGCTGGGACCTAATAGTGAATAAGACAGACCCACTCTAGCAGGGTCCCAGGTAAGAGAAATTCCCATTTTCTGCAAACAAAACCCAAAACATATCCATCTCCTTAATGATACCTTTTTTTTTACCTTCAATTTGCTATCAACATTTTCTTTTTATTTATTTATTTCTGAGAAAGAGAGAGAGGCAGAATAGGCAGGGGAGGGTCAGAGAGAGAGGGAGACACAGAATCCAAAACAGGCTCCAGGCTCTGAGCTAGCTGTCAGCACAGAGCCCGATGCGGGGCTCGAACCCATGAACCGTGAGATCATGACCTGAGTCGAAGTTGGACGCTTAACCAGTTGAGCCACCCAGGTGCCCCGCTACCAACATTTTCAACATGCTCTTTTTGTTTTACTTTAGAATGGAACAGGTGGCTGACTGGCTTAAGTCCAATGACTCTTTGAGGCTAATGCTATCCTGTTTCTAACACACCTCATAATTTCTATTATTTTCTCACATACATTATGAGTTTATAAGACCTATGCTTCTTCTGACTTTTGTTCTTTTGGTCTGTCACTCTTTTTACTAAGCCACTAAGGGCAAAATACAGTAAAATCTTCAAGTAATTATGCAAATACTGCTGTCCAAACTGCATGGCTGGCTGTCCTTCAAAGGCAGTTTAAACATTTTAGATTTAAAGCTTATTTATTTTGAGAGAAAGGGAGAGAGAGAGAAAGGGGCAGAGAAAGAGCAAGAGAGAGAGGCAGGCAGAAGGAGAGAATCCAAAGAGAATCTGACAGTGCAGAGCCTGATGCGGGGCTCGAACTCACAAACCATGAGATCATGACCTGAGCCGAAACCAAAAGTGGGATGCTTAACTGACAGAGCCAGGCAGGTGCCCCTCAAAGGCACTTTAGAGGGTCAGTGTTTGATGTACAATAGTGAAGATTATCTGAAGCTTGAATATACAAAAAATACAGGACCACTTGGATTTTGGATGCCTCTTGTCTGACCATTAACAACTTTCGTAATCGGCATAATTTTGGCAAAAAGGTCTATTTCCAGCTGTTTCAAGTCACAGATGTACTGTTTTCTAAGTTGTCCTAGAAATATGTACAGGCTGTTTCTTAAGTTTTAAATCAGAGTTCTCTTGATAGATTTTTGCTTTGATTTGGAATCTTTTGGCTCAGGACTGTGTGCGAGAGTGAACTGAATGTTAGGTTACCCTGGCAGAAAATTTCTGGAGCCAGAGTCATACAGTCCTTGCTGTTCCTTCCCTTCCTTTTAATATTTCACAATGTGTGCCCAGTCCTGAAAGATCATGGAGAACAAAATGTGCCCGATTGCTTTAAGTGTACGGGGAGGGAAGAGAGAAATCACTCAACATTAACGGAGTCCTCCTCGAGGAGGTGGGAGCAAGAAGATCTGTAGGAGAGGTGGGAAGCTGAGACGCAAGGGTATAAATTAAGGAGGGAATCAACACTGTCAACGCACTGTCTATAAACTTAATCTACAAGCTCTTCTGAGCAGAGACTGGTTATTTGTCCAAGTTCTGTGTCTTCAGAGGTGACTTGGTACAGGATTGGATTCCCAGCCCAAGGCTTCTGGGGCCCATTTAAGGCAGCCTGGGGATGAACAGAATCATCTATAGAAGAAAGTTAAGCTTTGGAAGCTTGGTAGAGCATGTGGGGGATTGATCTGTGAGAGGTGGCCTAGAATTTGTGGAATGAACAAAAGCTTTGGAGATAGTGGACCTGCGTTCAAATCCTTGCTGTGCTGCTTGGACCTTGACTTCCCTGGACAGCTCGTCCCGTGCTCTGCCGAGAAGGTTCACAGAAGGTTTCATCACATGGTGGACTCGGGCCACTCAAGGTCCAGATGCTGGAGCTGTCAGGAAAAGCTCGGTTGTGAATTGCCCTTAGAGTTCATAGAGCTGAAGCCAAATGCTACCCAGGGCGTGCCAAAGCTAAGAAATTGCAAAATGCACATAATTGCACAAACTCAAGAGAAATCACATGCTCTTCCCCCTAGATGTTATTGAAAGAGGTTCCAGCTTACAAGATGAAAGTAGACCAAGTGCTTTTACTGAACTTTGTTTTTTACCAGTTAAATGCCTGTACTTTTTTTTAATGTTTAGTTTTGGGAGAGAGAGGGAGAGAGGGAGAGGGAGGGGGAGAGAGAGAGAGAGAGAGAGAGAGAGAGAGGGAGAGAAGGAGAGAGGGAGAGAGGGAGAGAGGGAGAGAGGGAGAGGCACAGACAGAAGGAGACACAGAATCTGTAGCTCGCTCCAGGCTCTGAGCTGTCAGCACAGATCCCGATGCAGGGCTTGAACTCACAGACTGTGAGATCATGACCCGAGCCAAAGTCAGATGTTTAACTGACTGAGCCACCCAGGCTCCCCTAAATGCCTGTGTTTTTAACTTCGTGGATGCCATCTTTGAAATGATAACATTTCAAACCTATCTTGGGGGATTTCACAAAGCATTCAAGGCTTTAAGATTCAGAGTCCAAGTGTGAATGGGTGTCTGAGCAGCCTTTAACATCTAAGTTAATCTTTTTTCCCACTTCCATTAAGTGTATTTGGATGAGCAAATTATGGACAGTCTAGAAAATATGTTCTCTAACTCAGAAAGACACAACAAACTGTTAACAATAATGGAAAAGAGGTTGCCAGTGGGCAGACAGCAGGGATAGGAGGTGGAGGAGGGGCAGGGCTGAGGAAGACGCATTTACAAGGCAGCCTTGAGAGACAGAGAGAGGCTAAGCTAGAGGACACCGGTCAGTTGGTTGCGGAGAGAAGCTCTGTGTCTACAGGAGAAAGAGCTAAGGTTTGATGCCACAGAGGGGCTGAGGCAGCTGGAGAGGAAGCCTGCGCTGGGTGTGGGGGGCTCTGGCACGAAGTCCCCCCTCCCCCACCCTTCCCCCCACCTTGGGGGCAGTGCCTGGATTGCAGAGCTCTGGGAGAAAAGTGGCTAGAATCGCTGGTCCGCGGGCCATGCAGGAAAGCCCTGCAGAGAAGAGGGGTTGGTTAACAAACTGAAGAAAAGATTACATTTGATCCTTGATGGATGGACCTGACCCAATCCAAAAATGTCATTAGGAGCTCTGTATTTATACTGATTTAAAGCAGTTTTCGAGAGCATCAGCATAACGCAGAAGCAGCTGTTCCTGGACACTCAGGTTGCTTCTAATTTTTCGCTATAGCAAGCCGTTCGTGCAGGGAAACTCTTTGTGCGTTATGTTCTTCCTGTATCGAGGACAATTTCCTAAGAATAGATTCCGAGAACTGGAACAACTGGGTCAAAGGATATGAACATTTTTATGTGTCTTAATACACAGAGGAAAGCGTTTGGAAAGCCAAATTGCTTTCCAAAGGGTTGGTTGAACCCAATCACTTTTATTTCAAACAAGATTTTATGGGTGATTATGCAGGGCTTTTAATGAGATGTTTGGCTAAGAAATGATAGTATAAAAACTGACGTTTATTCTGCGCTAATCATAGCCTTTCTATCCACTGTCTTGTTTAATCCTCGCAACAACCCTGTGAGGCAGACAGTATTATCCCCATTTGACAGATGAGGACACAAGCTCAAAGAGATTAAATTCTTTCCCAAGGCCATGTGGTTAGTTGAGCGGCTGAGCCATTCTGAACCCGCACCTGTCTGGGCACTGTCCGGAAGCTTCCCTCCAAACTGTGCTGCCTTCAGTGGTTTCAAAAAACACAATCCAAGACACAACAATATACCTGAGATGCATTCTGAGTCCCCAAGGACTATGAAGCTATAAGCCGAATCTTTATAGATAACTGCACAATGGCAGTGAAAATGTTTATTTCCAGAGAAATATATTTTATTGCCTAGTGAAACGGGTGATTCTTTATTATCGTATTCCATTTCCACCACCATTGCCTTAATTCAGACCCTTTTCAGCTCGCCTTGGACCACAAAATAGGCTGTAAATTGTTGCCTCTTCCCGCAGCCTCTCCATAGTCCAGAATGGAACAGGCAGGACAGTCCTGAACTGGGTCCTAGGATTTATCTTCTGAAAACACGGGTTTTGATCATATTACTTCCTGTGATTAAAATCATCTTGAAGGCTTCACTGGCTCCCATCACCATTAGGATCAAATATTAATGTTGGTGTTGAGAGTCTACCAGGACCCTAAACCAACCGTTCCACTGAGAATTCCTATCCTTGCCGTGTCCTTGGTCCTCAGGCGTTTGCCACAGGACGGCAGCATGAGGTGGAGTCTAGGTTTCCAAAGGTTGAATGGAGTAAGACATCCTATGCAAAGGTGGCCAAAGAGGAAGGAACCAGTGGGGTGGGTTTAGGCAATAACAGGGTACCATCAACTAGTGATTGGGACCCATGCCATGGGGTCAGCAGCTTGGGGATCAAATCCCAGCTCTACCACTTACAGATGGATGTGACCTTGGACTTTAACACGTCAAACATCAATTTCCTCATCTGCCAAATGGCGGTAGGAGCAGTACTATCTCATAAGGTTATTTTGAGAATTAAGGGTGGTAGGACATGTAAAGTGTTTAGCACACAAAGGCCTAGGTAAGTGTTAGCTTTACTTCTGTAGGTTTGAGTCGGAATGAAGAAGGAAATCTCTGGTAAAACATTAGAATTGGGTTTTCAGAGCTCGAGTAGGGGTGTAAATGGGAATGCAGGCAAGGTTAGGGGTCTAGCTGAGCTGGAACAGCAAAGGGTGGGTAGGTAGCAAGAAAGAAAAGGTGTTGGGCAAGAGACATGGCTTGGACAGCGTGGAGCTCATTCTTCATTTGGTTAGAGCACGTGGCATGAGTGTCTTGGGCTTGTTGGAAGGTGTAAAGTCAGACCAAACGTCATTCACAATTTCTCACTATCTGCACGCTCCTCTCTGCCTACTGTCAAACCCCACGTCCCCCCACAGCTTTCCCCCTGAATACCTCCCATTGCCTCTCTGTCCACCCATCTCCATAGGACTTATCCTACCTAGAATGCCTTCCCTCCATCAACCCTAATCCCATCCATCCTACAAGACCCAGAACAAACCTCCGTCATTCTCTCCAGTCTCTCTGGAGCCTCCTTCCATCCCTCCTCCACCAGCTAGAGCTGAGCCTTCTCTTGTTCATATTCTTCTGGAAATTATTCTTCTCACAATTCACTTGGCAATTAATCACACACTGACTTGTGCTGCAGTTACTGTTGTTGGCTTAAACAGATAAAAATATCTTCTATGCCTGTTTAACGTGTCACATGTGTCTGGCTTGCCTTTCTGAAGGGGAGTCCAAAGGACAAGCTAGTGATCGCTAATAGGGGAGAGCGCCTTTCAGAAAAAAAGTGATAAAAACGACAAGGCCCATATGCTTTTCAGACTCATTCTGTGTGTATTATTTCCTTTGATACTCATACAACCCGGGGAGGTGCATATTATTATTTGGATTTCCTCCCCAGCTCAATGAGCTTTACTGACTCTCAGATCAGGTGCAAAATCTGGCATTGAAAGCCCGCCCCACTCCCCCCACCAGTCACATCAGATTGGTTAGACTGATGGAAAGAATAAGAACTCTTCGCAGCGTGAACACCAGCTCTGATGTAAGGAAGGGGTGAGTCTGCTGAGCAAGCGGTTGACCGGCCTGGATCCAGACGGAGATCACCCGACACTGAGGAACTACCACAAAGACACGGGTAGACTGAGGAGATCTAGGATGGCTCTACTCAGCCGGCCCAAGCCAAGGGCTTACGCCCTGTTTGGAGGGATACACATTTAATCCAACTTCACTCTGCAGTGCTGTTTGCAACCTGTGGTGGCTGTGTATGCATGTACATCTCCTTGGTAAACGCCATATCATTCATTCTGCCCTGGGTTCAGGTTTCACCTGCTGTTGCTGCTCTCTCTGTTGTGAGCAATCTCTCCAGCTGCTGATGAGGAGTGTCAGCCCCTTCGCTGGCTGGCCAGCCTCCTGCCGTCTGTGCTGTGAGGGCACAAAACCCATTTTACCAATGAGCCTGTACAGGGCATTCTTCTGTTTGTGGGGCCCACTGCTGGGACACGCACACACACCCATAGGGGCTGTTCTAGGAAGGCAGTGCTTGCCGGCTTGCCTGCCAAGACACCACCATCTCCAACGAGAATACAAGCAAGGAGGAATGGAATTCCTAAAACCCCAAAGCTCTAAGTGCTACAGAGAGTTAAATTAAAAGCAGTGGAATGCTAGATTCACATCCAGAGCTGAACTCTGAATGAAGCCCATGGTCTGTTCCCATGATTCCTTCAGGAAAATGGTTACAAGATTCCATAGATGAGTTATGAGTTCAGCCAGGTCTGACTGAGAAAGGCTCTTTAGGAAAATGGGGTGGGAGGCACAGAACTTGAACAAGGCAGGGCTGGTGTCAAAGGGAGGGAAAACAGCGCATACAGATCTTGGGTAGTAAAAGTTGGGGTATAGGTCACGAGCAAAACTGCCAACTAAACTCTGCAGCCACTAGCAAGGAGCAGTGGCTCTAATATTTAAGAGAAGTCGGTTTCGCTCGTGGAGGGGGGATTAGGGCTAGACCCTGTGATAAGGAGAATGTGTGGTGCCGTGTTTGCTGGTGGGAGTAATCCAGGAAAGGCGTGCGCTCTGCACTGGCATTACTCTTGTGTCCAGGTGGAAATGCGTCAGGGCTAAGGGAACTGCATGAGAGACACTTGTGTGACCCTTCAAGGGTTCCCTTCCTCCTACATGAGGCTGCTTGTGAATGGGGCTGGACCAGAGTAGGCTGATAGAAGGGTCCGGGCTCTCCCTGGTGTCCTGCCGCTGATTTGAGCATATGGAGCGCTTGCCTTGGCTCTGAGTGTAGGAGGGTGAGTTCCCTCTCCGAGATGGGGTGACGGGATCGCGGCTCCTTGCTGCACCGACCAGAGCTTGCAGGGCCCAGAGCTGGTAGGACAGCGGTCCCATTGTTTTCTTACGTGCCCGACTGGCTCTCGGGAATTCCTGGGTGGAGAACGGTCTCGGGGTGAGGGGAGGGCCAGCAGTGCAGGGCTGATGTGTAGCGGGGGGAGAATCACAGTGCTTACGGGGAACGACGGAAGGGATGGGCCAGCGCCGCTGTGCTTTGTGTCATGAGAGCCTTAACACCCCTGTACAGTAGCCCCTCCCCTGTCCTCAGCCGTTGCGGCTCCCCGTGGTCTGCTGGGCTCCGGGTGCTGATAATCCTCCTTCCGATGTATCCTCAGAAGGTCAGCGGTGGCCTAACACTGTGTCCCTGTGCCTACGTCATTCTCACTGCATCTCATCACGGAGGCATTTTAGCATCGGACATCACCATGAGAAGGGGGAGTACAGGACATAAGATATTTTGAGAATGGAGACAAGAGACCACTTCCACATAACTTTTATTACGGTATTTTGTTAATTGTTCTACTTTATTATTAGGTGTTGTGAATCTCTCTCCCTGCGCCTATTTTATAAATTAAACTCCATCACAGGTATGTATGTACAGGGAAAAGCATAGCATATGCAAAGCTGGGTACTGTCCGCGCTCATCCATCCACTGGGGGTCTTGGAAAGTATCCCCTGCAGATAAGGGGACACTGCTGCACTCACAGCATGCTGTTCACTTTCTTTACCTGGCTGGTGACAGCTCCCATCTTTCGCATGAGAGGAAGGAACATTCTTTTAGCCTCACCCTCAACTCCAGTAACCATTTGATGCTTCAAAGGTAATAGCAATTAATGATGATTGTAACAGTTATGAGCCATTAATCCATCAATTAATAAATTAATCTCTTGCCTCATTCCACAAGGGATCTGAGGCAGGAGTTATAAGGAACATTTATCATGGTAACCGGGAGAAAATGACGATAGCATTGCAAGGAGCCTGGACACACGGTAATTGCAATCATGACTATAATAGCTGTAAGTTGGTAGATCGATGCCAAGTACAATGACTATTTGGAGAAAGAATTTATGTTAATAGATCAATGAGGAAAGAGACTTGGAAGGCGGAATCTGTAAGCGAGCAGGGATCACATAGGTGGGAGATTGCCAGGAACTAAGCCTGGCTGAAATAACTGTGAAATGAAATGATTTTGTTGAGTGTTTCAATTCTGGGCAATGTGCTGGATGCTTTTATAACACTGTCTCATTCAATCCTGCACACTCCCTCTTTGCAGATGGAGAGACTGAGTCACCAATAGACTTGCAGATCCATTAAATCACCTTTGGAACAACTCAACTTCTCATGGTATTCTCTTCTTTTCCCTTTGAATCTCATTTACCTTAAGTCCCAAGGACACGGTTTAACTTGTGCTCTCTCTGACCTTCTTGTGGCACTGGGTACGTGGTTTCAGTCTTGCAGAAGGAAGGCAGATACCACCCAAGACTTCATATGGAAAAATCAAGAAACATTACCTATCACTTCTGTATAGCACTTCATCTGCAAGGGCTGTTTACATTTATTACTGCATTTGATCCATACAATGAACTGTGAGGGCATGAGTATCATTATCATGCCCGTTTTAGAGACGAAGTCCCTGACGATCAGAGTGTTAAAGTGACTTTCCAAGTTCCTAGAACCAGAAAGTGGCAAAGAGAGGCTGACAATTTAAATCCCAACCCCACAGTTTGCCAGCTGTGTGACCTGGGGCACTTTACTTACCCTCTCTGAGCCAAAGTTTTCCCATCTGTAAGCGGAGATAATAAGGCAAGCTCATAGGGCTGTTACAGGCATTAAGCATCTTACCCAGAACTTAGCAGATGGTGCCTAATAAACATTCATTCCTTCCCTCTACCCTTCTTTCAATTCTAATGTTAGAGGCTGAGGCCGAACAAACACTAACTCTGATATTCAGAATAATAGGAGAGAAAACTTACAGGCTCTAATTAGATCTTAAAAACATTTCAACAATGGTGTCATATTAACCAGACGTTGTGTCTGCTAGCAATACTTAATGGTTCAAGTGGGATTTTGTGCAGTAAAGGGTCTACACCTCTAATTGCACAGAAAGTTGTGTTCCATGAACACTGCTAAGCAAAAGAGGGGGGAAAATAGCTCTTCTTCAGTTCCTTTTGTAAAGGAACACGGAGACAATCTAATTAGCATGCCTGGTGTCTCCAAAATTGAATCCAACCTAAGAGTATGCTATTAAAGGCTCCCACATTAGACAGGAAAGTAATTTGAAATGACTGAGCTATCTGCACAAACACCTTAATGTTACTCTAATGGGCCCAGAAAAAGGATGACATCAAATACAGTTAAAAGGAATTTAAGTTTAATTGCTGCCTAATAAAATTATTAGTACATTTTCCTAACCATAAAGCCATTTCATAGTCATGGATAAGATTTTGCAATTTGATAAATGACCAGGCATAGGCACTGCCAGAGGTCCCCGTTTATTTTGTTACATTCTCCCCTTGCAGACACATTAGTTCGGATGCTAATTGCTGGTCTCTCCACATCTGGGCTCATTTGGGAACGTGGCTCTTGCCACAAGGAGCCAAAGGACACAAAGTTTGCTGCCCGCTCGGCATCTGGAATGACACTTTCATGCTGGAAACTGGAGTCTCTTCTGCTCTTCGGGGAGCAGTATCTCTTCTAAGGGCGCTGGACCGTGTTGACTTGAAAGGGTCACTACTAGTCTATATGATGCCTTTATAAAAAGTAGAAAAGGGAGTCCCCTGGGGATGGTCAGATTAGAAGAAAAGAGTCCCTCAAGCTGGGGACACTGAGCTTCACAAACAGAAAGGAGACAGGATTTCAGCTGCTATGTGTGTCCGTTAGCTGGGTGTCTTTGTGCAGTGCACAGAGCATGCAACCATGTACGGTAGTTCAGAAAAAGGAGGTCCTGTCATTGGAGCCATGGTAGGGTGACTACCTGCTAGGAATGTGACGGAGTGGTTTTTAGCACTGGCTGAGAGCTTGTTCAGAGTGATGGATATTTAGAGATTTTACCTAATGGCTGGTAAATAGGAGTGTTGATCTTGTAAAAGATGAAGTGGCCAGGATTAGAACTTGGGCTTCCGAGTCTTAAAGCCTGTCCCATTTAGTCTTGCTGGGCTGTCTTCTACAGCTCCATAAGGGAAGATTTTCACTTAAAAGTGAGTAAGCTTTGGGGGGCTCCTGGGTGGCTCAGTTTGTTGAGCATCTGACTCTTGATTTTGGCTCAGTTCACTATCCCAGGGCCGTGTGATCAAGGCCTGCGTCAGGCTCCAGGGTAGGTATGGAGCCTGCTTAGTATTCTCCCTCCCTCCCTCTCTCTCTCTCTCTCTCTCCTTCCGCCCCTCTCCCCTGCTCACACGCTCTCTCTAAAACAAATTTAAAAAAAGAAAGTGAGTAAGCTTCCCTCAAGCATACCTATTCAAATGTGATTTTGAAAGATTCGGGAACTTGGGAGGTGAATGCATAACTATCAGAAACAATAGTGTATGGAAATAAGGAGTCTAAGGGACAAACAGCAAGGGGTATGTAAGAGAGTTTAATGTGCTGGAGACCCCTCTCCAATTCCAAGACTTAGGAATGCAAGTATGGGAGTCACGGCAGAACACAGGTGTTCCTAGACCTCCCCAGAGACTCACAGACACCATTTTTAAAAAATAAGCCACCATTTTTTTGGCTTTCACGGTCTGCTCCTGGATGGAATCACCACATTTCCTGGACGCCCCTGGACAGTTCTAATTTTATCCTGTTCAACACACTATTGTCTTTCTATTCGAATCCAAGTAAGTTTTAAAAATGCATAAATCTGGGGCGCCTGGGTGGCTTAGTCGGTTAAGCGTCCGACTTTCGCTTAGGTCATGATCTCGCGGTTCATGAGTTCGAGCCCCGCGTCGGGCTCTGTGCCGACTGCCAGCTCAGAGCCTGGAGCCTGTTTCAATCTGTGACTCCCTCTCTCTCTGACCCTCCCCTGCTCACGCTGTCTCTCTCTCTCTCTCTCTCTCGTAGAAATAAATAAAAACATTAAAAAAATAAATAAAAATGCATAAATCTAAATTAGATTTCATTTAAAATAATCTGTAGGAGAGTCATCATTATGAAGAAATATACAAATGAAGGGGAAAATCCTTTGTCGGACTCGAAGTATCATTTTAGCAAATACAACAGGAGTCAAGAGAGGGGAGAAAGCTAACACGTGCCGGACATACCCTGTACCAAGCAGGTTTTGTCAATCTTCTCACTGCAGAGATTAGAAAACTGAAGCCCAGTTAACTGAGGTCACACAGCTTCTACATGGAAGAGCTAGGTTTCGATCCCAGGTCTGTGTGACCACAAGGCCCTTGGACCTTTTTCCATTCCATACTCATTTCCAGAAACAATCACTCATTTTCCAATCTGCTCTCATTTTCTCCATCCTGCCAAACCCCTTGAGGTCTTAATTCCTGCTAGGTTTCCTACTCAACTTGCCATAAAACTTTTATAGGGGAGAAAGTTACAGCGTACTGGCTGGGAAGGTGGCTGGAGGGAATGGACAGACTTTGCCTGCTGCCTGACTTCCTGCCATCAGGCAGTGGAATCTGCATGGTCACAAAGGGCTCCCAGCTGTTTAATGCTGAGCTCCAAAAAGACTAAACCCCTATGCAAGTAGAAATGACACATATTTAATCTCTTTGTAGGGGGGAAGCCATCTGGTGTAGCTTTCTTCTCCATGTGCTAGTGGCCTTTACACTCAACTGTGTAGGGAATCTAACTGAGAATTTTCTCCTATCTGAAATCAGTCTTTGGACAGAAACCATTTGTCTTCTGGTGCCTGTGTCTATAGGAGGAAGCAGAGGGGGCAGAGCTCCTGCAATATTTAGCCAATAGCTACCTAGTGACAGCATGGGGCCAAGTTTGGTTCTAACAACTGGTGCCTTGTCCAGGGCATATGGCTAGGGCAGGGAACAAACTGAACCCATGAAAGTTCATCATCTGGCTTCTATCTAAAGAAAGATGTAGTCATTCATTCATTCATTCATTCATAATATTAATTGAGCTCTGCTGTATACTGGGTACTAGATAAGAAAACCAAGAAATCAAAGGAAATCAAGATATGTGTCCTTTCTGCTTCTGAGGAGTTCACACGGTTGTGGGAGGGGGGAGGCTAGTGTGCACGCCTCATTTGTTCATTCTCTCCACAGTGAGCAATTACTTGTGTCAGTTCCTGGGGTTACAAAGATAGAGAAGACACAGTCCCTGTCCTCAAGGACCTCTCAGTCTACTTGGGGAGAGAGAGACCATAGTCACAGCAGAGTATAGTAAATGTCAGGTCAGAGGTAAAACCAGGGTGCTACAGGAGCACAGCAGAGGAGCACCTACAGCAGGTGCTCAGAGAAGACTTCTTAGAAGAGGTGACAGCTAGGATCCAAAGGAGTTAGCCGGGTGAAATGAATAGGAGAATGGGCGTTGTATGTGGAAGGAACTGCACAGGGCAGGGAGGAAGATGAGGCTGGGAAGGAGCGTGCAACACCTGGAAGCCCAGTTTCACTGAAGCAAAGGGTGGTAGTTTGTGTAGCAAATAGTAAGGGTGTGTGTGATGAAGATGAAGGTTGAGAGAAATGCAGGGCAGGGTGACAGGTGGTTTTGTTGGTTTGTTACACTGTTTGACTAATGTTAAGTTCATCTTGGAATCCTTGAGGAACCAGTGAGAGATTTGAAGAAGGAGATGTAGTGTGACCAGCTCATCCTGCTTTGTTCACACCTGTCCTGATTTTAAAACTCAAAGTTCCACATCCTGGGAACCTCATCAGCCCTGGGAAAACTGGGATGGTTGACCATCCTATAGGGGAGGGACAGGAGAGATCACTGTGGAAGCTCCCAGGCCTTGCGAAGGAGGGGGTAAGATGAGAGGTGTGCAGATCTAAAGAGACTATTGCATTAATGAAGAAACCATGCGTGAATCAAAGCAGTTAGCAGTGAGGTCCAAGAGGAGGGAATGGACTTGCAACAAGAGACAACTAAATCTAATCACCTTTTACTTGGATCAGGGTAGGAAGAAAGGACAGAGAAAATCTGAATCCCTGTTTTCTGATTTGCTGATCAATTAGCATCATAAAGGAGCTTTGAAAATGTACTGTTGGCAGCGCAGAAGAGGCAGGTAAATTATAACCTGTCATGCCCCTTCTATGCCCAGGCATTATCCCGAGTGCTTCATATAAAGTATCTCACTTAACATGCATAATAACTATGACCCAGGAGAATATTCATTCTCCTCCAGTGTCCAGATGAGGAAACTAGGGCTCAGAGAGCCTAAGTAACTTGCACAAGGTCACACGGCACTGGCATTCCTGGCCAGATATGTCTCACGTAAGGTCTTCTGTGCTTCTTGTTCCCACCCCTACACCACCCCCAGGGCAGGGCAGAGGAAGTGGCAGTTGAGCTGGGCTTTTCTGGAAGATGCTATTTGTCCAAAATGCAAAAAGGAGAGAAAAGGGAACGGCATGCGCCGAGACCCAAGGCCATGAATGAGTATGGAAACCCCTTAGAATGTCTCTGGTTCTGTCTCAGTGAAACAAACAATAAATACATATGCATGTCAGCGTTAATTACTCCCAACCCTTTAACACAGAACATCTGCAATGATGGTGAGACGCTGTCCCATATCTTGACCCACTCAATGCATTTTAATTGCTCAAGTAAGATAAATAAAAATAAACTGAATGTTGATTTCTTCATGGCTTCCAATCTGCTTGCAAATCCCACTGGCTTGTCAGTATTTCCCAATACGGAGCTGGCTCAGTTGAGGTGCAATGAGAAAGGAGATCTGTGTCAGGGAGACCATTGTACCCTGGATTTTATTTTCCTTTCAGGAGATCTTTTGTTTCAGGACAATGAGCATGGGTGAAAGTGCTACTCTCTTGTAGAAGTAATTAAAATGGAAGCGCTTCCCTCTTCCTCAGTGATTCAAGTCATTGAAATTCATCATCATTGGGCCACTCTACAGTCTGCTATGGTCTCTATAGGAAATGAATCTTGAGGTGTCTGCTGCAGCAGCTGCAATTAAAATCTATTGAGCAATGGGATAAAATGAACCAGACACTTGCCACAATAGCAAAGGCACCGGATAATTGAGGGACATGTAATTAACAGATAACTTGAAGTGGAGTTGGGGGCATCATATAGATTGACACTCTTGTACTTTTTTACAGGAACCATCTGATGGTACAAAATTACATTACTTGCTCTAGCCGTGATTTATTTAAGCATTTATTGTATTTATTACCGATTTCATGTGTATGATGGTTCAGTCTCAGAAATACCTATTCTCATTTCCTTGTAGGGTCTGCGACAATTGAACAAAGGAACGTAAGGAATTTTAAAATGTGGGGTGATTTTTGTTTTCCCACGTGTGGAGTGGTGGTGGGAACTGGTCACAAGGTGAGACCAAGTTTGTGTGGGGTCCTGTGTTGTTTCTGATTTCTCAACCTTCATTTAATTGAAGAATTTTTTTTAACATTTATTTATTTTTGAGAGACAGAGCATGACTGAGGAAGGGGCAGAGAGAGAAGGAGACACAGAATTTGAAGCAGGCTCTGGGCTCTGAGGCCATGCGGGGCTCAAACCCACGAACTGTGAGATCATGACCTGAGCCAAAGTCAGACACAAGCGACTGAGCCACCCAGATGCTCCTAGTTGAAGAATTTTGTGTAGAATAGTTACCAATGAGAACAAATGCTTCTCTTTAGTCACTTGAGACCAAAGTATCTATGTGTTTAGGACAGTGTAGTTAAGAAATAGAATCCTCAATCAGAATATACTTCACAAGAAAATTACCATGAAAGGGAATAAGAAACAAGTATCTCAATCTCTGAAATACTTTTGTAATTCTTACCCATGTTGGTTAGGAATAGATCTGATTGCATATAACTAAGAAACTCAAATATGATAGCTTAAAACAAGAATAAAAGTTTATTTGTCTCTTATGTAAAAATTCTGTAGTTGGACAGTCCAGGGGACAATGATGGTCATGTGCACTCTTTTTATATCCTCTTCTAGGAAATTACACACATTGTTTTTCTTACATCTCATTGGTCAGAAACTTGGTGTCATGGCCAAAGCTAACTCAAGGGAAGCTGGGAAATGTAGTCTTTATTCTGGATGGCCATGTATCCAGTTAACAGCTGGTATTCTGAGATTAAAAGGGAGGGGGATTAGACATTGAGGTACACATTAGGTTACATCATAGTAGTAGCTTAAACTTATGTGTGGGCTTTCTCTGAGTTTCTGCCATTTTGGTGTAGCCAGTAAGTCTTTCCTGAGTGACAGCTATTTAGACGAACAAATCCATTTCCAGAACTAATGGTTAACGGTGGCTGAAGCTGGGGCTCTCTTGCCCTGTCCACTCAACCCCATGCGTGTCAGGTAGAATACAGACATTTTATAAGAGTTTTTCCAGGAATTATGATACTTAGTGACTAAACAGCGACCATTAGGTAATGCTCAGAGAAATCATCACTGCTGCTGCATGTGTCAGGTGGAATTCTAGAAAATAGGTACTTTCCAGTCTGAAGTGTGCTAGAGTACAAGCCCCCTGAAAACCAGGGGTATGTGTGCTGAGATAAAGAGCCTTTATGGATGCGGAGGTACCAAGGACTGTTGCTACATGGAGGTAGGGAATTGGGGAACCCCTTTCTCAGGACTAAGTATGGAGGACAACAACCCAAGGATGCATTTGTTTCTCATCACAGCATGAGCAATGAATAATCGTAGCTCAGGAACCAGAATTCAAATGTGTCGTACGGTTCTGGAAACTTTGTCATTTTTCTGCATGTATTTTTCTCTTACTCTGTGTCTCCATAGTGATGACAGTAAAGTCCTTAAATCACAAAGAGCTCACAAAGATGTCTTCAGAATCAATGAAGAAAAAGAGAGCTTCGGATGCCAGAACCCTGCACTTTGCCAGGTTTGGGAGAATCAGGAGGAGAAGAGAGAGGGAGGTTATCAACTCCTGCGGGGAAGGAAAATGGGCTGAGTTTACAGATGCTGACTGGAGCGAAAAAGGGAAAATGAGAGCATGGGGAGCTGGCCCCAGCCTGAGAAGCAGGCAGTGGGTCACAGCAGAAAGGACCCATCACTAGCACCCAAGGTCTGCAATGAGAGATGCAGATTAGTGTACAGTAAACATGTGGGTTCTGGATCCTGATGGCCTCGATTTGAATTCTGCATTTACCATTTGCAGCTAAGCCTTGGACAAGTCATTTCACTCCGTTGAGTCTCAATTTCCTCAGATATAAAATGAGGGTAATAATAGTACTGCATAAAAGGGTTATGAAGATTCAGTATGGTTATTTAAAATTTTTTAAATGCTTATTTATTTTTGAGAGAGAGAGAGAGAGAGAGAGAGAGAACATAGAGGAGGGGCAGAGAGAGAGAAGGAGACACAGAAAGCAAAGCAGGCTCCAGGCTCTGAGCTGCCAGCACAGAGCCTGACATGGGGCTCAAACCCACAAACTGTGAGATCATGACCTGAGCCGAAGTCTGGCGCTTAACCGACTCAGCCACCCAGGCGCCCCTCAGTGTGGTTATTTATGCGAAGTGTTTAGCAGGCCGGCACTTGATAACACACAAAACATTCACTATTATTATTATTAAATTTAGGTAATATTACAGATTAGTGAAGGAGCTAATTTCAGTCATTCTGAAATCATGCCAGCGAACAAATATGAAGGGTAAGAGGCGTGGTGGCAAGGAAGGTGACTTCAAATCGACAAGATTCAATCCAACCCTGAGCAACATGAACTGTACCCATTACCAGCACTGTAGAAGCTGTTTTGTTTCTTGTTTTTTAGTTTTTTTAATGTTTATTTAATTTTGAGAGAGAGAGAGAGAGAGACAGAGCATGAGTGGGGGCGGGGGTGGGGAACAGAGACAGAAAAGGAAACATGAATCCAAACCAGGCTCCAGGCTCTGAGCTTTCAGCACAGAGCCTGGCCCGGGGCTTGAACTCGTGAACTGTGAGATCATGCCCTGAGCTGAAGTCGGATGTTTAACTGACTGAGGTGCCCCTGTAGAAGCTTTCTTGCCTAACCACCACTTCACCTCCTTGCAGGACTCACCAGTGTCTGTCATTCTCTCTGCTGTGGATGTTGACAGAGCCCACTGCATGCTGAATGCTTCAGCTGGGTGCCACTCTTGGCCACAGATGCATGTTGGTGCTCCTGCAGTAGAATTGCATGTTTACCAAGTAGTGTATGTCCCCATATTTCCTGCTGCCAGTTATCCTTACACTGTATTTAATACTTTGGTTGATTTTTTGAAATTGGTGAGATATGAGTGAAAAAAGGAAGGTGTCCTTTCATCCCTGCTTTGAAGGAACGCCATAAAAGCGAGTTGCTAAAAATATTGTACTATTAGGTGAGAACAAGATAACTGTCAAAGATTGGGAGAAGTTGTAAACATCAAGGGCTCTGGACTCAGATTGCTTTACAAGTAACTTTAAGTGCCAGATGCACTTTCAAGAAGCCTAACCTGGAAATCGGGATTGATGAATTTTTTGAGTGACTTATATTTGTGACAGAAAGTATACTTACATGGCTAAAATATTGGACATATTCATGTATTAATTTTATAATTCCCTGCTTTAGCACATTCCTTTTTAGATTACAGTAACTGCCTAATGCTCCCAACTGAGCAGGACTAGAGGGCATCTACCAAACTAGATATTTCTATGTGTGCATTGATTGGTGCTCAATATATAGCCAACATAGTTTATTTTGTATTTTCAGCAAAATCTGTGTTATTTTAGTATGATTCCTTTTCAAAGATACCACGAAAATCTTTAATAGTGTCTAATTCACATCTAATTCTTAACATTGAAGAAAAGGTGGCTTCATTTTATAACATCTTAGAAGAATCAGTGTCCTACTAGTTGATTACTGTAAAATATCATTTATTTTAAATCTATAGAAGTCTTTTTTTAAAATGTTGACTTATTTATTTTGGAGAGAGAGAAAGTGTAAGTGGGGGAGGGGCAGAGAGAGAGGGAGGCAGAGAATCCCAAGTGGGCTTCACACTGTCAGTACAGAGCCTGATGCAGGGCTAGAACTCATGAAGTATGAGATCATGACCTGAATTGAAATCAAGAGTCAGATGCTTAACTGACTGAGCCACTCAGTCACCCCACATCCATAGAAGTTTTAAAAAGTTTTTTTTAACAGTTTGAACATTTGGAAAAGTCAATCCAATTTTCTTAGCACTTTTGATGACATATTTAGCAGGTCTGCCACTCGTATGCAATGGAAATCAATAAGACAAGAAAACAAAGCTCCAAGACCGGTAATTGGAGTTCAAACGTGGGAGCAGGTGATTCCTTTGCAGTGGGGTTAGGTGAGTAGAAGCTGGACACAGAAAAATAATGTTTTGACCAGCAGGAGAGAGATTTCAACGCACAGGAAAGCCTACAGATCAAAGTACCAAAACATTATAAGCTCTTTCCCTATTGCAGAATTTTGCCAAGTCACTCACATTGAAAGAAGTTACACCTCGTGTAATACTGTATTTTCCAATAGCAATTAGGAATGAAAACAAATAGCAAATGTAACTTATACAACAAATATAACTTAAGGGGGAGTTTTGAACAACTATAGTCAGAAAGACATAGGGATCTCCACACTTAGCACATTAGTACTGATCCCAGGGAGTGGGACTGGTTTGAAGACAAGGGATCAGAATGATGTCAAAGACACAGCTGTATGTTGGAGAGAGAGAACCCACATGCGTAAAGAAGAGATTCTAGTTTTACCTCCAGCAATAGTGAACTAGCTTGTATCAGACTAACAACCTGCCAAGAACAACTAGAAAATATAGATGAAACAAAGCAAAAAAACTTGGTTTAAAGCATTGGAGAGCACTCAATGCAGCCAAGACTTGAGGGCCAAGATCCTGAAGAGAAGGGAGATGCATAGAAGTGAGTCAGATATTCCAAGCTGCCTTTTCCCTTTAGACACTGGCTTTTCCATCAGCCATATGAAACTAAGAGGCTGAGAAGCTGAGCATAGCTTTTGGCAGGACTGGGGAAAGAAAATGACTTGAGCCAAGAAACTGCAGAGAAAGGAAGGACAGAGAAACGAGCCCAACACTTGGCACTGCTTTTCCTTCTGAGGCAGTTGCTGATTTGTAAGAGTCACAGGAGAGAAAGTTTGCAAATCTGAGTAGAAATTAGTAGCTAAGAGGCTGAACTGAGCTTTCAGCAGCCTCATGTTTTAAGAAGATTAAAATTTGTAAGTCAGAAGCCATAAGGAAGAGGGACACTGGTAAGCACCCCAGACTTTCCATGAGAACCCTGAAGAGCTACATCCTTGGAGTAAGGGTGAACTGTAAATAAAACAGCTCTCACAAAGATTAAAATTTGGCTTCAAAAGAGCCCAATCCATGATTCGATTAAAGTGATCTACCCTACACTAACTGCCTGCTAAAAGTGGAACTAAATCTTTTGTGAAGGTCAATAATGTCATCCAGAGCCTCTACAATTTCTCATAGACAATGTCTGGCATTCAATAAAAAATCATCAGACATATCAGAGTACCGGAACCAAGAGAAAAAGACAATAGAAAGAGACCCATAGATGAACCAGATATTGTAGTTACCAACCTGGACTTAAACAAAAACTGTGATTAGCATGTTCAACGAAACAGAAATCAAAATGGAAGATTTTAGTAACAAACTGGAACTTGTAAAAGGAATCCAATGGAATTTCTAGGACTGATAAATGTGATAACTGGGATTAAGAACTCACAGGTTTAACAGTAGTTTAAGACCAGTGGAAGACAGGGTTAGAAAATATCCAGACTAAAATATGGAAGGGAAAAATGACGGAGAATAAAAAAATACCATTCAAAACATATGGGAAATGACAGCAAAATTTAACATATGTATCACTGGAGTCCCAGAAGGAGAGGAGAGAGAAAATTGGAGTAGAACCAATCTTTGAGGAAACAATGGGCAGAATTTTCCAAAACTGACAAAAGATACGAAGTGACGGATTCAAGACGTGCTACAACCACCTCCCTCCCACCCAAAGGATAAATGAATACAAACAAAACCTCCTAAGCATAGAGTAAAACTTCTGAAAACCAGAGACAAAGACAAAAGCTTAAAAGCATCTGGAGAAAAAGAGTGGCCCTTGAAAAGAACAACAGTTAGACTGACATGTGACTTCACAACAAAATGATGGAAGCCAAAGGCAGAAGAATCATGCCTTTAAAATACTGAAAGAAAATACTTGCCAACTTACTCATTAAAAAATATCCTTCAAACATGAAGGTACAATAAAGATATTTTGAGACAGAGAGAAACAAGTTTTGCCTTCAGATTCTCACCAAAGGCAATGCTAAAGGTGTTCTTCAGGTAGAAGGAAATAATCCTGGAAGGAAAATGGAAATGCAAAAAGGAAGGAACGGTAAATATAAGGGTGATGCCAAATGAATACTGACTGTAAAAACAATATAAATAATGCCTTGTAGGGTTAAACATATATAAAATTTCATTATTTGGCATTATTAAGGTGGCAGTGGGGTGCAGGGAATGAAAATGTCCTAATGTCCTTCCATTGTCTCAAAAGAAGCAAAACTATAGTCTATTCCAAGTATTTTAGACTCCAGTGAGTCAACGATGCATGTTGTAAAAGAATGTAAAACGTCTGTGGCAGTTGGAATAATAAAGCAAAGCCTTGATCCAGGCCAGATATGGACCCTACAGCAAACACTGCCACTGTCTTAGGCTCCACTTGGGCGGGCTTTGGAGTTCATCTCTGATCCACTTCTTTGTGGTTAGGTTTGTACATTATTTGTATTTGATATAGGTACCTGCTTAAGTTTAAGGTCACTAGTTTGCATGTAGATCATGCAAAGGGGTGCGTTTTAAATAATTAGCAGGTCCATTTGAGAAAGATAACCCTTTGGGTGTTGGTATAGAAGAAATCCTCATCTTGGAAGGTCCAACCACATTTGCAGTCATGATCCCACATCATTAGCCAGGTGAGCACACTCTATGTTTGCAGTGATTGATATTCTTGACTATATTCTTCAGGGAATTCATTATACTAAAGAATAAATTAATTTTGCTCCAGGAAACACATATATATCTGTCAATGCTTATTGGTTAAGTATATGCATCTATGAAATCCTATACTTAGTCTGTACACCATATTACTTACAAGCCAGTAGTCTCCCCTTCCCTACCAAAAAAAAAAAAAAAAAAAAAATCCCAATAAGAATCTGATATGTGTCTATGCATTCAAAGGCTAAAAACATTCCAGTCCCCTGCCCCCCACCCCCCAACACTGCTCCAGAGAGCTGCTCTCAGGAGCTGTGGTTTCCAATGAGCAGGCTGCCCATAACATACATGGATCAATGCTCTTTGGAACAGCATTGGCTTGCCAGTTAATAGACTTTTGATTTTCTTTACCCATTGACTAATGAAGCAGTAATTTTGCTTTTGAATAGGAAGATAAATTAAGAATTACTGTAACTGGAGCCTACTGGGAAATAGGGTGTCATTTGGAGAATTGGTGGTAGCTATGGAGACAAACGAGGTTGAAAGACTGCCTTTGCTAAAGCAGTCTTCCTGTCAGCGATCTGAGGGCTAAAGTGTTCCACTTAATTCAACAGACACTTATCAGTGTGTTATGAGCCAGCCACACGTAAAGCCCTGCTGGGGAGAGGAAAGGTTGGGTCCAGGGCACAACCCTTCTCAGATGGACTCCTACTTTTTGTTCTTTCTTCCAGAGGCAGACACAGACGCCCTAAGACAAGACAGAAAATGGGCCAAATTGGGATTCAAGACCTGGGGAGGAGGATACAACATGCATTTGAAAGGACCAAGAAAGCCACCATGACAGGGTAGGATGTGGGAAGCTGGGTAGAATTCTGATATAGATGGGGAGTGAAAGCTCTTTTCGGGATGGAGAGGCAGCATGAAGAAACGTAAAAAGCCAGTGAGAAGTAAAGAGCAGGTTCCAGTGCTACTGATTATTAGCTGTGTGACCTTGGGTTATAAGAGTTACCTAACTTTTCTGGGCCTTGGTTTTCTCATCTGGAAAATGAAATGAATAATGGACCACCTTCCAGGCTTGCTGTGAAGATTCACTCAGATAGGTAAGTCTGTAAGGAATCTACCATAGTGTCTGGTACAATGCAGGCACTATCAATGGAATGCTATAAGCTCCTTCCTTGCATAGGAAGACTTTGGGAGAATAATTGGCCTTCCTGAAGCAAAGGCAGTGCGCTGCTTTTTGGGTTTCTGCCTGTCTGAACTCTGATTACTTGAGCTCTTTGTAGGTAAGATCTGTGTCTATGCACTTGTGATTGCTTTCCTGCTTACCCGAGGGCATGGTCCACAACAGGTGCATAGGAAACCTTTATGGGATCAATAAGTGAATGAAAATGTCCTGCCTGTCCCATCTCCTACCACTCTCCCATCACTTAGTTTCCCGAAGGTATTTCACACCTCCATACGGCCTGGTGTGCCCTCGGCTTTTGTCTACCAGCAAACTCTTCATCCTTCAAAATTCAGCTCATGGCTTCGTGAGGTCCTTAATTCAAGACAGAATTGGTCAGAACGGATAATGTCTCCTTAGTGCTCCCACGTACCCTTACACAAAACTCCACCATAACACACAGTTCGTCAGCTTGTGATTGCTTGCTTTTGCCTTTGTTTCCCCAGCCTTCCAAGTCAGGTCTTGCAAGCCTCATTGGCTCCATGGTGTCAATGAGGCATGTTCTCATATGAGGAGAGAAACTGAGGGGGCAGCAGAACATCTCGGCATGAAGCAGGGCTCCTGTTTCCTCTTTGGTTTGTTTGCTTCTAGATTTCTATCCTAAGGAATAATTGCTATGTTTATATAGTTACAGAACAATTGGAAGTCTGACTTATGGCTTTATAATTTCTGTAGCTCATTTTATATAGTAGGAAGTTTCTCAGACAATTTAATTTCTTTCCTTCCCTGAGACAAGGATTTTAAATGGTTGCATGGGGTAAAGAGTCCATTATAACCCAGGGGGATGACGTGATATGACTCCCACACTAGGTCTTACTTATTTCTACGCTTTTAGGACCTAGCACGGGGTCTCATTCTGTGCTTCACACACAATAGATGCCAATAATTATGTTGAATGAATGAATGCCCTGGTCTCTGGTTACATGCCTGCCCAGAAACCCTCAATGGTGTCCCATTCCTACTAGCCTACATATAATCTCCATAGCCTGGTATTCAAGTTCATTCACAAGATGATTCCAACCTTTAAGTTCAGAGAAAGCCTTTTACAGGCCTGTTTTCTACCCCCTTATGCCATGCATCCCTCTCACTCCAAGCAAGCTGGACTACTGGGTGGATGGATATTGGTTCTATGGGCTGGATGCACTTGTTTGCCTGGGAATGCCAGGCTTAGCTTCAGGAAAGCTTCGGGATAAGAGAGCCCAAGAGAACTGCACAGCCAGGAAGGACCTTCACAGACGCTCTGATCAGAGGTGGGAAATGAATACGGCATTCTCTAGCAGACCTGAAGACCAGATGCAGAGAAGGACAGACACCATATGTTTGCATGTATAGGAGGACTAGGAGGAGCTTAACGGAGGACCGTGGGGGAGAAGAAGGGGAAAAATAGTGGGGAAGAGGGAGGGAGGCAAACCATGAGAGACTCTTGAATGCTGAGAATAAACTGAGGGCTGATGGGGGGGGAGGGGGTAATGGGCATGGAGGAGGGCATGTGTGGGGATGAGCACTGGGTGTTATATGGAAACCAACTTGACAATAAACTATTAAAAAAAAAAAAAGACCGGATGCAGTGGTGGCGAGGGATACAGCCCTTGGAAATGCTACCCCATTCAGCCAAAGGACATATACTGGCTGCATTCCTAGCACACTCAGTTCATGAGCTCACCCTCACACAGAAAAGGTGACAATAAAAACTGCTATCCTGAAGGTCCAGGAAGAGCAAGGCAAGAAAGGAACTAATATTTTTTTGAGCATCAAACTGTTAAGTTTAAAGCTATTCATGAAATTGCCATTTCCTGAAGCATGGAAGGTCCTGCTCTGTGCTCCCAGTGTGTCCTGTACTTGACTTTCCTGGCCCACTGTGTTGTAATCACGTATTTCCATGTAGGTCTTTCTCAAGAGACCATGAGTGTCTTAAGGACATGGGATTTCCCAAACATGGTATTTGACACATGAATGAATGAATAAATGAATGGAGTCAATGCAAGGTACATATATCTTTTTTTAAATCACTAGATGGCAAATATTCATTGGAGAGTCTTGTCTAAAGTGTCTCAGAAACAGCGTTCTGAATGACTGCATACAACAGTGTGAAATTTTCAGAGTTGTCTATGCCTCCTCTCTTTTAGCAGAGAGAGGAGAAAGCACCAGAATGGAAGTCAGGAGTCCTGAGACACAGCTCTGTGCTGCCATTAGTATTAGGGCATCATGCGTATTTTCCATGTCTCAGTTTTCTCATTTAAGCAAAAGACCTGTGGACTGCAGTGACTTCTGGTCAACATCTGTAAGCATCTATGCTTATCCCAGACCTTGACTCAGGTACTAGGGGTAAAGAAATGACTCAGATATGGTCCTTGCCTCTAGAAAATGCTTCTCAACTCTAGTGAAAGACCAGCTTGTTATTGTTTTTAAATGATGTAATCTGTTGCAGACAGTATTTTGGTAAAATTCAAATGTTACAGTAAAAAAGAAAAGTAAAAGCGTACAAAATCTAAGTTCTGATTTTTTAATTATTCGATTCATTAGACATTGTTAAATTGCTATTTCTAAATGCTTATTCCTAACTTCTGGACTTAGCGCATCATGGACTGGTAGCGAACTGTCCTCACCACTCCACAAACCACACTTTACGTAATGCTGACTTAGCTCATGCTCTTATGAGAGAGGCTTGCACTGGTCCCTGCAGGGCCTGTGAATGTGGGACGATCCACTGATAAGGTTCTCTCTTCTGCGGAGTATTAAACCTTACAGCACATAGAACTACTGCCTGGTAGTTTTGAAGGTGAAAAGGGGGTGGTTGTGATCACTT
Source organism: Crocuta crocuta (assembly GCF_008692635.1). Lineage (NCBI taxonomy): Eukaryota > Metazoa > Chordata > Mammalia > Carnivora > Hyaenidae > Crocuta > Crocuta crocuta. The sequence continues at coordinate 5,980,911 of NW_027529526.1, forward strand.
CTGGAGCCTTGAGAAAGTTCTGGCTGGTCCTGTCTGACCCTTTAAGACATCAGGCCATCCTAGTTACCAGAACAGGCACATTTGAGCATTTGGGCACATTTTAGCTTTTTCCATGCCATCTGGGCTTCCTGTTCGCGGCCTCACTCCTCAGACCTAAGTCCAGCACAGACTTTGACATTTCCTCCTTTGCTGTGATTTATACTCTTTCCCTGAGTAAACTGCTCTGGATTATAAATCTGTACCTCTGACCAGTTCTGTCCCCGGGAACCTAGTAGGTATTTTCAGCACACACTGGCACCCCGTTGGCAAGTCTAGACAAGCTCTGTCGACCACCAGGACAGAACAATCCACCACCAGGACAGAATAATCCACCAAGACCACACAATATGCCTCCTTAAATGGTGTCTTCTAAAGGTTCCTAAGCTTGGGTGTTTGGCTTCTTTTTTATTTCAACTATAAGAATAATCACTTTTATAAATAGATATTGCAAAAATATGGCACAGTATCCAAAAGCACCTTGAGAATATGATGGAATTCTTATTCCTAACCCACGATCTCACCCCTCCCTTCACCCATAATACAACCTCTATTCATGTTCCTGTCCACCATTCAGGAGATGCAGCATACGTCTCTAAACGGATAACGCACACAGAGCACACTATAAATACCCTGCTGCACTTTCTTTTTTAACTAAACGATTTGTCTTGGCGGTGTTTAACTTCATATTCTCATTTTTATTCAACTGGTCCCCTATTAATGGATATTTAAATTTTTTCACTTTTTCTGTTACAGTGTTCAGTAAATAGCACATTCCTTTTTTTAAAAAATATGATTTATTGTTAAATTGGCTTCCATACAACTCCCAGTGCTCATCCCAACAAGTGCCCTCCTCAATGCTCCTCACCCACTTTCCCCTCTCTCTCACTCTCCATCAACCCTCAGTTTGCTCTCTGTATTTGAGTCTCTTATGGTTTGCCTCCCTCCCTCCCTCCCTATAATTTTTTTCCTCTTCCCCTCCCCCACAGTCTTCTGTTAAGTTTCTCAAGATCCACATATGAGTGAAAACATATGGTATCTGTCTTTCTCTGACTGACTTATTTCACTTAGCATAATACCCTCCAGTTCCATCCACATTGCTGCAAATGGCAGGATTTCATTCTTTCTTACTGCCAAGTAGTATTCCATTGTATATATAAACCACACCTTCTTGATCCATTCGTCAGGTGATGGACATTTAGGTTCTTTCCATGCTTTGGCTATTGTTGAAAGTGCCGCTATGAACACTGGGGTACATGTGCCCCTAAGCATCAGCACTCCTGTATCTCTTGGATAAATTCCTAGCAGTGCTATTGCTGGGTCATAGGGGAGTTCTAGTGTTAATTCTTTGAGGAACCTCCACACTGTTTTCCAGAGCTAATAGCACATTCCTATGTGTGAGTGTTTCGGCATATATATATGCCCGGGTACGAACTCCTGAGTGAGAGAAATGTACTCTCTGCAAAGCTGTACCTATTGTTACACTACGATCAGCTAGGAAAGTGTCTGTTTTCCTATACCTCTCTCAACAGAGGGTTGTCAAAAGTCTAAGAGATAAAAAATTGCAGCTCTGTGGAATGAATTTGCATTTGCGTAATTGTAAATGAGCTTGAGCATCTTCTAAAATATCTAAAAGCGATTGAATTTCCATGTATGTTGATAAGTTTCTCTATTGCTTTATTGATCTTTGAAAAAGCAATCCAAAAGGACTCAATAATATTAAAGAAATTAGCCTTCTGTTTATTATGTGGGCTACAAGTATCCACTCCCCCACTTTGTCCTTTACCTTTAAAATTTTGAAGTCTTTTTGACCATTCAAAAGTTGTTTTTACATGGAAAGAGCCTAAGTGTCCATCAACAGACGAACGATCAAGAAGATGTGGTTTATCTATACCATGGAATACTACATGGCAATGAGAAAGAAGGAAATCTGGCCATGTGTAGCAACATGGATGGACCTTGAGGGTGTTATGCTGAGTGAAGTAAGTCAGGCAGAGGATAGCTACCATATGTTTGCACGTATAGGAGGATTAGGAGGAACTTAATGGAGGACCGTGGGGGAGAAGAAGGGGAAAAATAGTGGGGGAGAGGGAGGGAGGCAAACCATGAGAGACTCTTGAATGTTGAGAACAAACTGAGGACTGATGAGTATGGGGGTGATGGGCATGGAGGAGGGCACTTGTGGGGATGAGGACTGGGTGTTATATGGAAACCAACTTGACAATAAACCATTTAAAAAAAAGTTGTTTTTAGTTTACCAGTCTTTTAGGCCATCTGCGTTTTGTGACATGCTTGTAAAGTACTTTGCTCTAGATTCCAAAATGATTCTCTCATATTTTCTTCTAATACTTTTATGTCTTCATTTATTTTATTTATTTATTTTTAAAATTTATTTATTTTGAGAGAAAGAACAAGTGCTCAAGTGGGGGAGGGGCAATATTCAGAGGAGGAAAGACAGAATGCCAAGCAGGCTCTGGGCCATCAGTGAAGAGCCTTATGTGGGGTTTCACCAACTGTGAGATCATGACCTGAGCCGAGATCAAGAGGCAGATGCTTAACCAAATGAGCCACCTGGTGCCCCTATTTAGATTTTATTTTTAAGTAATCTCTACACCCAACATGGGGCTTGAACTCACAACCCCGAGATTAAGAGTCAGATGTTCTTCTGACTGAGCCAGCCAGGCGCCCTTGTGTCTTCATTTTTAAATATTTAAATCTTTGTTGTATCTAGAGTTTATTTTGTTTTAGGGATTGAATTATGGAGCAAACTGTTTTTTCCCCATGGCTTCTAGGCGTGCTGTTACCGTTTATTAAATAATCCATCTTTACCCAACTGGTATGAAATTATACTTTTTTCATATACTTATTTTCAAATGAATTTGGTTTTGTTTCTGCACTTTCTATTAGATTCTATTGATCTGTTTATTTACGCTCTAGTTTCACCCAGTTTTATTGAATGTGGTTTTATAATGTAGTTTTATTTTTATTTATCTATTTATTTTTATTTGAGTATAGTTGACACACAATATTACATTAGTTTCAGGTGTACAACCTAGTGACTCAACATCTCTATACATTAGGCTATGATCACCAAAAATGTAGCTACCATCTGTCACCATACATTGTTATTATAATTCCATTGACTATATTCCTTACTATATTCCTTTTACTCCTGTGACTTATTCATTCCATAACTGGAAGCCTGTATCTCCCACTCCCCTTCACCTATTTTACCCATTTCCCTCACCCCTTGCTTTCTGGAAACTATGAGTTTGTTCTCTGTATTTATAGTTCTGATTCTGCTTTTTGTTCGTGTATTCATTTGTTTTGTTTTTAAGATACCACACAGAAGTGAAATCATATGGTAGTTGTCTTTCTCTGTCTGGCTTATTTCACTTAGCATAATACCCTCTAGTTCCATCCGTAGTATCACAAGTGGCATAATCTCATCCTTTTTTATGGCTGAGTAATATTCCATCGTGTGTGTGTGTATCACATCTTCTATACCCATTCATCTATCAGTGGACTTTTGCATTGTTTTCATATCCCAAGGAACAATATATTATTAATGTTGCAATAAACATAGTGGTACATATATGTTTTTGAATTAGTGTTTTTGTTTTCTTTGGGCAAATACCCAGTAGTGGAATTATTGGATCATATTGTATTTCTATTTTTGATTTTTTGAGGAGAATCCATATTATTCTCACAGTGACTGTGCCAATTTACATTCCCACCGAACACTGTATGAGGATTGCTTTTTCCCCACATCCTCACCAACATTTGTTATTTCTGTATTTTTGATACCATTCTGACTGGTGTGAGGTGCTATCTCATTGTGGTTTTGATTTGCATTTCCCTGATGATGAGTGATGCTGAACATGTTTTCATGTGCCGGTTGGCCATCTGGATGTCCTCTTTGGAAAAATGTCTACTCAGGTCCTCTGCCCATTTTTAAAACCAAATTAATTGTGGGGTTTGTTTGTTTGTTTGTTTGTTTGGGGCGTTGAGTTGTATAAGTTCTTTATATATTTTGGGTAGTAACCCTTTATTGGATATATCTTTTGCCAATATATGATTTGGCTAGTCTCTCTCCCCCTTTCCCCTCCAATCATTATTATCTTTCTGACATTTTCTGGCTATTCTTTTTTTTAATGCTTTTTTATTTATTTCTGAGAGAGAGAGAGAGAGAGAGAGAGAGAGAGCGTGATCAGGATAGGGTCAGAGAGAAAGGAGACACAGAATCTGAAGTAGGCTCCAGGGTCTGAGCTAGCTGTCAGCACAGAGCCCGATGCGGGGCTCAAACCCACGAACCGTGAGATCATAACCTGAGCTGAAGTCAGACGTTCAACCGACTGAGCCCCCCAGGCACCCCTCTGGCTATTCTTGACTAGTTAATTTTTCATTTCCATAAAATCAGCCTGGATAGTTTAAAAAATTATTTGAGTTTCTAAAGGAATATATTAAATCTACAGGTTAAATGTGGACTATTGGCCTTTTAGCAATATTCAGTTTCGTATCAAAGTTTTCTTTGTTACATAACATTTATTTAAAAAGGTAACATGTATACGTATAATTGTACAAAGGGGTATATGATAAAATGTGAATACAGCTTCCAGCTCTGGTTCCTACTCTCCCATTTTGCTTTAGAGACAAGGAGTTTCTGGCGTGTGTTCATAGAGATATTCTATGCATTCAAAATGCTATATGTGCATATAATCATTTGATTCTGACTTAATGTCAGCAAGCTAGAGACACTGTCCTGCTTTTCCCTGCCTAACAATATATATGGGGAGCATTCTATATCAGTACATACACACTTGCCTTCTACTCTTTAATAGCTGCATCATATTGAACTATGTAAACACACCCAGAATATTTAGCATGTACCCTACTGATAAAAGATTGCTTCTTCCATCTTTTATTTTTATAAACAATGCCATAATGACTATCTTTCTCCACATACCTTTGTGTGAGAATATTTCTGAAAGACTAACTCCAAGACATAGATTTACTATGTTGAGTCATAAAGAAAATATGCACACAACAATGTAAATACACTCAATACTGGTGAACTGAACACTTAAAGATGGTCAAGGTGGTAAATATTATGTGTCTTTTTGCCACAGTGAGAAAAAAGAGAATTACAATTTTGATAGATCGTTCCCAAACTGCCCTTTAAATATCAAGGCAGCTTATTAATGATCCCCTATTTAAATTTGCCTTCTGTTTGCCACATTTTGGCTCAGTTGTTGTAAAAATAGATTTTTTCCCATGAATTAAATAATCTATATGTTTTAAATAAAGTTGCCCCCCACTTCTCTCATATAGAGAGTCTTGGGAAAATTCCAGGGATCAGTGATGCTCTGCTGTAAAACTGCGGAGGCTGGGAATTGCTGCTAGGAGGCCGGCTCTGCTTCCTTCCATCAAAGGCAGCCAGAGCCAGATTTATTAGAGAACAGGCTTTGCTGAATCACTTTGGCTGCCTGTCCTACTGTGATTTGGATTTGTTTGAACACCCAACTGAAAGCAAACAAGAGGTTTCATATGACTGAAATCACACCTTTGAAATGATGTTCTAATTTCTGTATCAAGTGTCTGTGACTGAAAACGTTCATTTAACTCCTTTTCCCGTCCCCACTCTCAGAGTCACCTTATTTCTATCAACCACATGCCTACTTGGACACACTCCATGGGGTTAAGCCTTGAATGAGATGGGAAGGACAAAGGAGGTATGAGTAGTGATATTAATGTAAACCAAATAAAACTGGGCACCCCCGGGGGGTTTGGGCAGATGGGTGACATATCTAAAAGAACCTACCAAGTCCGACTCCAAGAAGCGTGAAAAGCACCACAGGTCTTTGCTGAATGTTTCCTGAGGAGGCAGCAAGAGGGTAAACTAGCTTACACAGGGCTCTGCAAAAGGTTTACTCCCTTTTTGTGGCTCTTCTTGTAGAAATTAAATTCATGAAAAGTCTTCTTTGGATCTTTCTTTCTCTCCCTGATTTCCACTCCAAATGGCAGCTGCTCAAATATGTCTCTTCTCACTCCTTAAAGTTCTAACACCATTTCAGGCTCCTGGACTTCCTTCTTCCCTCACTTCTCTTACCTGGTCTTCATCCTCTAGCACCTTCTCTGTAACACAATTTACCTCTTCCGATTGCATTCCCACCCAATAAAACCAAAGCATCTTAGAAGGTGGGAGGAAAAGAGGATGATAAATCCTTCAACTTAATTCCCCTCCCCCGCCACTGAATAATAAAGGTAATAATGGGCTTATCCTTTAATAGGTATTGTATGTATATTATTACATATACTGTTTCATAACCAACATATGCAGTTCATATTCTCATTATCACCATTTTGCAAATGAAGACTCTAAGGCTCAGTGAAGGTTAGGTGACCTACTCAAGGTCAAAGGCTTAGGAAGTCACTTAAAGCTTACCTACTTGCCCTGTACTGTTTTCATGGTTTTTAAGTAATAATGCAAGGCAGCAAGTGGCAAGGAAAACTTGTGGTCATGACAGCTCTCCTGAGGCTTTCTGCACTCAGTATTAACTTGTGTTCTCCTAAGTTCTATTTTGTCCCTACATAAAGCTTCCTTGGTTCTTGAGTTAGTTTGAGTAGGTTCCTGTCTGCATGTCCAACCCCTGGCTGTGTCCCATTGCATACGAGGGTTTGCTTGGCTCTAGACCTCATTCCATAGGTGGCATTGAACTAGCTCCTACAGATATCCAGATATCCTTATCTTCAAAGGAAGGGGAAGAGTCTGAGGACAGGAACAGGGTTGGAATGGGTACAGAGTTTTGTTGTGGCTTCTTTTTGATATGAGGGTGTGGTTATTGTCCTCAAATTGTTTAGGGTCAGCTTTGGGACAGAAGGTTAGGGCATATGGGGAGAAGGCATTGTCACGTAGGGGGAGGAGAGGCAGGCAGAGGCAGAGCCTGGGAGATGCCAATGAGCCGTGTCCTCCTTCTGTGGGCATTCTCAGGCTGAGGAGTGACATGATGAACTTGAACAATTAGAGTCACTAGCTTTTCTAGTGCCTGCTGAAGCTTTTCCATCTGAAGACAAACCCCAGATTTACTGATGAGGGAACGGAGACCCAACCATGCAAACATGGCAATGAGAGGTAGCATTTAGGGAGTGCTTTCTACAGGAAAGGCTCTGCTCCAAGCGCTTCACACATATCAGTACACTTAGTCCCCACAGTAACCCTCTGAAGTTGGCAACATTACCATCTTCATCTCATAGAAGAGGCAACCAAGGCACAGAGGGGTTAAGCAGCTTGCCAAAGTCACACAGTAAGTGACGGAGCCAGAACCGAACGCAGGCAATATTGATTCAGAGCCAGTGCTTTCAGTTATTATATAGTATTACATCTCCCAAGTACTCGAGGTCTTTGGGGCTGTATTGTCACAAACAAAAGCTGGTAATGAGTGTGGGGGTGTGAATGACTTTCTCAACCAGATGAGGCAGTGTGTCACAATCCATGGAAAACATGAGAAATAAGGCACTGGTTTTAATTAGAAAAAAGTGAGTAAAAGTTTAGAAAATCAAGCATCAGGAAAAACAAATGTTTGGCAGACTATTATTAAAGTGCTTTGAAGGAGATGAGGAAAGAAAGTTCTCAAGCCCTTTTGGCCAGTTCCCAGAGCCTTATACACTATTTTCACTTTAAAGAAAAAGTACACCTGCTTGTTTATTGATTCTTGTGCCACAGGTGGTGTGATAATCCCGCTGGCTGGCTTAAGTCATCTGCCAAAGCCAGGCCCCCTGAAATGAAGTAATCAATGCCTGTTTTAAGGCCCACCCGTTATCCGACCTCTTACGGTCAGGGAAACCTTGAATCCAGAGATGATAATAAAAGCGAGAGTGGTTTTTTCCTAGGGCGTTTTCCATGAGTGCTCATTCAAAGCTCATGGTTTTGTGCAAGAAACATTCGACCCACTTGTTTAGATATTTGTTGAGCACCTACTATGTGTGAGACACCGTGTTAGGTGTTGAGTGGACAGCAAACACAAAACATCAAGCTGACACAAAAGCTCAGCTTTCTCCCTCCCGCTTCAACACACAGAAATATTAGACAGGGAGGGGCGCCTGGGTGGCTCAGTCAGTTGAACGTCAGACTTCCGCTCAGGTCATGCTCTCACAGTTCATGAGTTCGAGCCCCATGTCAAGCTCTGTGCTGACAGCTCAGAGGCTGGAGCCTGCTTCAGATTCTCTGTCTCTGTCTCTGTCTCTCTCTGCCACTCCCCTGTTCATGCACTTTTTCTCTCTCTCTCTCTCTCAAATATAAATAAACATCAAAAAAAAATTTTTTTAAATGTTAGATGGGGCACCTGGGTGGCTCAGTTGGTTGAGTGTCCAATTCTAACTTCAGCTCAGGTTATGATCTCGCAGTTCCTGAGTTCAAGCCCCACATCGGACTTGCTGCTGCTGTCAGCATGGAGCCTGCTTTGGATCCTGTCTCCCTCCCTCTCTTCCCCTCCCCCACTTATGCACTCTCAAAAATAAATAACATGTTGAAAAAAAGTTAACAAAATATAATGGATAAATTTTTTAAAATACATAACTAAAAACTTAGAAAAATTTAGAAAAACTTCCTGGATGCCAGAAATGGGGAGGAAAGTCTAACCTAGAATAGTGAACAGGAGCTGGTATGTGATGGCCATTTGGGGCCATGGACTGGGAGTGGGCCCCAGGGGCAGAGGGGGAGGTTTTAAGGTCATGTGGGCAGAGAAGGGGAAGTCTTGAGCCGGTATCAGATGAGATGTAGGCAGACCCCCATTGCATCAAGCTGCACATTTTGAAGGGCTGCCTGTTTATGAACAGGGGATGGGAAAGCCTTCCACCAATCACCCTGGGAAGGCGGCAAGGAAGCTTGTGCTCTGTCCAGGCCTCTGAGTAAAAATTCACCTGCAAGTAACAGAAGCCCCAGCCTTTCTTATGCGTAAGTATGGAGTCTGTATTTATACTGGGCATTCGGTGGGGAGTGCCAAAGCTGAGAAATGACATAAAAATATGGGTGGACAAGGTCACCTCAAGGAAGCACCACAACTTGAGCATATAGGATGCCGACTGGAAAAAAGAAAAGCATCTGCTAGAGGTTAGTGAAAAATCCAGAAGCAAACGAGGAAACTAGTGATGGGGAGAGACGTCAAGTTCAATGCAAAGGAAGATTAGTCTCTAAGACCCTGAGATAATAGAGTAATCTGAAGGAGACAATTAGACATGTTTAAAATGGAAGAGATAAAAGAAACCATAGTAAAGCAATAGAGTGGGTATAACAAAAGCAGAGGTGGGTTTGAAAAGGAGACTCCAGCAGTGAGGAAAACCAAGTGCCTGCCTTCAAGGGATACACAGCCTACCTGGGAGACAGAGAAGGAAACGGCAGGGATGATTCAGTCTAGGAGAGCATCTGCACATGAAGCTAAGGAAGCCCAGGGAAAGTGCTCCAGATCCAGCTTCCCCAAGTAATGTGGAAACACAACATGCGTCTCTGACCATGGGGAACAGGGACGTTAAAGCCTGGGGTGATTCAGGAAACAGCACATCAAATACTGCCACAGTCCAGCCTCTGCATTCCCCCAGCTGATGCAGAGAGGCCCCTGAAGGGTCTAAGTAACTTATATGGGAATAGTTATTCCTGGATCTGCCTCAGCCACCCCACCTGCAAAATTTCCAGCGTGGAGATGAAGGACCCTCGGTTCCGCTCGGTCTCATGCTGAGCCACACGTGCTCCCCCTCTGTGCTTGCAACACCATTCTTCTCTCAGTTCTTGAAGCATGGCAAGCCCTTTTCCACTCCAGGGCCTTTGAACATGCTGTTGTCATCATCTAGAATGACCTTTCCCTTATGCTTTTCTTTTGGGTCTCAGCTTAATGGTCACTCCTCGGGGACACCTTTCCTGCACACCTTATCTACAAAGGTCCCTCCCTACCGCTGCTTTCTGTGCCACCTCTTGTTGGTTTCTTTTTACTTACCCTAATTTATTTTTTTAATGCTTTATTTATTTTTGAGAGAGAGAGTGTGAGTGGGGGAGGGGCAGAGAGAGAGGGGCACAGAGGATCTGAAGTGGGCTCTGTGTTGACAGCAGCGAGCCTGATGTGGGGCTAGAACTCATGAGATCCTGAGATCCTGAGGCGAAGTTCGATGCTCAACCGACTAAGCCACGCAGGTGCCCCATTTACCCTAACTTCTAATTATTTAACCAATTTTTTTCCTCTGCATCCTCTGTTAGAAAGTAGATTCTACAAGGGCTGGGCATCATCTGTTCACTGCTGTATCTGTAATGCCTGGCAATCAGTTGGTGCTCAGTCAGGTTGAGTGAATAAATGAATACAGTCAAGAAACATTGGTGAAGCAGCAAACACTATGCCCAGTTCAGAGGCTACTACGATGGAAAGTACAGATGTGAACTTTGCATTGTAGTGACGGAGAGACCCCAAACGAGGACTTACAGTACATGTGATGGTGGTGAGAGCAGGGGAGGTACAGGGTGCTGTGCGAGCACCTGGCAAGGTCACCCATTTCGTACAGAATTAGGGAAGGCTTCCAGGAAGAAACAACATATAAGCTGAGCCCAGAAGGATCATTAGGAGTTCACTGGGTGAAGGGGGGCTGGAAGATGTTCCAGGCTGAGGGGAGACTCAGATACAAGAGGAGCATGGCTCCCTGGGGAGCCTAAAAGAGGTTCAGGATGGGCAAAGCGTAGAGAGGAAGAAACAAGATGGAAGAGGTGAGACATGGCTGGATCAGGGTGGGTTCTCAAGCTATGATAAGGAGTTTGAATTTTATCTTAGGGTCAGTTAGGACATCTGAGTCAGAGGGAATGGTATAATCTGATTTGTGTTTTCTTGAAATGGCCCTAGAGCAGTGTGGATAAGAGGAAGAAGATTGGAGGCAAGGGAGATCAGGAAGCTAGTGCAAGAATTCAGGCAGGAGATGAGGCTGGCTTAGCAGAGCAGTAGTGATGAGGGAGTGAACTGGATGAATTTAGGCCAGAAGGCAAAAGTTGGGATGGGGGAGAGAATCAAGGATGATGCCTAGGTTTCTAGCATGACTAACATGGTGAATGGGCATTGTTGGCAAGAACCAGATGCCTGGTACGCGTGTCGTAAGTGTGTGCTTGATACAGTGGAAAAGGACTCAGTGCAGCACTTTCCTAACAGTGAGCAAATATCAGCTACTTTTAGTTCCTGGGTCTACCTACAAGTTGATCTACCGTTCTCTACTGCCTCCACCTGCCTTGGGTTACCTATCTGTGACTTGTCAGTCTAGTCTGAGCTCCCTGTTTCTAATCCACAGTCCCCACTGGTCATCAGGACACTCTGTCCCTCTGCTAAGAAGTGTGCCTTGTGCCTTTCCCCGGCTCTCTTTCTGGCCACCGGTGTTATAGCCGATAATGTGACTGTGATTTTTCATTAATTTTCTGGGCATTTTGCAGTTAGAGTAACAGTAAAATTTATACTCAATAATATTATTACAATTTTCCACTACTAATGGGATTATTATTTTTGTTCATTTGTGTTTGAAAGCCATTAGCATAAGATTTACCTCCAACAATATCCGCTGTGATTTTTAATGCCCTTGAAACTTGCAAGTGAGCGATAAGTCTATAATAAGAGAATGCGAGTAAGCATATAAATGTCTTTCTTGGGAGAAAAGTGCCTTTTTTTTCATCCTGGTTGGACTCAGGGTCTTTGATAGAGTGATTGGTAGGATATAAGGCATTATAGGCTGAGAACACTGTGTTAGTTTGTAGATGTGTTCAAACAAGTTCCCAGTTATTCAGAGGACACTTTTATATTCTGGGAGGATTCATATTCTTGCCCTTTTTTATGCTGTTTCTTACCTGACTTACAGAAAATTATAATAAATTATGTGTTTGCAGGGAACAATATTGAGAATTATGAACAGTTTGGAACTAAAGGGGCCTGGAAATCACTCTCTCTGGATGACTTTCCAAGGGGCTGTGGGGCTTGATGCACTGCTAGTGGAGCTCCGGAAACAGGGATTATTTCAGAGGCTGGTGAGAGGGATTTCTCTGTGGGGTGGCTGTACCTGGCAGGGGAGTGGACTGCCAGGGCCAGCTTCAAGGGTATGTGACCAGCAGACTCCCAGGACCCCGTGCTATGAAATTCACAGCATCGAGTACCTGGGTGGCTCAGTCAGTTGAGCGTCTGACTCTCGATATCTCAGATCAGCTCATGATCTCATGGTTTGTGGGACTGAGCCCCACACTGTCAGTGCAGAGCCTGCTTGGGATTCTCTCTCACTCTCTCTCTGCTCCTTCTCCACTCACATGCACGCTTTCTCTCAAAATAAATAAATAAACTTACAAAAAAAAAGAGAGAAATTTATAGCATTACCATCTTAGAATTCTTAAGTCTTGAACAAGGGACCCCACTATGTACTAGGCCCTACAAATTATATATATGGTACTGTGTACAAGCTTTGAGGCAAGACAGATTTGGGTTCAAGTTCTCGTATTCTCTAGCTATTGACTGGGGCTCAGTTTCCCCATCAGTAAAACTAGGATAATACTACTGTCTTCTCAGACTAGACATCAGAGCTAAAAGTAGATACCAGCACCAGAGGGCCTGAAAGACAGTGACAGACCCTAAGATATGTTCAGTGGGATTTTAACTCCCATGTGAAGTATTCATAATTAAACTTATTATGATTTAATGTCAGGAATACTGGCCAGTTGGGATAGGCAGACCGTGTGGCACAGAAGCTCATCCCATGTGTGCTGGTTAGAAACCCATCAAGCAAGGAATGTTTTCCTAAGGGGGATATTCTAAGGCTGGGGGTCCCATCCATCAGCTTCCAACCTTTTTACTGCTATGACACATGATAAATAATGTTTGCTGGCACAACTGGCCCCAGTTTCTCATGATTCATACATGTTTCCCTTCTCATCAGAAATCTCTCAAGAAGGACACTGAAGGAGACTGGCATTATGAAGAAAATGCCCTTGACCTTGACCTAATTTATTTTCAAATTTTAGTTTTTCAACTATTATTTGTAACAAATGTGTTTGTGTGTGTTGTTTTATCATTCCACACAATGGAACTTGACAAGCCAGTGTACTACAATCCTATGCTTGAGAACCAGGAACGTGGACCCTCAGGATTGCAAACAAAGGGTCCTCCCCCATGACAGGCTGGACAGATTAGGACCAAGATGATTCATTTCAGGGCAATGGGTGGCCCAGTCAGTTATGCATCTGATTTCGGCTCAGGTCTTGATCTCATGGTTTGTGGGTTCGAGCCCTGGATCTGGCTCTGCACTAACACTGTGGAGTCTGCTTGGATTCTCTCTCTCTTTTTCTTTGCCTGCACCTCCCCTACTTGCACTTACTCTTTTTCTCTCAAAAATAAATAAATAAAGTTTAAAAAAGATGGCACCTTCCATGGTCTCACAGATGAATGTGCCATGCTATAGCCTGAATGAGCCATACCAGTTATGAGCATGCCAGTCGGAGTTAGAGAAACACTAGCTAGTTGGACAAACTTGTGATGAATAACATGCAATCTTGAAACATCTGGCTAGACATTTTTTCCCAAGAGCGTAGAAAAGGCTTTAAGTCAAATTAATAAGAAACATAAGCTAATTCCTGGGCATTTATGGACTCTGGTCCAAAAGGATTCTTCAGGAGATTATAGGAGGAGTCAGGGTGACCTGTGTTGCATTCAGTTTAAAGTTTGTGGGTAGCATGGAGTCCTGATGGAGGACTTCAAAGGGAAGCACCGGAGGCCTGGGCTGAGCTTGCCCTGTGCTGCTCAGGTCTCTGGGCACACACACGTCCTGAGACATGGGCCTAGGGTCCCCCTGGCCTCCTGCAGTCTCAGGGGATGTGGGACAGCCTCCCAGTGGCCTGTGCTGTGAAACGACCGCACCCCCAGCACACCTACTCCTTCCTTCCTCCCTCTTGAGAGCTTGTAGGAAGTGAGCCATGGCTCACTGAGCTCTCTCAGGCCTGAAGGGCTTCTGTGGGTGGTGACGTCCAGAGCTGGCCCCTCACCTCCCCGCAGTACAGCCTGTGAATGGCCATGGAAAAACGGCAGCTCTTCTTCCCAGATCCCTCTTTGGCCTCTCTCTAGTGCTTCTCATGAGAGACGATAGCACTGTTAGCCAAGCAAGTCAAAAAGAATGACGGGTTATTTCTCCCTTAACTCTCGATGGGATTGGGGGTGGGGGTAGGCTAGATAATGGTACAGTTCCTGGGCCCACAGTACATAGTACATAAAAGATCTTCAGTCCATAACTATTATAACTAATGACCGACTAACTTGTTAAATACCTTGAGGCATAGTTGCAAAAAGCATGTGCTGATATGCAGTGTATTTTTGGAATGGTGATTTTGGTGTGGACATTGTCAGTGTCACTCCTCTGATCTTCTCAAGGATCATTGCAAGAAAACCATAATCCACTGCATTGAGTCTCAGGAGGCCGCCTCCCACCAACACAGCCACAGCAGCTGCTTATAGCACAAACTGAAGAAGATGCAAATACAGTCAGGGAAAATCTGAGAAGACAAGATGGACATGTGTGTCTCTGTCCTCAAACTGACATAAACCCCCAAACTCAGCAAGTAGATTTTGCTCCCTATGATCCCGATTTTCCAGCACATTGTACTGTGAATTTCAAGCCCCCAGGAAAGAAATCTAAGGGACGCGCTGACTGCATTCCTGGTCTGGGGTCATTCTGTGGTTGTTTTTCTTACCTGTTGCCGAATTTCTTCCTCCATTTTCACAGGTGAGCCCAATTCTGCAACTTGTTTGACACCTTCGCTCGCATAGCCTCCATACTCCCACAGCACGTAATTCTTGGAGTGGGATCCACCAATGATCGCAGACCAGTGATTGGCCCGACCTAGAAAAGCCAGTCAGGATGCAGGTATCAGTGTGGCTGTGGCTAATGTGTGAGTCCCTTAAACGCACTTGAAAGAAAGTGTAATTTGACAATTATTCAACCAGCACTGGCTAAGCCCTCACTCTGTGTTAGGCCTTGTGCTATTCAGGGATGAAAAAGACCATCGCTGTAGGCAAGAAGGTCTTAGGAATACGCAGACAGGAAAACAATCAACAATAGACAGAATGATTTCCATCTGGGAGAGTTTCAGGGAAGAGTTTCAGCGAGACTTTTAAAGACTGATCAGATTTGTAAGACAGAATAGAGAGGAGAGGCTCTTTCTGGCAGACTCAGAACCATTAAATAACACTGTGTGTTTGGGGAACCATAAGTAATTTAGCACTGCTGTGTCACCAACTGTCAGGGGAGAGGTTGGAAACGAAGCCAGGGAGGTAGGAAGGAGCCTGCTCATGGACGGCTCTGCCCTACATGCCTCAGGAGCTTGGATGTCATTTGAAAGGGTCTGAAACCACTGAAGGGTCCTGAGCAGGGGTATGATGTGCTCGCGTTTGAATTTTAGATAAGTCATCCAGGCAGCCATGTGAAGAATGCACTAGAGGGAGCAAAATGGGAGTGTGGAGCTGTGGGGGGTGAGCAATGAGCAAGAGTTGAGGGAATGAGTGTGGGCTTGGGCAGCTCTTGGAAATAAGCATGGTTGCCTTTGAGCTGGCTTTTCTTTGCCTTCCAGGATGAGGGGTAGGTGGACTAGCCATGGGAGAGGATGGGGAGAGGTGGTCTGGGTATGCGTAAGGCACTGGTCCACAGTGGTCTGGTGAGGATCATGGGGGAGGGTGTCTTTAGGGAATGCGTGAGGGAACCAGTGGGTGATGCAGGGGAGAAGAGAAGAAGATCTGGACAGGACCAAGATAAAACTGACTGAGGGGTTTTCCAAGTGCCGGGGGAGGAGGGAGATGAATGGAGAGTCAACGTCACCACCTCACTGGGTTTGTTTCTGTCTGTGATGAGTGGTGTGTGTGTGTGTGTGTGTGTGTGTATGTGTGTGTGTATAGTGTACATATATATACACTATACACACACACATACATATATGTATATATGTATATATATATATATATATATGCAAAACAAAGAATGGCTGAGAGCTGAACTGGCCTTATGATGGATTATATGTTCCTTAGCCAGCATATACATATATATGTATGTATACATATATACATATATACCGTCTCTAGGGAAATGATGGATGAACACAGTGTTTGCATTTCCCTGATGTGTAGGAAATAATGAGCAGGCGATTGGGCAGGCTTACGTAGTGACGTCATGTGCCTAGGACACAGCATGGAAGCCCTCAGCAGGCGGGAGGATGGCTTTGTGCCCATGTTCTTGCTGTGTATATGTATATATGTATACGTATATATATATATATGTATATGCTGACTAAGGAACATATAATCCATCATAAGGCCAGTTGAGTTCTCAGCCATTCTTTGGTTGGCTTATAAAGCCTGAGTTAAAGAACATTTTCAGGCAGAGTGAGGAGGAAAACTTGAACTGGGTAGATACAAGTGACACTTGCAGCTCACCCCCCTGTGGCCCGGGCTGACAGAACTCTTTGCTCTACCCCACTGTGTAAGAAAACCATTCTGAACAGGGCCTGATCCAGTCTATATGGGCTCCCTGCTACCCCAGAGCCCTCTGCTCGAGGGGCACATCAAGATCAGGGGCACAAAGCCACCCTCCCAGCCTGCTGAGGCACATGCCCTGCCCCAGGCACATGATGTCACTACGTAAGCCTGCCCAATCGCCTGCTTATTATTTCCTACACATCGGGGAAATGCAAACACTGTGTTCATCCATCATTTCCCTAGAGACAACAGATGGCTATGCTGCCAGCTATTTCTATAACTCACTTCCTGGGTGAGGAGACTGTCCTGGCTGTCATCTAAGCCAAGAGCACTACTTCTATAGGGGCAAGGGCTGGGGGCCACTTGCGACCTTTGGTTCATGCTGTGAACACAGGGAGACCAGCTTCAGCGTCTCTTGCTTCCTCTACCTTGTTCCACCAAAATGCACCCTTTTCCCAGACCCATCCTGCCTGCAATTCTGCACCTCAGGGGCTTAGACATGCTGTTCCCTCTATGCTCTCTTCCTGTTTGGGTTGGCCAACTCTCATCCCTTTTTCATGATTCACCCAGAATCCCCCAGGATCCCCCAGACTCACCTATTGTCTCCTGTCTCCCCATAGCACAGATAACATTTATGATCACTGCTACACATCTGTTTTCCCACTAGACTAGAACCTCCCTGAGGAGCCCTGTCCTCAGCCCTGTGTCCCTAGTGCCTAGCCCTGTGTCTAATGCACTGTGAGTGCTGAGTGCATGTTTTCAAAAGCATTTCATCCAAACAGTCAAAGGGGAAGGTGGCAGTATATGCACTTGAAGCATTTGGTAGCAGGCCTGCACAATTTGATTCAAGATGATTAAATTCGAGTTCCAGCTCAGCAGAGTTCCTGACACCTATTGGGCTAACACACTCAGCTAACCTGCATGCTGTTAAAAAAAACAAATGCCAAGCAACAACAAAAAAGATAGGCATTGGTCTTGCAGGGATTCAAATGCTAGCATTGCCACTTTCTAGCTCTGTAAACTTGGTCAAATTCCAATTACTTTATTTCCCTGAGTCTCGGCTCCTTCCTCTGTAATTCAAGGGTGACAATGCCTACCTTACTGACCTATTATAAGAATTAAATTCAATTTTTAAAAGATGAGATAATATATGTGAAATCACTACTGACACACAATAGACACTCAATAATTATAGTTTCCTTCTTTCCTGGTTGTTAGGGAAGCTACAAAATGAGTAAAACATGAAACCAGCCTTTTATTCAGTATAGGAGATAAGAAATCTATGTACTATGGAATAAGATAAGAGAATAGGAATGAGCACAATCATAGGGAGATGAGGGGATGCACCCAGATGGGTCTTTCTGATTTATTCATTCAACTCCCATTTACTATGTGCCAAGCTCAGTGGCAGGTCCTGGACACGGGCAGGAATTGGACAAGGTGCTTGTCCTGGAGGGACTCGCAGCCTGGGGGTGGGGAAACAGATGGTTCAGCAGATTACTCGCAATCCAGCATGGTCGCGGATATTATAGAAATAAGAGCACAGAGCAGAGGGGACCGAGCAGGTGACTCCAAAGTTCCCACATCCAAGGAATCAAAGCCTAAAGGGCATGAGTACAGAGAGGCATGTGCCTCAAGAGTGGGGTCTGTCTTTGTGGTTTCTTACACTTGAATAAAATGTCATTGTACCAGTTCAACTTTCCAATCAATTTAGTTGTTAGTTTCCTACGATGGTCTTGCACATTAAGTCAAATTCCAATCCATTGAACGACATCAACCATGTAACAGATATCTGCAAGGCACTAGGCTAGGGGGAGGGGCCAGACTTCTCCCTGGGGAGACAACGCAGGTACCCAAGGAAAATAATCCACAACATTAGAAAGGGTGATGACTTCAGGTGAATGGCAGTCACTCAGGTGCCGGATGGTACAGGGAGAGAGGCACTGGTGACCAAGAGCTGGAAGAATTGGGCTCCAGGCCCTATGCGTGACCATGAATCAGTCACTCACTCTCTCAGAGCCTCAGTTTACCTTTTAAAAATAGGGGTAACAATTGCTAGCTGGACTATCTCCCAGAGTTGTGCAAATTAACTGGGCTAGTTTTAGAAAGAACTAAGAAAAATTTAAAGAACTGTACAAAGCAAAGATCTCAGTACTATTACAGATGGAAAGTATTATGGGACTCTACAAGAGGAATCTAAAAGAAGATGGAGGAGCAAGAAAACTTTCCCAGTGGAAGGAGGCTCCCACGGGAAGACTAGCAGGACAAGAGCAGGCATTCTGGCAATGACATACATATAACGATTAAACTCCTATGAGGTGTCAGGTGTAATGCTTTCCTAGGTGTAACCCTCACTGCAACCTCATTCTCATTTTATAGATAAGAAAATTGAGACCTAGAGATGTTATGGAAACTGCTGAAGCTCACAGAGCTAGGGTCAAAACTGGTGTTCAAACCCAGGTCTGCCGGGCCTCAGAGCACACGTTCTTTTCCCTACATCCCACTGAGAGGTCAGGAAACAGAGGAGACTACTTGGTGGACTTGAGGGATAGGAGGCAAAGAGATAAGATGAAGAAGAAAGTCAGGACCGAGTCAAGGAGGATATTGAGTGCCCACTGTGAAAGGGGAGAAACATGACGGAAGTTTCCTTCTGGGAAGAATCATATGCCAATACTTAGCATGTATTAGGCCTTTATAAGTGCCAGGCACTGTGCCAGGGATTGACCTACATTATCATATTAAACACTTAAAAAAAAAGAAAAAAGAAAAAAAAAAGCAGAACCTCTGTGATAAAGAGGCTATCAGGATTCCCATTTTTCACATGCGGAAACCCACACTTACAGAAGTGAACTAACCCAAGATCAAAGAGTAGATGAGTGAGGACACTGGGATTCAAGGTCAAATCTGTCTGGGGCCAGAGCTGCGCTCTCCACCACACTGAACCATATCCAGGATGTGCCCAGTGATGAGAAGGGAGAAGGCCCAGGGTGAGGAGACACTTCAATAATCCCTGCGTGCATTGTGTAGCATCTGACTCAGGGCAGCAGAGAGGAAATGGAAACACAGGATCAGAGGTATGAGCCAATAAGAGGGAAGATTGGTCAGTCTTTGGGAGGCAGTTTGGTGAAGTAGTTAAAGCTCTGGTTTTTGAGTCAGACGATTGTGTATTCTAGGCTCAGTTCTGAAACTCGGTTCCAGATTTGAGAAGTCAGTAATCACTCTCGACCTCATTTTCTTTGACTGGATACTGACGTGGCCAGTCTCCTGGTGGTGTTCTGAGGCTAAAGTCCATCAAGTCATGACTAATGGCTGGAACATAAAATGGGCTTGATAAATATTAGCCAGTCAAATTAAATATGAATAGGATGGACCAAATCCAGACAGGTTTCTGGAGGCATGGGAAGCAAAAAAACAAACAAACAAACAAAAAAATCTGAGTAGATGGTTGGAGGGTAGCTTGGTTTAGAATTGGTGAGTAGAGATGACAGAATGCCAGATGCAAAAACCTGAAGCTGAAAGAAAAACCAAGAGGGAATCATCTAAATGGGACTCGGTGGTCTGGGGCCTGAGAATAAGGTGGCTCAGCATAGGCAGTTAGCTGGGACATGGAGAAGTTGATCTCTGGGCCCCAGCACCCTCCAGAAAATAAGGGAGGAAAGAGAAGGAGAAGCCCCAGGTATCAGGAGGCCTGGGGAAAGGGAGACAAGGTACATACTTGTGGCTTTCTTAAAGGAATACTCAGGGAGGCCATGGCTGAGGTCCTTGGTGAAACACTAGGGCTTCCGTCTTGAGGGCAGGGGCAGAGGCAGAGAAACAAAGACCATCGCTAACCTCTTTGGCTCTCAGAAAAGGCCATGCTCTTCAGTTTAGCACGCCTCTCTCTAGTTCCAGCAGTATTCTAGTGGCCTACACATACCTGAGTCTAGATGTTTACTCCTAATAGTTTAGATGAGGCATAGATGGGACAGGGGCAGGTGGAAAGCTGGGAGGAGGAAATGATTAGACGTGTGAGTTTGAGATACTGATAGCCAATCAGGTGCACTTGTGTGCAAAGCCCCTCCAAAGAGAGATCCTGAATATACATGTAGTAACCTCACCTCCAACACCTTTCCTGTTGTCATTGCTGGTGATGAATTACCAGTGGTGCCTAAATTCACAAAGAGGCCTAAAAGGCCATTACTGATGAAAGAAGAACCATGCCTGGCTTTTTGTCTTATGTAGAAGGCGGCATGTTGCATGTACATGCATTCTCTGAAGTGTTCTGTGTATGGAAGGTATTCAGTTACAGCCCAGATTTCCTGGCCTGCTTTGCCAGTGGCTGCACTCCCCTGCCAATCTCAGTCCTGCAGAAAGTCATCCATGCGTTTCCTTGACATAACATTCATAGCACTTCACTGGAGAATGTCCTATAACCTCAGTGTCTACATTGCTACAACCTCCCATTACCCGACCTCAGCCTCACCCGTTGTATCTCAGCAAATCTTTGGTTTTGGGCCCTGGCTGGGCCCTTATGGATCTGCTATGATAGCTGAACCAGAGCGTCTTCAATCCCAAAGTCCCAGCTGCCTCTCATCTTTTTATCTCTAAATGGACAACCTTCTCACTTAACTCTTCTGAGAAGACCAAGGTTAACCCAACCCACAAACTTATCTAGGCATCATGTGGCCAGTGACCAACAGAAAAATGCTGTGGACCTGCCAGCCCTATTCATAAAAGTTGTCTTGGGTCTCACTTCCCTATTGCCCTTGTTATTCTCTCCCTAGGCTCAGCTCCAGAATCTGCCAGGGGGTTTTGATGCCTTGGATTCAGCCACAGAACTTGGCTCCTCTGAGTTTGCCCCTGGGTGCTGCCCAGGACACAGCTTGTACTTGCCCTCTGGCTCTTTCTGCACTTGGCTGCTTCAGGAACTCATTCTAACCAAGCTATTCTGGTTTTCAGGATCTCATCCCAGTATGGCCTCCTGGAAAAACAGCCTGCATGGGGAGATCTGTCAATTTGGCCAGAAATTCCTCAACTTTCTACCTTTCTGCCTTCTTCACTTAGCTAGTCTTTTTGCCTTCCTTAAGGTCTTAAGGAAAGTGTCATGTTTCCATTATAGGGAAAACCCTTGCACTGACACAATTCATTGTATCCTTCTGCATTTCCTTTGAGGCTTCCATTAATAATATTCTATTCTATTAATTCATTCACTAAATAAATGTTTACTAGGCATACTACATGCTAGACTAGAAACCAGAAAGCCACAGCCCCACTGCCTGTTTCTTTTTCCAATGAAGTTTTATATTTCACAATTATTTATGTATTGTTCATGGCTGCTCTCCTGCTACAGTGGCAGAGTTGACTAGTACATCAGAAACTGTCTGGCAAACTATAAAATATTTACTATATGGTCCTTCATAGAAAAGGTTTGACAAAATCTGTGCTAAGCCATGGAATCTCTGAGCAGAATCAGACTTGGTCCTGGTCTTTAAGATGTTCAGTCTGGAGGATGGTGGGAGGGCATGGAGGACAGGTCACAACAGGCAATTACCATATACAGCTTTGATAAAGGCAAAGTAGAGTGACATAATAGCACACATGGGGGATATTTAACCCAGACTGTACTCGAGAAAGCTTCCTGGAGGAGGTGACATCTGAGGTACCTTCTAAAGGATAAGTGGGAGTTGGCAAGGCAATTAGGGGGAAGGGGAGGGCATTTTTGTATAAGGGCCACTATGTGCAAAAGCACAGCATAAGAGAAAGCCAGGAGCACATGGAAAACCACAGGTAGGTCAAGGGAGAGAGAGAGAGAGAGAGAGAGAGAATATCTGTAAAGAGGGGATGATCAGCGATGAAGCCAGTCAGCCAGGCAGATCAGAAAAGATATGAATGTCTTAATAAAAAGCTTTTATTTTATCTTGAAGGCAATGAGAAGTAGAGAAGAAAATAAGATAGTATTGTCTACAGACAACCTCCAAATTCATATACACTCACACAACTTCTGCTTCCGACTCTGAAAGAATAAATGGCACTGGGCTAGCCCTCCCAACATAAGTGACTATAAAATTGGGTAAAATATATGAAGCACCAATTTTCAGGTGTTAGAAAATAGACGGCAAAAATACTGTGACCCCTGAGAGAAGGGAAGCAGAAGAGGTGGTGGCCCTATGTCTGTACTGGACATTTTCTGGTCTGTGGTATAGGAAGGTGGAAGACAGTAGAGCATGACAAGTCTGGCTGAGCTGAGGAGGCAGATAGTAATCTGAGGATGCTGAGGTCTATAGGTAAGAATTTACCAGTAAAAATGCCACAAAGGAGGAAGCTGTGCAGAGAAGGAACTTAAGAAATATGCATAGGAGTCCCTTTAAGTCTTTGCCCAAACACTAAGCTGTACCTGTGCAGGACAGAACTTCACAAGCCTGGAAATATAGCTTCTAAGAGCTGAGTGGAGAGTGCAGAAGTGACACAATGCTGAAAATGCAGTACTTCTAACCATCCATATTTGAGAAACCTTGCTGGCCATTCTGGGCATTCAACTGAGACCCTGGAAAACCCACAAGTTAGGAGAAAAATACTTTAGCACTGGAGTAAGGGCTACTCTAGACTCACCTTAACAAAGCTTAGAAAACAAGCCTCAAAAGTGAAACAAGTAGATATAAAAATAGATTAACCATCTGCCAGATCAAAACTCCATTTTCTTTAAAAGAAGGCAACAAATTCAGTTACTCACCAATTTCCATCATACCATAAAAAATTACTAACAAGTAAAGGAGCAGGAAAATATGATCTATAACCATGAGAAAAAACAGTCAAAGAAAGAGTTCTTGAGATGATGGGTATGTCAGGATTACCATACAAAGACCTTAAAACACCTACTATCAAGTTCAAGGACTTAAAGAGATGGACACAGTGGGTAAACAGATGAAGACTCTCAGCAGAGAGAGAACTATTTTAAAAAACCCCATGGAAACTCTAGAACTGGAAAATATAATATCTGTGTTAGGATATGGCAAAGAAAAGGGTCTGTAAACTTAAAGACAGAGTAATAGAAACAATTTAAAATGAAGCAGAGAGAAAAACCTGAAAAAAAAAAAAAAAAGAAGTAGAGTCTCAGTGATCTTTGGAACAACAGTAAGTTGTTTAAGTTAAAGGTTATTGGAATCCCGGAAGGAGAGGATAGAGAGATTAGGAATAAAAATATGTAAAGAAATAATGCCTGAAATTATCCCAACTTTGGGGAAAAATATCAACCTATGTATCCAAGAAGTTCAATAAATTGCAAACATGACAAAAACAAAGAAAATTATACCTATGCACATCATAATCAATTAATGGTCATTAGAAAATAAAAAAAAGTCTTAAAAGCAGCCAGAGCCAATAAGACACACTACGATCAGAAAAACAAAAATAAGAATGACTGCTGGCTTCAAAAAACAAGACAAAACAGAAGACAATGAAATGATACCTCTAAAGTTCTAAAAGAAATAAAAAACAGTCAACCTTGAATTCTATGTCCTGCAAAAATATCCTTCAAAAATGAGGGTGAAATGAAATACTTTTTTGATGAATGAAAGCCGAGTGAATATATTACTGGCATGTTTGCTGTATATGAAATATTAAAGCACTTCTGGTTGAAATGAAATGAAAATAGATGTAAACTCAGATCTACATAAAGGAGTAAAGAGTGCTAGAGATGGTAAATATATGGGTAAACTCCACCTTTAATCTCTTTTTCACTGAGGAGCTTTCCCTTGAAGTAAAGAGGTTCAAATTTTACCATTCTGAGTGAAAAAAATTTTTTTCTGTCACTGTTCTCTTCTCATAAAGCCTGTCTTTTGTCTTTCCCACACCTCCAGGCTTTTTGGGAAAGTTACTCTCACTGTTTCCATTTCCTCTCCTTGAATTCTTTTCTCAGATCTTTGCAACCTGATACTGAGCTCCCACCTTAGGTCATTTACTCCACCAAATCTTTGAAACTTTGACTTTTGCTCCCTTCTAGTCCCACAGCTGCGCAATCAGAAGAAAACTGCTGTTCGGTGCCTGAGTGGCTCAGCTGGTTAAATGTCATCTCTTGATTTCAGCTCAGATCGTGATCTCATGGTTAGTGAGTTTGAGCCCCACAATGGGCTCTGCGTGGACAGTGAGGAGCTTACTTGGAATTCTCTCTCTCTCCCTCTCTGCCTCTCCCTCACCCCAGTAAATAAATAAACGTTAAGAAGAAAGAAAGAAGAAAAATACTGTCTGGTTTATTTATTCTTAGAAAATAAAAGTATGTTTTAGGGGCACCTGGGTGGCTCAGGTGGTTAACTGTCCAACTTCAGCTTGGGTCATGATCTCACAGTTAGTAGGTTCAAGTCCTACATCGGGCTCTGTGCTGACAGTTCAGAGCCTGGAGCCTGCTTCAAATTCTGTGTCTCCCTCCCTCTCTGCCCTTCCCCTGCTCGGGCTCTCTCTCTCCCTGTCACTCCAAAATAAATAAACATTTAAAAAACAGAGAAAATATATTTTAAATTCAATACAAGTAATCATTTTAAATATATTATTTAGTGAGTCTTAGCAAATGCATGTCATCATGTAACCAATCACAATCAAAATATAAAATAGTTCTACTACCTTAAAAAATCACCATGCCCCTCTGTACTCACGCACACTCCTCCATCCCCAGCCCTTGGCAATTTCTAATCTGTTTTTGGTCCCTATAGTTTTGCATTTTCTACAACATAGTATATATGAACTCATACAGTATGTAGCCCTTTGAGTCTGGCTTCTTTAACTTAGCATAATTTTGACATTCATCCATGTAGTTATATGGATCAGTTTATCCTTATTTCAATTATCTTGAAATAAAATGGAGATCTCCTACTGGTTCAAGGTCATCATTAGACTCCTGTTTCCACCATCTACTAGTGTGTGACCTTGAACAAGCTTCCCAAGTTTTTTAAGATTCTGTGAAGTAAAAATA
The DNA here is from genome assembly GCF_008692635.1 of Crocuta crocuta. Taxonomy (NCBI): domain Eukaryota; kingdom Metazoa; phylum Chordata; class Mammalia; order Carnivora; family Hyaenidae; genus Crocuta; species Crocuta crocuta. Next base: position 6,006,396 of record NW_027529526.1, read on the forward strand.
ACAATAGTGCCTACGTTCTAGGTTTGTTACTGGGTATCACAGAAGGAAATCCGTACATAAATAGTATAGTTTCTTTGTACGTAACATTCAATAAATGGTTACTTACTCTTAAAATTTTTTAATGTTTATTAATTTTATTTTTGAGAGAGACAGAGACAGAGAGAGAGAGAGAGAGAGACAGAGAGAGACAGAGAGAGACAGAGGATATGAGTGGGAGAGGGGCAGAGAGCCAGAGACAGAATCTAAAGGAGGCTCCAGGATGTGAGCTGTCAGCACAGAGCCCAACATGGTGTTCAAATTCACATGCTGTGAGATCATGACCTGAGCCAAAGTTGGACACTCAACCAACTGAGCCACCTAGGGACCCCAATAAATGATTACTTTTAATATTGATATTCCATTTCCCCAGGGAAGGTAGAGATTGGGAGCAAACTCGAACATTCACAGGGTGTGTCTATTAGGGTAAGGCAAGGTCTTAGAGGATGGCTGAATTTTCTAGGAAGTATGGTTGGCTTAGTTGTGGTTCCGGTGGCAGTCAGCATGGAGGGGGTGGGGGGTGTAGAAGTCCATTGGGTGGGTGGAGCAAGTGGTAGGAAAATAGCAGCAGAATGAGTCAGGTGTACAGACAGAAGTTCCCAGAAGCAAGCAGTAGAGCTTCTGACACAAGCTCATCATCAGGGTTGAGGTTCTATTTTCTGGGGGCTGACAGGGAAGCAGTGGCAGGTGTGAGAACACAGTCATGCTGTCAGTGAGTGTCCACCTCCAGTGTACTATGCTTCTTTCCATTTACCACCTCAAAGCCCTCTCTGAAGCTCTGAAAAGCAAGTGCCTAGATTGCAGAGAAGTTAGTGCTCCTGGAGACAATCCTCAGCCTGGGAGGGGTGGGTGCTTGGGACAATTCTGGAAGGCATTCTGTATCCTTTTTAGAAGTATACTAATGCCAACGACCTCAAAATACACTCTTTGGTTAATTCTTCCTTCTCCCTTGTCATTCTATCCCAGTCCCTTCACTCCTGCTTCCTGGATCACATTCTGCATGAACTACCTGCACCAAAGTCCTTTCCTCAAGCTCTGCTTTTGGGGAAATTAGACATCACTTATTCAACTCAGATCACATGTCTGGGCCCAGAGATCCATAACATAACAGTCTGGAGATGAGACAAGAACGAGCTGGGGCTACTCTATAAAACAGGGGAGTCTTATAGAATAAAAATGATCCTTCAGCATCCCTCTGCCCAAAGCTATGGGTGTTGATTCTATTGTTATTGTCATCATAATTGTTGCCATTGTTATCACCATAGATATCATTCTTACAACCAGTGCCACTTATTGAGCACATTTCCTGCAACAGGCACTTCAAAGGCATTAGCTAACATCCCTCCATTCTCACTATGATCCTGTTAGGTAGGTCAGTTACCATTCTCATGTTATGGATGAAGGAACTGAGCTGCTAGTGCCAGAGCTGAAATTATGATCAGGTCTGTCAAACTTAAGGCCATGCCCTTTCGACTCCATATTTAGTTAGGAGGTCGTTCTGATGTCATGCATCTCTGTCACCAGAATCAGTTCTTGGGGTGGGGATGCCAGGGGATAAGTAGGGTGGTACCTGTCCAAAGCTCTGGGCAACAAATGAAAGTATTTGCTCTTGATGTTCATAAATTGTTTTCTTTGAATTCAGTCTTCCCAGCCCAATTTTTCTGAACTTCTGACTCCTGATTTATTTGGTATCTTTGAAACCTAGCCAATTATCTGATTCTCATTTTGGAAGTGAAAAACCAGAATCTCAGGACACCACCAAACTCTCATCCCCGTTGCTACTCTAGAAGCTGGTTATATGTTTATTGTGTACTGACAAATAGCACTGCAGTTATATTTTTAGAAAAAGGAACTTTATTTAAAAATGTTCTACCCAGCTGACTTTTCTACATAAATATTATTATATATGAGAGGGAGGCTGTATTTTCTGGACAACTTCCAAATGTTTAATACAACATTAACACCTGAAGCCTCAGGGAAGGAACTGTATCATCAATTTGGATGATAAATTCTCACAATGTTTATCTAATTTAAAAAATCTAGGAGCTTGTATTTAACAACTTAGCAAGAGCAGTAAATAACTGCTTTGTGTTTTAGAGTTTAGCAAAAAGAATGGACTTATCCCATCCCATTAGTTCATTTTTCAGGTTTGAATCTTAACTGCTGTCTAAACTCTGTAAGTAAATAAGCCAATGCTCTTTTGTGTTTGTAAGTTTTTAGGTAGTGGATAGAAGAGGTAGTGAGAAATAGGAATTACAGAGCATACGGTTGTACCAGGTCCTCTGTATGTTATTATCCAATTTACTTTTCAATCCCATTTCATTGATGAGGAAAGGCTCCGAGATATGTAACTTGTCAATGGACATATTATCAGTGAGTGGTTGAACTGGGATTTGGCTCATGACTGCTTTGTCTTTGGGAAGGCTTTTTGCATTATCAGTGAGAGAGAAGATAGAGGTCCTGGGGGAAAGTTTGTTAAGCTAATAATAGAAGCAAAGCCTATTGAATCAAGTCTATATATAGGATAAAAGGAGAGTCAGGCTGGGGTAAAAAAAATTCCACTTCAAGACTGAAGGAAGAAGTGTACACAGAACTCCAGTCTTGTTCATAACCATAGATGTAGAGACTTCAAACAAAATATTAACAAACCCTATATCCAGTTATACCATGTCACAACCATGTAGAATTTATTCCAGGAAGACAAAGGTGGTTTAATACTCAAAATTCAATCAATGCAATTCATCATCTTAAGAGAAAAAAAGAAAAACTATTTGTATATGTTCATAGATACAGAAAAATCACTTGGTTGCACTCAATATCCATTCATGATTAAAAAAAAAAAACTCAGCAAACTAAGAATAGAATAGAACTTTCTTTACCTGATAAAAAAAGAAATCTACAAAAGAGCCATGGCAAAAGTCATACTTAAAAATGAGACATCAAAAAGCCCCCCCCCAATAAATAAATAAAAGCTTTCCCCACAAGACTGGGCTCAAGGCAAGAATGCCTACTATCACCAGGTTCTAACCAGTGAAATAAGGTAATAAAGAGAAATAGAAGACATAAGGATTGGAAGAGAATTGTTGGTAGAAGGTATAAAAGTATGTAAAAATTACAAAATAATCTATACATAAATTAATTGAATTAGTAAGTAAGTGCATTTAGCAAAGTGTCTGAATACTAAGTCAATTTGCAAGTATCAATATCACTTCTATATACCAGTGACAAAATTTGAAAATTTAAAAAACTATCGCTTGCAACAGTATAAAATACATAGTATCTAAGAATAAATCCAGTGAAAAATGAACAAGACCTCTTCTCCATAGAAATCTATAAAACAGCAATCCCTATTAAAATAACACCAGAATTCTTCACAGAGCTAGAACAAGCAATCATAAAATGTGTATGGAACCAGAAAAGACCCCGAATAGCCAAAGAAATCTTGAAAACAAAAACCAAAGCTGGAGGCATCACAATCCTGGACTTTAAGCTGTATTACAAAGCTGTAATCATCAAGACAGTATGGTACTGGCATAAAAACAGACACTCAGATCAGTGGAACAGAATAGAGAATACAGAAATGGACCCACAAGAAATACAAATCAAAACCACACTGAGATACCACCTCACGCCAATCAGAGTGGCTAAAACGAGCAAATCAGAGAACTCTAGATGCTGGCGAGGATNGGAAGGAAAGAATATCCAATGGAATAAAGACAGTTATTCTCTTCAGCAAATGGTGCTGGGAAAACTGGACAGTGACAGGCAGAAGAATGAACCTGGACCACTTTCTTACACCATACACAAAAATAAACTCAAAAAGGATGAAAGACCTAAATGTAAGACAGGAAGCCATAAAAATTCTAGTAGAGAAAGCATGAAAAATCTCTTTGACCTCGGCCACAGCAACTTCTTACTCAACACATCTCCAGAGGCAAGGGAAACAAAAGCAAAAAATGAACTATTGGGACCTCATCAAAATAAAAAGCTTCTGCACAGTGAAGGAAACAATCAACAAAACTAAAAGGCAACTGATGGACCAGGAGAATATATTTGCAAATGACATATCAGATTAAGGGTCAGTATTCAAAATCTGTAAAGAACTTACCAAATCCAACACCCCAAAAATAAATAATCCAGTGAAGAAATGGGCACATGACATGAAGAGACACTCCTCCAAAGAAGACATCCAGATGGCCAACAGACACATGAAAATATGCTCACCATCACTCATCATCAGGGAAATACAAATCAAAACCACAATGTGATACCACCTCACACCTGTGAGAATGGCTAACATTAACAACTCAGGGAGCAAGGATGGCAAGGTTGGCAAGGATGTGGAGAAAGAGGAACCCTTTTGCACTGCTGGTGGGAATGCAAACTGGTGCAACCACTCTGGAAAACAGTATGGAGGTGCCTCAAAAAATTAAAAATAGAAATACCCTACAACCCAGCAATTGCACTACTATGTATTTACTCAAGGAATACAGGTGTGCTGTTTCAAAGGGGTACAAACATCCCAATGTTTATAGCAGCACTATCAACAATAGCCAAAGTATGGTAAGAGCCAAAATTTTTATCAGCGGATGAATGGATAAAGAAGATGTGGTTGGGGTGCCTGGGTGGCTCAGTTGGTTGGGTGTCCGACTTCAGCTCAGGTCATGATCTCATGGTTCGTGNTTGTGCGAGGGAGGATGGGCTAAATGGGTAAGGAACCTACTCCTGAAACCATTGCTAAACTAAATGCTAATTAACTAGGATGTAAATTAAACAATAAACAAACAAACAAACCCAAAACAATAATAACCCTTGAGGAGTAGAACTAGAGCAGGGGATAAGGAGACACTTACGCTTTATTTTAGATACTTGTATATTACTCAGAGTTTCTACAAATAATATGTTAAGTATTGTAAATAAGAAAAATAAAAGAATTTTAAAAGACAAAAAAAAAAAAGAAATCTATAAAACATTATTGAGTAGGGCACCTGGGTGGCTCAGTCAGTTGAACATTGGATACTTGATTTTGGCTTAGGTCATGATCTCATGGTTTGTGTGCTTGAGCCTTGTGTTGGGCTCTGCTGCTGGGATTCTCTCTCTCTCCCTCTCTTTCTGCCCCTCCACTGCTTGTGTTCTCTCTCTCTCTCTTTCTCTCAAAATAAATAAACTTAAAAACAATTACTGAGTGAACTGAGCAAATCTAAATAAATGAAGTGATAGAACCTATTTGTTGATTAGAGGAGTCAATAATGTCCATTAGAAAAGTCCAATCTCCCCTAATTTGTCCATAAGTTCAACATAATCTCAATAAAAATACTAGTGGGTTTTTTAAAAATAAAAATTGACATCATGATTTTAAAAGTTATGCAGAAATATAAAAATAAGAATAGTTAAAATAATCTTGAAGAAGAATAAAGTTAGAGAACTAATGTTCCTAGATGTGAAAGATAGACAAATAAACTAACGAAACAGGATGATAGAATACAGAGTCCAGAAATAGACACACAGATATATAGTCACTTGATATATGACAAAGGTCACACTAATGCAGAAGGGAAAGGATGGGCATTCCAATAAAGAATTCTGGAAACAAATTTAAAATTCTATCTTGATTCTTACTTCATACTATATACAAGTTCAATTACAAACCAATTCAGCAAACAATAAAACTTTTAGAAGAGAATATAGAACAAAGTCTTTATAGCTCGGGGGTAGGCAAAGACTTCTTAAGTAAGACAAACAGTGCTAACCATGATGAAAAAAAAAAAGATCATTTGGATTATGTTAAAATTAAAACCTTCTCTTCATCGAAAGATTAAAAGAGTGAAAAGGCAAATCACTGAACAGAAGATACTTGGAATACATACAATTGACTAAGGACTCTTATCTAGAATGTAAAAATAACTGCTATATTTCAATAAGAAAAAGGCAGACAACTCAGAGAAAAAAATGGTCAAAAGATTGAACAGGCACTTCAGATTTATCTAAATGACCAATAACAACACAGTAGTCAAAACCAAAGAAATTCAGATTAAAATCACAATGTGACATCACTATACCAACAATACCAAGGGCTGGCAAGGATGCAGATTACCAGATTTCTCTCACTGTGGAAAACTGTTTAATAATCTCTACTAAAGCTGGGCTACATATCTTATGACCCAGTAATTCCATTTCTAGTATTTAAAGAACAGAAATACATACATATATTTACTAGAATACATGCACATGAATGTTCATATGACCTATTCATAACATCCCATGTTGGAAACTACCCAAATATTCATCTATAATAGGATGGAAAAATGAAATGTGGTATATTCATGCCATGAAATATTATACAGTCATGAGAAAGAGCAAACCCAAATTATCTACAACTACATGGATGAACCTCACAAACTATAAAGTTGAACAAAAGAACCCAAACACAAAAGAGTACATGCTATAAAATTCTACTCACAAGAAGTCAAGATGGTGGCTGCCCTTTGTAGGGAAGCACTGATTGGACAAAAGGGGGCTTCTGAAGTGCTAGTGTTTTCTGATTATTGTGCTAATATGCATATGTTAAAATGAATGGGAAACTGTGAGCTATACATTTATGATGTAGCTACTTTTCTGTATGAATGTATGTATGTATGTACGTATGCATGCTTCAATTAAAAGTTCACTTTTAGGGATGCCTGGGTGGCTCAGTTGGTTGAGTGTCCGACTCTCGATTTTGGCTGGGGTCATGATCTTGCAGTTTCACTGGGTTCAAGCCCTGCATTGGACTCTGTGCTGGCAGTACAGAGACTGCTTAGGATTCTCTCTCTCCTTCTCTCTCTACCCCTCTCCTGCTCATATTGTCTCTCTCTCTTGCTCTCTCAAAATAAATAAAAACTTGAAAAAATATTTTTTAAAAAAGTTCACTTCTAAAAACGAAAATGTGAAGGTAGAAGCAATGTTAGCTTTCTTTCATTGTCTCTCAAGGCTCACTCTGGTTTTTCCCAGGCTTGAGCTGCATTGTATTGGAACCAAAAATTCAATTCCCATGTAATGGGGGTGGTGATAGGGAAATGAGAAGGATGAGCTGTGAACTTGTAAGAGTTAGAGGTGAGAGCTCAAAGCTTTCCCCAGAACATATTAAAGATCAGAGGTCAGGTGCTCTGAGCCAGGAGCTCAGCCTGTATGGAACCATGAGCCAAGAATTGCAAAGCTGGTATCTCTGTTTTCAGATTTGACCTGTCAGGAGGTAGCCTGGTAGAGAGAGAGAGCTTGGTTCCTCTTAGTTCAGCAAATACTCACTGATCATGTGTTATGCTCTAAATCCTGGGTCTTGGGGATTTTGAGCCAAACCAGACAAGGGCCCTGCCTTGTCTTAGGATATTAGAATGATCAAACAAGTGAACAGGCAATTGCAATGCAGCAGGGAAGATGGCATGATAGGATAACCACAAGGCTGGAGTGAAAAAAGAGGAGGGCTGCTAATCCAGAGTAGGGAATTAGAAAAGTGTTTCCAAGGCAGTGAGATTTAAGCTAAGAACAAAAGTGTGGGGTAGGCAGCAATCACCCAGGTGAAGGGGGGTAGGGGTGGGAGAGAATGTTGCAAACACATCAAACAGCCTGTGCAAAGGCCCAGAGGTCACAATGAGTAGTGTGCTGTCTGAGAATATAAGATGGGTGTGGAGTAAACCACCACCACCACCACCAAAAAAACAAGTTACAGAGAGTCAAGAGATTAGGCTGGTCGGGTCTCAGGAAATTTAGCGCTATTGAAGAATTAGTCTTTTAACCCAGGCTCACATCATTAAATCCTGGATCTACCCCTCCTGGGGTGTATGACTTTGGTCAAGTGTCTTCTGCTTTGGTACTATCAGAATTTTAATAATTTTGCTTTGAGTATTAGCTTTCCTTCCAATGCTTTTATTTATTTATTTATTTATTTATTTATTTTTACAAATAGTTTATTGTCAAATTAGTTTCCACATAACACCCAGTGCTCATCCCCACGAGTGCCCTCCTCCATGCCTTCCAATGCTTTTAAAATACATAAAGAGGTGACTTATTTTTTTAAGGGCCTGCACATAGTAGGTGCATGGAGGCAAGTTGGTTGATGGATGGGTAGCCAGGGTTGGTTGATGGATGGGTGGCCAGGGTTGGTTGATAGATGGGTGGCCAGGGCTCTGTAGCAAAGGAGGACAGCATCTCAGCCTTATTATTTAGGAACACAAAAGTTGGCTCACACGCACGCCCACCACCATGTGCTGGCAGCTGAGAACACCGCAAAGGCAATAATCAGGATGGAAAATTCCCCTTTCCAAGTTCCCAAAACCTGCAGCCCAAGGTGGCAGCTGGTGGCCTATTATTCCCTGGAGCTCTGGTGAAATGAAAGAGTTCTGTTTGTGCCATTCTAAGCAGGAAAAGTCTGTTTTCTCTTGATGAAGAGGGATAGTTTATGGTTAGAGGGATATTATTTCCTTAGGTTTTTGTTTTTGGGTTTCTTTTTTTCTGAACTTCTTAAGAGATTAAATTATTGCAGTAAAGGGGCAGCAGGAATTCTTCTGACTCAATAAGGTCTGGCTTCCTATTCTTTCCTGGAGGGAAATAAAGCACTGAATAATTTATTCATTGCTTGAACACATTTCCAGGGTGCTGCCAGAATCAAGACCAGACCAGGCAGTGAGCTGAAAGATGAGACAGAGAGACTGGAAGTGGAGGTGAGCAGGCAGGCCGGGGAGCTCCTGCTATTAGAAGAGACCAGAGACAATGGGCATCAAGCAGGTCTGGCTGCTCTAAGAGGCAGAATTCCAGGGCTTGGAAGGATTGCTAGGAACAAGGGAAGAACTTCGTCCCAGGGGGGGCCTGGGGGCAGTGAGGGCTCCTACATGAATCTCACTGGGGAACAAGTCCACCTTAAGGGCAAGGTCGGCCAGATGGTAGGCAGTTCCTAAAGATCTATGGAATCAATGAATGCCTACAGATTGAGACCCAAGTATGAGAACTGGGGTTCAAGGCAAGAACTGAACCGCACAAAATGAATTATAATAGTAGCCAACAATTATATAGCACTTCATATATGCCAAACTCTTCTAAGCTCTTTACATATATTAATCCATTTCACCCTCTCAAGAATCCTGTGAAGTTAGTATTGTTATCATTCCCACTTTATGGAAAAGAAAACTGAGACACAGATAGTTTAATTAAGTGGTATGCCTAGCATCTTGTGAACCGTAAATGGTGGAGGCAGGATTTAGTCTGGCTCCAGAAACCACTCTTTACCATTAGGCGTGTCAGCCTTGTTAGAAGTGGGACAATGGTGGATTGTTTAACTCCTGACAATTCTTCCAAACAGGGAAAATCACTGGTGCCAGTATGCTGGGGGGGAGGGGGAGGCTGCACTGAATTTGAAAACAGTCCTGAGGGTCTTCAGCAGGCGCATCTTTAAGGAGCACGTTTGCCTGAAAGTGCTCTTCACTGCGGGTTATTCCTCAAGCATGTACCCCCTAGTAGCTACGATTAGCAAACCTAAGACTCGGTCTGCCAGTTTTTTTGCTTTTTTCCCCCTTTTTTCTGCATGTTTTGGCTCACCAGCTACCAGGATGGGGAGTTGATTTCTTGCCTTGGCTGACAAAAGTATCTGACTGACAACCTCTTAGTTGGTGCTCCTGGCATGGAAGTAGCATGAGCCACTTTCCAAGTGTTGTGTGTTCGGAACCCAAATTTGACATCACAGCTCTGTTAACTTGTTTCTGTGCTCTTTGGTTGAAAATCCATGTCACTTTGTCAACCTAAATAAGCACTGAAAAGAGTTAGGATGCTGCTCTACTCAGGGTGCCTAAACAAGTACTGATGAAGAAGAAGACCCAAGTAAGTTGGGTTGAAGAGGCATTCTGCTGGTTTATTTCCAATGTGAAACCCAAGAATCCTTGCAAATTGGGAGGATATTTGGCAGGAATGCAGTGGCTGGCAGAAAACATGCAGCAATTTCAGTCATGACCATGAATAGTCAGCCTTATTTGGCATAAACAATTCTTCAGGGTCTATTTTCCACTCATTGTTTGGAAAACTTTAAGCACATAAACGCTGTTCGCTTCAGCAGAGTTTTGTGTATATGATTCTGAGTAACCTTACTAAGATTTTTAGAACCTACACATCCCCCTTCCTGTGACTGCTTCAAGTAGTAAGAGTATTTTTTTTTAATCGGGAAGATTTTTTGTCGCAAGCTCATTGAATAGCATGTATTAAGCACTAGCTCTGTATCAGACACTCTGGTGGAGCTGGGGGTACAGTGATGGTCTCAACCAACTCCAATGCTTTTCTCCGGGGGTCTAGTACAGCACTATCGTAGAAGGTGAGGAAAAAGCAAAGAGGACAACAGGACATAGGAGGTAAGGGAAAGGATCATCTAGGAAGTTGGTCCAATGTTATTTTTAGCATACAGAGTACCCTGAAGAGGCTAATTATCATTTCACGCCCCCAAACTGAGGAGAATATGAGAGAGTTTTCCATATTTCACGGATTAAAGGAAGTAAGATGCACTTAACTAAGGTAGGTTTTAGAGAGGGTTTAGAGCCTGTCCTATGTGACATTTCCTTGATGTCATTACAAGGATTGTAAGGGATGCTGTGGACCCCAGGAGACTTTTGAGCTCAACAGCCAGGTGGTTTCCTTATCTCACCCCAGCTTTGCTTTTCTAGGTGGGTGTTGCTCAGGCCCTTGTATACTCTGAGGCAAATTCTACCTAAGAATTTTTTTTATGTGTGCTTGTAGGGGGAGATGGGGAGAGGGGAGAGAAACCAAGTAAAACTGGTCTTGATCAACAGAAATCACAGAACACATAAATCTCAAACTCTGTCTACTTCCCTTAGCTTATTTACAAAGATACAAGTCAGTAAATACTAACTTGTAATCAAGATTAGCTGACTAGTTCCATGTGTTAGCCTGGCTGATTGTGAAATGTATGTTGTATTTGTTACTGAATTCCTTTCTGAGGGGGAAAAGTGTGGCAAATGCAAACTATTTCCTCACTGTTGGTTGGGCTATCTTCAGTAAGAGATCTTTCGTAAAGTATCTTTGAATTTTAACGTTTATTTTTGTGTGTGAGAGAGAGAGAGAGACAGAGTGTGAGTGGGGGAGGGGCAAAGAGAGAAAGGGAGACCCCGAATCTGAAACAGGCTCCAGGCTCCGAGCCATCAGCACAGAGCCAGATGTGGGGCTTGAATTGACAAACCATGAGATCATTACCTGGCCTGAAGTCAGACGCTTAACTGACTGAGCCACCCAGGTGCCCCAAGTATCTCTGAATTTTAAGTTTGGGGCTATTCATCTTTATCAGTATTTGTAAAGTTAGGGACAAAATGTATATGGAACCCATCCCTCTCTCTGTCTAAGACATGAAGAGAATTTAGAGGCCAGGTGGAAACTTCAGGAAACTCTCACCAGGTGAGGGGAGCCAATCAGATGAGAGGCTATGTCCAAGATTTCAACATGAGATCAGAGCTAAGTCCTTATTTAAAGGTTGCGAAATGTGGGTGAGAATAACGGCAGGGTCAGAAATACGCACCTGATAGCCACAGTTAACACAGAACTTGCTGTGTATCTGATACTAAGCAAAAACCCATTTATGAGTTATCTCATTTAAAAATAATCATGACTAACAGTTTGTGAGCTTTCACTAGATGCTGAGCTTTTTTAAAGGGTTGTTAGGATATTAACTCATCTACCCCTACAAGAATCCAGTGATGCAGATTTTGGTTTTACTGCATAAAAATGGGAGCTTGAAAGGTCAGTCGGTGTCTTTTCCAAGGTCCTAAGGGAATTTATTCCAAGTGAATAGAGGAGCTTCACTTTGATTCCTGGCCCATAGTCAACGTAGCTTCATGAGGTAGGTGCTTTGATTATTCCTGTTTGACAAACGGGCAGACTGAGGCACAGAGAGGTTAAGCAATTTGCATAAGGTCCTATAGCTAAGTGGCAGATTCAAGACCCCAAGTGGGATCTGACTCCCAGGTCCATGATGGTTCAGACTGTATGCGGTATACGTTGCTTTTTAGCAGAACACTGACCACTGGCCAGTCTTTTGGGGCAAGAGAAACCTGGCTGATAGTGTTTCTCACCACAGAAATGCTCTTTCGGCTCTCACAGTGTTCTGATATTTGGTGCCGAGATTCCCTATTCCAGCAGGAAACTGCTCTCTCCCACCTCCTGCTTTAGCTTATTTTTCTGGCTTTTAGCCTTCACATTGAGAGCTAGCCCTCTTTCACTTTTCTTTTTTTTGATGAGCTTGCCTTCAGAATACAGATCAAAGTTTAAGAGGAAGGCAGCAATAGCCCAGGAGCTGGGTCACCACTCAGGTCTGCAGGCAAGATATGTTTACCTAAACGTTCAGTCAATGGACCAAAGATGGAACCAGAAGCTTGAAAAGCCAAACCAAATGAATCCGTGTCCGCTGCAGCAGGGACAGGCGGACAGATGTACCGCTCTCTTCAAAGGTTGCTTAGGGACCCAATAAACCTGAAAGGACTGTGCCCTGAATCTCAATGTGGGTGGGCGGATAGAGGAACATTTTTCCTCTTCTTCCTCTTGGTTTTCCCAGGGTGTGTGCAACAAAGCAAACGCAATTTGCATTCAATGACTGAAAGCCACTCACATCTGTAAACACTAACTGTCCCAGTCAGCAAAAGCCTCCAGAAAGCCTCTTAGCCCATTTCGAGGAGCCAGATGTGAGGAGAAAGCCTTCTGCTTTGCATTGTTCTTCCCACTGGAGCTGCAAGACCCTGGGAAGCTCTGTGTGCAGGGCAACATGGCACATGTTGCTCTTAAATTGAACCAAGCTTATTATGTTCAAGAGAGTTTAATTAAACTCTTGCTGGTGGTTGTGAAAAGGGTTGGCTTCCTCTCCAGCCTTTCTTCATGGGTTCCCTACAGGTAGCACACACTTTTCCCTTCCAATGGAAGGTCATTAGAATCACATGAATATACAGAGACCAAAGGGCTCCAAGATGTTCTGGGGGCATTTGACGCACAACTTTAATTTAATCAATCAACTCAGTGGTACAGTAAAGAGATTACAACCATCCTACTCCCTGATCACAGGCAATCCGCTTTACTGCAGGGCGGCCCTTACTAATCCTTTTTACTAAAAATAAGGCAATAAGGCAAGGCTGCTTGTGCTGTGATTTCCTATATCCTTTGTCCTGTTACATGTTTGTTCTTTCGCTCTGACTCTCACTGAGGCTCGGAAAAAGCTGCAAGTATTTCTTTGTTCTTATGCTTCAGTTCCAGCCCCAAACAGTAGAGTTCTTGCAAATTGGGAGGGACGTTTGCCAGGACTGTAGTGCCTGGCACAGACCTTTGCAAAAAGCCCCACTCGTGATTATAAATAGTTGCCCTTTCTTGGCTTGAAATCATTCTTTTCAACTCTGTTGTTTGGAAAACTTAAGCGCATAAATGCCATGAGCTGTAGCAGAGTTTTGTGTGCAAATTCCTGGGTAACCACACATAATGCTTTTGTTTAATGGACTTTGTATATTCCCTCTCCTATAATTTCATAAAGCTTCTCGGAGTTTAGAATATTTTCATGCAAAGGGAAAATGAAATCTTTATTATTAAAGTATGCATTTCTTGGAATCGCCACACAGGTATTGGCAGAGAGGTCTGAAGGAAATCCTACATGAAAGATGCATGGGTTGGTGTCATGCTTACGTGTTAATCACACCCATTTTACCAGGGGAACTGGTTGCATTAGAGCTTACGTAATAACCGATCCATGACTTGCCAATAAATCCGATCTTTCTTCCTCCTCAGATCAGTTCCAAACAGGTGGCCATTTAGGCTGCATGAATGAGATGCAGGAACTACGTGCTCTTTGAACTGCTAGCCAGCAGGAGTAAATGGCAAATAAGTTATCAATAAATCAATTTACCCCTATCATTGGTAATGAAACTTTACCTTGATAAACACAAGGACAGTAATACTTTATCTAATATATAATACACTATGGTCAATCCAGTGCAGGCATGTCTTATTTAAGAAAGGATATGCCCAAGAAATAGTTTGTGGACTTCCAGGAGGGAGGTGGTGCGAGAGGCCAGCACCTTCCAATTTCAAGTCCCATTTAAATGCCAATAAAATAGTAGGAGGCAAAGGTTTCAGAAGTAGCGGTCATAATCATCACTCAAGGAAACATTAGTAAAAAGGGGAGAAATGATTTTGAACTATTAAAAATGTTTGGCTGTATGAGGGCAGAACTGTGAATTAAGAGCCTGGATGCAGGGTGAGGTTGGGGTGAGGCTGTGGAAGCAGTAAACCACGGAATGAAATGAGAACAAATGCAGAAGTTAGAGAATAGGTGCAATCTGTTTTTTTAAATATACCTATTTCAGGAGAGCTCATTATGGGAGGAAGGAGTAGGAAGGAGCAAACAATGATAACACAGGTACAGCGTGCCCCCAGATGATATAGGAAACTAAACAGAGAGCGAGAAATGCACTAGGGGGAAACATTTAGAGCGGAGAGAGATAGGAGAAGGTGCAAAAGAAGATGGAGGAATGGAGCACTCTTGGCCAAAACCAAAAAAAGAAAAATCCCAAAAACAAAAAAAAAAAACAAAAAACCAAAAACCAAAAAAAAAAAAAAAACCCATAAAAGTGCTTCCAGTTGGATAGACACAGTGATTTACTGGAAAATCTTTAAAGGGCTTACAAAGTCTAAAAATAAGAAAAAAACAAATTTAAAAAGCACTGAAAAGATTAATTAATTAACGTGAAGGAAAAGCAGGTGGGGTTTCAGCCACGACTAAATTTAAGGCAAGAGTTATTAAAGCCAGCTAATTACATTAATTATGTAATGTTGAAAGTCAGAGCTAATAATGAGACTATTAATGACATTATGTCTACGGGCTCCAAAGACCTAGCAAAAATAGAAAACAATCTGTTAAAAAATCAAGAAGAAATGATAAGTACACAAGTTTAGATCAAGGTGTTAAGACCCCATTATCAGAATGTGAAAAATTTAAAAGAAATGGTAAAGTGGTACAGCCTGAAACATCATAAACACAATTAAACTTATCATAGTACAGCAGGAAGTATAGATATTGCCAAGAATTAAATGGACTGAACACCGTAAACAAAAACCTCTGCAAGTTTCTTGCTAGTTCTTGATGAGATGGTGAATTAGCAACCACTCCTTACTCCTCTGAGCTCAACACTGGGAAACTTCAAGAACACAGAGACTGGGACTACCAGAGACACAGAGATAAAGGGGAGATTAAAAGCCATCCTAGAAAATAATCAATATGAATGTGTGCTTGGGTAGAGGGACGGTGGAGACGAAAGGAATCTGAGAGCACGCTAACGTTCTTGTTTTGTTCAGGGGAAGACAAATACTGAAATGTTTATGAAATCAATGCAGATAAATCAGCAGAAGTATGTGTTTTAAATTAAAGGCAACCACCACAAGCACAACAAAAACGAAATGAATCAAATAATGTTTAAACCGGCAGAAGAAAACTTAACGCAGCCATAATGGGGCGAAAAGAAGTGGTTAAAGAAGAAAAAAAAAGAAATCATAATCAGGAAATATAAAAAAAGATGGCAGAAATATTCTATTATGACAGCAATCGTATGTGGGGTAAATGGAATGTAACAAAAACAAATAAAGCTGGAGAGGCCTCGAATGCACCAAGGATGCTCACGTGCCGTGAAATAAATAACGTATCTTTCAGCACCTGAGGTGGAATAAGAAAAAAGCATTTCTCAAGTAAACCTATATGAGGCCATGAAAAAGCAAACAGAACAAATTCTGTAAATACAAAGGCAGAAATATCCTATTACCTACTCTCTTATCAAAATAAAATGAAGAGACTTCAATGAAAAAGAGACCCAGAAAGAAACTCAGCTAGCACTTGGACATAAGAGCTGCTCTATCTTAGCCTGGTCTTCAGGCTGAGCAAAAAGGGTCCCCCCACCCCTCCGCCCTCAGAATTTATAACCCTAAGTTTGACATTTGGCACTGCCCCATTGTTTTATAGCCTTTGTGTTATTTTTAAGTGGTCTTGTTCTTTTCTTGTTGTATGTTTTTCTGGATGCTTTTAGGGTGGTTCCTATCCCCACTATTCTAAAATTTCATGACGTTATGCTTTTTGTTCATTGTGCTGGACACTTGGCTCTTGAGGTTATTCCTGGATTCTGTGCAATCAGTTGGCTTGGTTCCTATGTGTCACCCTCTCTGGGGGTACTGGATCCATCTCTCTTTGCTCTGCTGACAGCTGCCACGTCTCCAGCTCCCCAGATTTTGGCCGCATCTCTTGTATGGTGTGGCCTTCTTTCCTCCTGTCTTGTATTGTGAGTTGATTTATTTTTTATTCCTCTAGCGCTATCTTTGTGGAATCTAAGGTAAGATCAGAAATTAAGGATTGCATTCAACCTGCCATGTTTAACTGGAAGACCTGATTAACTGACTTTCCTTCCCCATGCCCAGTGCAGAAAACAGCGAGCTGTTAAATAAGACTTCCCAGAGAGATGGAGGGTAGAGAGGACAAAAAGTGGAAAGAAGCGATTTATCCCTTTCTCTTTTGCCCCGTCGTACACCAAAACTGTGTATCATTACACCTGTACTTGGTACCAAATTCTAATTCCTGGTGACATACTCTATTCATAGTCAGCCTGGTGGCTGATCCACTGGGGAGCGCTGATGGGCACAATTATTCTGCTTGGAGAGGGATTTCCCTGTGATGGTAGGAAGGAGTGGGCTTATTTATTAAATGTTTCATTTTGCTTCTGAAGTCAGATCCAGAGGAGGCCCATGGTCCACCTGTGACTCATCACTGTTCTAGACACTGAGCTGCGGAAACCCACAAATTGTCTTAATCATAAATGGGAAGAAACTAAGCAAGCTAAATATTATAAAGCTAACAATTCTCCCAAAAGTAATTTAGGGATTAAATGGAATCCCATTTAAAATTCTGACCGGATCCTTTACAGAATTTGATAAAATGATTTCACAATCACTCGTAAAAAGAGAGAGACAATAACACTGAAGAATATTTTAAGAAGAAAGAGTACTTCTACTTCCAAGCCAGAAACCTGGCTCGTCAGTTTTGATGTTTTCCTCTGTCACTCCTCTGCCCTGAATCCATGACAGAATCTACCTCTAAAAGATATCTCAAGTCCATCCATTCATTCTATCACATGTCTGCTGCCTTAGTCCGAGCTAGTACCATCACTAAATACCCTCCTAACCCACCTTCCAATAACCACCAGCACCATCTAATCTGCTCCCTACGTAGCCACCATATAGGGCCCTCTCTCTCCTGCCGCAGTCTCTTCAGTACCTTCTCACTGTTCATCTCCCTACACTCTCTTCCTTGCTCATTTCATAACTGCTTTTCCTCCCTCCCTGCCTCCCTTCCTCCCTTTTCTTCCTTCCTTCCTTCGAGGCTTTCAGTGTGCCTGTCTGGCATTGTCTATGGGCTAGGTACTGGAGAGATAATGAGCAAAATCAGATTTGATTCCTATCAATGCCCTAGTGGTTTTAAAGGCAAATACAATAAGCACGAAGAAAGATTAGTATGTTAGTATTTAAATGTATGTTAGTAATTAAATCAATGCCAATTTAAGATAACAAGATTAATTTTTTATAACCATTAATTGGCAAAACCCAAACAGAAAATGTTTAGTTAAATGCTGAGGAGGCCAGGGAGAAAGAGATATATTTACTCATTATTGGTAACATGGCGAGTTGATAGAAATGTTTCGGAGAAGAATCCAGGAAAATGTCCCAAGAGTCAAAAAAGTCCATATCCTTTGATCTGGTAGTCTTACTCTTGGGAAATTATTTCAAGGAAATGATTCAAAGAAAGGAGGAAGGGTGGAAGAAGACTTTGCCACAAAGTTTTTTTTTTTATTGTAGCTTTCTATGTTAGCAAACAACCTGACATCACCTAGATGTTCAATAAAAGGACCGTTAGATAAGTGGTTTAGAGCAAATTAGAACTATGGAAATCAAACCGAGTGCACAAAGTAGGATGCAATGTTTCCAAATGTGAAACTCTGTATGTGGATGACCATATGAAGAAATGAGAGTAGTTGCCAAGGGTTGGAATGGTGTTCTTTGATGTGATTACATTTAATAGCTAAGAATTGTTAAATAACATGACCCAATGGAAAAGATGGCTGAGTTTCATCATGGAATTAACTTTGATTCTGTAGAGTATATTTCCCAGTGGCCAAGTTCATATTTTAGGCAATGTGCAGTCAAATGAAAAAAAAAATTAGCTCCTGGAAAAAATGTTCTTTTCATCAATATGTATCTGTTAAGCAGTGTTAAAATCGAAACCATATTAAAAATGGGGGGAGTTACGCAGTTTACATTGTCAAGGGACATTACAGGGTCTCTACAGGGTGGAAGCATTTGTCAGAAAACCTTGGAACTGTGTTTAGAGCAAGGGAGCAAAGAGAATTAGCATCTGTTAGGCAACTCTCACTCCCCTGTCAAAGACTGACTATGTCTCCAGCCGCTGGGACATCCCTCTGAAGTTACCCTGTCTGGTCACCATGTTTCTTTAAAAGAAATAACCTCCTGGATGGCCTCTGGGCACTGCTGAAGACAGACACTGGTGGTGGTGGGGCTTGCACTTCTCCCAACACTCCAGGGTTCTGGAACTCTGTCCAGGCTCAGTGAATCCAGACCTCCTCTTTCTGACTTCTCAGTTAGGATCTCTAAGGAGTAGGTCTGTGTACAGTGGGACAAAGCTGTTTGGAATTTGGTATCTGTTGAGTCCACATTGGTACAGCAGATGTTTAAAAGATGCTTTGTGTAGAAGACATTTATTTTATTTTTTAAATTCATTTTCTGTCCAAAGTTTTTTTAAAATATAACTTATTGTCAAATTGGTTTCCACACAACACCCAGTGCTCATACCAGCAAGTGCCCTCCTCAAGGCCCATCACCCACTTTCCTCTCTCCCTCAGCCTCCATCCACCCTCAATTTGTTCTCAGTATTTAAGTCTCTTGTGGTTTGCCTCCCTCCCTCTGTAACTTTTTCCCCCTTCCTGTCCCCCATGGTCTTCTGTTAAGTTTCTCAAGATCCACATATGAGTGAAAAAATATGGTATCTGTCTTTTGCTGGCTGACTTATTTCACTTAACATAATACCCTCCAGTTCTATCCATGTTGCTACAAATGGTCAGGTTTCATTCTTTCTCATTGCCATGTAGTATTCCATTGTATAGATAAACCACATCTTCTTGATCCATTCGTCAGGTGATGGACATTTAGGTTCTTTCCATAATTTGGCTATTGTTGAAAGTGCTGCTATGAACATTGGGGTACATGTGCTCCTATGCATCAGCACTCCTGTGTCCCTTGGGTAAATTCCTAGCAGTGCTATTGCTGAGTCATAGGGGAGTTCTACAGTTAGTTCTTTGAGGAACCTCCACACTGTTTTCCAGAGCAGGTACACAAGTTTGCATTCTCACCAACAGTGCAAGAGGGTGCCTGTTTCTCCACATCCTCGCCAGCATCTATAGTCTCCTTATTTGCTTATTTTAGCCACTCTGACTGGTGTGAGGTGGTATTTTGAGTGGTTTTGATTTATATTTCCCTGATGATGGTGACGTTAAGCATTGTTTCATGTGTCTGTTGGCCATCTGGGTGTCTTCTTTGGAGAAGTGTCTATTCATGTCTTCTGCCCATTTCTTCACTGGATTATTTTTGCTTTTAATTCCCTTGCCTTTGGAGAAGGGTCGAGTAAGAAATTGCTGAAGTTGAGGTCAAAATCTCCACTAGGGTTTTGATGGTTTCCTGTCTCACATTCAGGTCCTTCATCCATTTTGACTTTATTTTTGTGTATGGTGTAAGAAAGTGGTCTAGTTTCATTCTTCTGCATGTTGCTGTCCAGTTCTCCCAGGACCATCTGTTAAAGAGACTGTCTTGTTTTCCATTGGATATTCTTTCCTTCTGTGTCAAAGATTAGTTGGCCATACATTTGTGGTTTCAATTCTGGGTTCTCTATTCTATTCCATTGGTCTATGTGTCTGTTTTTGTGCCAATAGCATACTGTCTTGATGATTATAGCTTTGTAGTAGAGGTTAAAGTCTAGAATTGTGATGCCGCCCGTATTATTGGTTTTCTTCTTCAATATAACTTTGGTGATTCGGGGTCTTTTGTGATTCCATACAAATTTTAGGATTATTTGTTCTAGCTTTGAGAAGAATGCTGGTACAATTTTGATTGGGATTGCAGTGAATGTGTAGATTGCTTTGGGTAGTATTCACATTTTAACAATATTTGTTCTTTCAATCCATGAGCATGGAATGTTGAGTCCCCGTTGGTTAAAAGATGCTTTGTATATAAGACATTTAATTTTACTGCAAAAGAGAGAAGACAGCCTTGCGACAGCCCCCAGAAGAGGCAAAAGGGAATCAGGAGGCCTGAGCTTTGATTTTGTTTCTGAAACTCTAGCTATGTGATCTGAGCCCTTAACTTTGTGCTTCAGAGGTTTTTTTTCCCCCCACTTATAAAATTAGGAGGTAAAACTTGCATGATTCAGCCTTAAAATGGATTTCTAGAAACTACCCAGTTGGGGGTGTTTTAAAAGGGTTTTGCTATTTCCAGATGGCCAGCAGAGATTTATGGCATTACAATAGAGAGAGAATGTCAGAAGTCATTGGGGCTGTCCGTTCCCTTGCCCTTCCTTATTTCACCTCAACTAGCCTCTCAGAGAGGTAGAGGGCAGAGTGTTGTTGATGCAGAGTACTTGGTTCTCTATGAAGTGGAACCCCAGAAACAGCATTTGGAATGAACCAACTTGTATAGTTGTTGAGAAAATGTATAAAACACAAGGGCATTGCCCAATCCTCTTGTAGAGCCTGATGTGAATTCTCAAGGGCAAGTTACCCCAAACTGAAGGTCAGACACCCTAGGTTGCTATGTTATCCTATTGCAGAGGTTCTCAAAAGTGTGGTCTACAGGCCTCTGGGTACCCTGAGGCCCTTGCAGGGCATCTATGAGGTGTAAACTATTTTCACAGCAATACTAAGACATCTTCTTTTGCAACATGTTGACATTCACCTCGACGGTGCAAAGCAGTGCTGAGTGAAACTGCTGTCACTTAGTGCCCACCAAAGCAGTGACCCTGAACTGCTGGCAGTGTGCTCAATGCCAGAAACTGCAGTAAACCATTAAATTTTTTTTAAACATTTATTTATTTCTGAGAGAGAGAGAGAGCGTGAGCACGGGAGGGTCAGAGAGACAGGGAGACACAGAATCTGAAGCAGGCTCCAGGCTCTGAGCTAACAGCTCAGAACCTGACACAGGGCTTGAACTCATGAACTGTGAGATCATGACCTGAGCCAAAGCCAGCTGCTTAACCGACAGCCACCCAGGCACCCCTGCAATAAACCATTTAAAGAGTCAGTTTCACCGAAGAATGTTTTAGATGAAACAGTACAAATTATTAATTTTATGAAATCTCTGTGCTTTCTGAGTACACATTTTTTTCCCTATTCCATGTGACTAACTGGGAAACGGTGCATAAAGCACTTCTGTAGATACCCAGGTGCTGTGATTGTCTTGTGTAAATAAGTGCTCTTCTGCATTGCTGGAGGTGCAAGATGGACTGGACACTTATTTTCCTAAACATCATTTTTACTTGAAAGAACAAGTAACAGGGGCACGTGGGTGGCTCAGTTGGTCAAGCATCCAACTTCGGCTCAGGTCATGATCTCACAGTTTGTGAGCTCGAGCCCTGCATGGGGCTCTGGGCTGACAGCTTGGAGCCTGGAGCCTGCTTCAGATTCTGTCCCCCTCTCTCTCTGCCCCTCCCCTGCTCATACTCTCTCTCTCTCTCTCTCAAGAATAAACATTAAACTTTTTTTAAACATAAAAAAGAAAAGAAAGAACAAGTGACAGACAGATTATGGTTATTCAGGCTGGAGAATGCGACAGACATGTTCTCAAAAATGAAGTGAGCCTGTCATTTCAAGGAAAACAACCGACAGTATCTGTTGCCAATGATAAAATTTGAACTTCAAGCAAAACTTAGAATTTTGGAAAACTTGTGTCTGTTACTATGAATTTGAGAACTTTCCAATACTTCAGCACTTTTCTTAAAATGATATTGATGAACATGATTTTCAAGATTGTATAATGAAATATCTCAACATGTGGACCATCGGCATAACTCAGTAAGTTAAGGTTTTTAAAACGACCAATGTATGGTGTTACAAAATCATTCATTTGTAAAAGATCCAGCCAAAGTGCAAAGTAAAGCAATGTATTTTAATGTAACAGAGTACAAGTTCCCTGACAGTGTTTCATATTCTACACTGTAATTATCCTTTAAAAAACTACCATGTGTTTAGGGCCTGGGAAGGCTTGTCAGGTAAATGTCAGGACATGATCTCGTGGTTTGTGAGTTTGAAACCCGTTGGGCTCTATGCTGTCTGCACGGAAACTGCTTCAGGATCCTCTGTACCCCTCTCTCTCTGCCCTTCCCTGCTTGTGTTCTCTCTCTTTCAAAAATAAATAAAGATTAAAAAGAAAGAAAAGAAACTACCATTTGTAGAGTTTTGGTGTAGTATCAAAAAAGATCATCTGTAATTAATGAGAAAGTTATTAAAATATTCTTTCCTTTTCCATTTACATATCTGTGTGAGATAGAATTTTCTTCATATACTTCAACTAAGAAGACACACCACAACAGGGAGAATGCAGAGGCAAATATGACACTCTAGGTGTCTTTGAATTAAGCAGGATATTAAAGAGATTTGCAAAAATGTGAAATGGTGCTCTTTCACTAAATTTCTTTTGTTTTAGGTAATATAGTTATTTTTATAAAATATGTTAACGTGTAATGAGTTTATTATTTGGTAATTCATTATATGTGACGTTTTATTTATTTATTATTTTTAAAATTTTTAAAAATGTTTTACTTATTTCTGAGAGAGAGACAGCATGAGAAGGGGAGGGTCAGAGAGAGAGGGAGACACAGAATCTGAAACAGGCTCTGAGCTAGCTGTCAGCACAGAGCCCGATGCAGGCCCGAACCCACAAACCATGAGATCACGACCTGAGCCGAAGTCAGACGCTTAATCGACTGAGCCACTCAGGCGCCCCGTTATTTATTTTTTAACATTTATTTATTTTTTGAGAGAGAGAGAGATAGAACATGAGCAGGGCAGGGGCAGAGAGAGAGGGAGACACAGAATCTGCAGCAGGCTCCAGGTTCCTAGCTGTGAGCACATAGTCCGATGCAGGGCTCGAACTCATGAACCCGGAGATCATAACCTGAGCCAAGTCGGAAGCTTAACTGACTGAGCCACCCAGGTGCCCTGATACATTACATTTTAAATTAATTAAAAAGTCATATTTTAAACTTGTTTTAATTTTTGATTTGGTGAATAGTGATAGACACAACCCATATCAGCAAAAGGATATTGAAGTTCTCATTCATTTTTAAGCATGTAAAAAGCATCTTGAAATGAAAAAGCTTGGGAATTGCTGCTCTGAGATCTTTGTGGAGAAAGTGGTATTTTGGATAAGTAATTAATGAAGGGAAGGGAGACTTGATATCTATTAGTTTCCACTATTGTTGGGAAGCATCGTGGCTTAATTGGGCTTAATGGCAAGGGTGGATTAAGCAAGACAAAATCATTCCTGGAGCAGTCAAAAGAAAGTCACCTATTACCTAAGATTAGTAGAAATCACTTTTGCCAGCACTGAATTTTCAAAGTTCTTATTAGACTCTCTCTGTGCCCTTCTGACTGGCTCCAATCCTCTGAGCATATATATAGAAGTCCATCCCTGTCCCTCCAAGGAAGGTCTGGCCGACAATTCCTCATCCATGTCGGCCATTGTGACTAGATGTGGGCTAGAAATCTGCCTCCCAGGTCACAGTGAATGCTCCTGAGTTCAACAATCAGCACACAGTACTCGGGAAGCCACTCCCGAGGCACTACATGAAAGATGAGCATGTCCTGGCTTTTGTCCTGGAGGACTTCTCTTTGTGACGGAGAAGACTCCCGAAGAAATAATTACAGTCTGATGTGATCACCCTCCTCTGTACCTAGTGACCAAATTTTCCAACCAAAAATTAAGACACCCTGACATCTGACACTGGAACAATCCTGAGGGATCTAGAACACATGTCTGCTCTATTTATTAAGAAACTCCCAACAACTCCACTGAAATTTGATACAGATTTGTACTTGATTTGGCCCAAAGGCCCAGAAACAATGGTCTCTCCCTTTTTTGTTGTTGCTGTTTGTTTTTGTTTTTAATTCTGGGTAATAACAGTGTCAGAACAGAAAAGAGCAAGAAGCTCCTTAGGGTTGCCGAAGATAAGTAATGGGCCCGTAACATTTTATTTCCTCTGGGCTAGGGGATGGGAGGCCCTGGAGGACATTTTTTTCCATCATATTTGTTCCAAGTGGTTTCTTCCCCGCCAGGCAGATTCCAACTTTGTTCATGCAGGTCTCCCACACCAGCTGAAGCAGATCAAGCTGGATCCCAGAGTGAGAAGAAGAAACTAGTAAGGAGCCTCTAAGATCCCAAGTCCTAATTACATGTGGGTAAAATTAAGCAATAGGGCTCTGGATCTGCCACGTATCTGCTGGGTGGGCTGCTTGGGGACCATGGAGGCTCTGGTCTGGAGCAGGTCTACTTGAGTCCCAACCACATACCCTTTGTTCCCCCTTCTTTTGGGGCTGATTCAAATCCCTCCTTTGAATCTCTTTCTCCCCATCTCACTCGTCTTTCCCAGCTGTGGCAACTCCAGAGTGAAATGAACAATAAAACAGACAATGAACAGAAAGATCAGCTCAGTGCCACACACCAACATCCTGCCACCCACATTTGGGGAGAATGAGCGTCACTGGGTCTTAAAGGCAGAGTCCAATTAAGAGGCAGGACAAGGAGGCTGGCAAACCCCCTTTTGAATCTTGGGGGCACTACTAGCTTACATCTGACTGTGGGCAAGTCATGACATCTCTCTGATATCCTGTGAGCTCATCCACAAAAACAGGTTATTCTGAGGGTTTAATGACATCACGTATGTAAAAATGCTTGGCACACAGTAAGTCCACTATTCGCTGTTAGAATTTTCACAGTTTTGTGTGTGATTATTTGATTAGTGTCTGTCTCCCTACTAATCTCTGAGTTGCATGGGTCATGTCTCTTTCAGTTCACTATAATATCGTTAGACCTTAGCACAGTGTCTGGTGCATACTAGGCGTTTGTTGAGACAATGGCATGAGAAAAGGGAGTTGGTAGGGTCCTGCTGAATGATCTATGTCCAAATAGCAAGCTTGAGCCCTCCTGATAACTCTTATGGATTGGTTTTGGCTCTCTGGAGCATGGTGTCATGAAGGATTCTAGATCAGTAGGGAAAGGGTGTGCAGATAGATCACCAACATTATGTTTGAGGATGCCGAACATTTGTTGACCTTGATCTGTAGAGTCAAGAGCAGGTCCCTTTTGGCAGCTATTAGCAGCACATATAGGCCTATTGTATAATTCATGGAGAAGGCCACTTTGGGGGGGACTGAGGTTATCACATGCTTGACCTGAAGATAAGCAGCATGATCTTAGGAATATTTTTTTTTAAATCACAGATCAGAACAACGCAGTGCAAAGAAGTGAAAAGCATACCAGTGTTATCTCTGCTAGCCTCGATGAATTCACTTCATGGGAATGTGCATTTCATTAGTCAACTGGTAAAAGGGAGCAGACCTGACATACTTCAGCTGGTGTATCCCACAGACAGACAGAACTTCACCACGCACCTTCCCCCAATCCATAAAGTAGCTACTCTACTCACGAGGGTAATCCTTTGGGTGCGTCTTCTCGGACCAGTTCCCATAAAATGTGAGTCTGTACTTGGCGGTTCCACAGGCGCAGCAGTCTAGAATTGGTCTGTCCGTCACCCCATCAAACATGGAATCTGAAACAGTCAGGAGAGTCACTAAGTTAGGAAGCAAATACGGGTTACTTATTAGACAGCACCATCTTGGTCTTGTCCTGTCCTTCATGCTTGGGGAAAAAAGATGAGGGGCAGTTTTCATTGATTAATAACACTCAGAGCCAGGCCACTACTTGGGCTTCTAAAGGACTTTTACATCCCTCTAAGTTTAGTAATTATACGTTTTGCAAATAAAAAAGACTGAGAACTTTTGCTTTAACAATATGAGGAGACCTGGGGGGCCAATAAGGCAGAATATTTGGGAAACCAGGGATGAAACTTACTCAGCTACCCTTTCTTCCCACAATACGGTTTTTCCACTAAATTTTAAGAGGAATATGCACGTGTGTGTTTTCTCTAAGAAATGTTCTCTGGGGCCAAATTGCCAGGACCAGAAGAAGCAGCTTTGCAGAAGAGCAGTGAGAATGAGTAGATAGACATAAAGGATTGCTGAAAATTATTTTTAAAAATGCATATATGGTCACATCCCTTCTTATCAAGCTTTCAGAGACTTCGGAGGGGTGGGGTTTAGGAAAATGTTCATAAGTTCAGCTTACTTCTGAGCATAGAAGCAGCCAGGAAAAAATTAACAAGATTCCCTCTCTGCCCCCATTTTTATCTGTGAATAGCTGATAAGTGGGAAAAGAGAGATTACATGAATAAATTCAATATTTCTGATAGTCAAGCCCACATCCCTAACTGTGCATTGTTGCTTTTAGTCTGTTCCGCTTCCTGCAAGATGAAAAAAATGACTACAGATGCAACTTGCATCCATCTTCAGTTTCTCTAGTGATATTAATATAAAAGTTATTTAGTTTTTTGCAAGTTGGACATTTTTTCTTAAATATTATATAAAGAGCAATGACAGTATACAAATCTTTTTGAGTGTCAGGAAGAGCATTTTACAAGTCTTTCTTGTGGAATTCGCTAGGTTCATTTGGTTCGAGTACAGAAAATCAGTGATGGGTAGAAGAAGTGAATTCTGGGTTCTAGGATGGAGATGAAAACATGAAACATTAGAATAACTAATTTGTAGAGAATCCTTATATGTGCTGATCTCTTTCCATACATTGTCTCATTTCATCCTAGCAACCCTAGGAGGTAAGTACTCTGGTTAACACCCTTCTGCAGGTCAGGAAACTGTTAGACAACCAGCCCAAGGTCCCAGGGTTAGCAGGTGTTTCAGGCAGAACTGGAGCTCAGGTCTTTTGGAGTCCAGACCCCATGTTCTTAATCTATTGACTGTATCACTCCAGGAAAGACCTTCTGTTGGATGTGTCTGCATAAATATCAATGAGAGGAGTTTTGTGTGTATGTGTTTCTCTTTATGCTTATTCAGATAAAGAATGGTGCGTTTAAAAAATGACCTGCCTTTATAGCTCCAGGATTTCTAAATAGCACCAAAGAAGAGGTCTGAATCCACCCAAAATAGAAATCATTGTTTGGCTATTTTTGCATACATTTGGTGCTTAGGACCAGACTCTCCATTGCTTAATGCACATGAAACCTGGGTATCATTCCTAGGTGAGCCACCCTGATATTTAAGGGACAAGCCCTATTCCATATATTTCAAGAAGGGTAGCATAAATTAGTAACTCCTAAAGACTTTTCCTTTTTACGTTTCCATTATTATGACCAACTGTGTTGTAAAGAAACTGGTTTTGAAAAAGGGATCCCAAGGTAAAAGATAGATGTTAAGGTTATAATTGTAGCCACCAGGCACTATTAAATGAGGGAGCAATCTCTCAAAAGACCAAAATAAGGCCAACTGGTAGCTTTACCTTATCAAAAGGGCTTTCAGATATAGACAGTATAGTAAACTTAAAGATTTATTCAAGAGTTCAGGGGATACACTCATAATAAACCTCCTGGAGTTCCAAGAAAAATTAGCTTCCATCTAAAGAAATAAATTTTGGGGCGCCTGAGTGGCTCAGTTGGTTGGGCATCTGACTTTGGTTCAGGTTACGACCTCGCGGTGTGGGTTCAAGCCCCTGTCGGGCTGTGTGCTGACAGCTTGGAGGCTGGAGCCCGCTTTGGATTCTGTCTCCCTCTCTCTCTGCCCCTCCCCTGCTCATGCTCTCTTTCTTTCTCTCTCCTCTCTCTCTCTCAAAAATAAACATTAAACATTAAAAAAAAAATAAATTTCTAAGTTTGAAACTAAAAACAGACACACCGTTTCCTATGAGGAAAAGCCTATTGAAAATGAACCAGGTTTTCAAAGGGCAGTGAGAACAAGTGTCAACTCACCCCTCTTCTGCTAACGATAGCCAGTCTTGCCCAATATCAGTGACTTCCTGCCGTGTTGATCTCCTGAGCTGCCCTCTCCCATTTCTACTCTCCATCCATCAGCTTCCATCCATCCATCTCCCCTTAGTCTGCTTTTTCTCCTTATCCCTTCTCTCCCACATTTTCCTCCCTTCTGTGAGCTCCTTCTCTGTCTCTCTCCATCGTTTGTGACATGGTATTAAAGTGAGCATGTGCATGCGTGTGGTTATTATAGGTCACCTTTTTGAATATTTTATGTTTCTCTGTTCCTAATGGTAAGTAACTTAATGTTTTATGTTTCTTTTAAAAAATAATGATTGCCAGGGCCTTTAATCTTCGCTGTTGTTAATTTTCCCCCCATGGATGAACAGCTTCAGCTGAGAAAAAATAATAGACACTAGTTTCTTTCTCCCTTTCTTTCATGGATTTGATTTGACTCACCAAGCAAGCAAAGAATGTAAAGACCTTAATGAAAGAGCTAGAGATAATTAAGTAGGCATACACAGTTAAGAGAAATCCCTTTGCTCTCTGCTTATAAATTAAAGACTTTCTTAATGTGATCTGCTTTGCTAATTGTTGGATTTCCTCATGGGTCTGCTGCCTCCGGGGATTGTCCACAACTGCATGTAATGATCCTTCAGCCCAGGTCCTGTAGGACCTTGATTTTTTTGTTCACCAAGTTTCTGTTGGAAAACAGTTTCTTTATACATATGCATGTTTCATCATTTCAATAGGATCTCTGCTTCAGAAGTGATAACCAATAGACACTGGCACACCATTGGATTGACACTGTATCTGCAGAATTTAGCATATTTGTATGGCTTCACACAATATCAGGGCTGAGACTTTGGCAAGTGCACTTTAGTTAATGACTGCTGTCAGTATGTGGGGGTGACAGCGAAATGTTTCCTAAGAATCTTCAATTCTGAGAAATAAGACTGTCCTCTGAATGTCTAACAAAAACGTACCCCAGTGGCTGTGATTAGCCATCTGTTGGTATAGACCAAGAGGTGGCTTGTAGATATGTGACCCAGAGTACCCCAACTCTAACCCACGGGACTTCAATGTCATCTCATAGGGACAGGGCAGGAATGGGATTGGTCCTTTAGGAGCCAAGAGCCTTGACAGTCAAGGTGTTCTCTGCTTTGAAAAAGGCTGAGTGACCCTATGGACAATTAAATATGAAAAGGAGAGTCCCCGAAGCTGTGTGTGGAAATGTCTACTTTGAAGCTGACCCGGGACCTGGCCCACGGGTTCCAGCTCTCTGGCCCCTGTGACAGGTACGTCTCTACTGCAGGGCATCTGATTTTCTCCCTTTGCTTTTCTCATGCTTTCTGAACCATCTTCCACATAGGATCTAGTTTCTGCCCTAGCTCATCCAGTGGGAGCTATGCTTTGATCTACCAAAGGCAATAATGAATTGAGAAATAGTCCCTTCAATGAAAAGGCAGTGGTTAAGAGCACTGGCCCTAAGTCCAAACACTGCCCTTGACCACTAGCTATATGATGCTAAGTGAGCTTTTAAAAACTTTTCATGTCTCAGGCTTCTTATCTATAAAATGGGGATGAAGTAATAGTCTTCATCATATAGGGTTGTTGTGCAGATCACATGAGCAAGGCATGTGAAGTGCTTAGAATAGTGCGTAGCGTAAAGCAAGCACTTGAAAAATGTTAGCTATTATTATTATTTTCCCAGAAGACCTTTATCAACCTTTCTTTTTCTTAGTAGCTTATGACTTGCTAGAATTTGAGAAGATTATTTCTTCTCAAAATGCTAATTGCTCTATACGCAAATAAAAATTCTGCAAAAACGATTAGAAACTAGACAGTTGGATGTATGATCATAGAACATTTCCTATTTTTATTTAGTTCTCTAATAACTTCCAAACACATTCAGATGTTTAAGGTCTTAATTTTTTAGGACATATTAATAAACAAGCATTGGACACAGAAAACAATAGCTAACACTTATATATATAGCACTTACTATATGCCAAGGAGATGCTGTACTATATTATAATATAATATATAATATATTATACATATTTTATATATTATACATTAATATATATTTTAAATAATAAATATATTTTTATATATTATTATATGTAAAGTCACATGACTAGGAAGGGCAGAGGCAGGATTCAAACTCAGGCTGGATAGGAATCCAGGCCTCTCCTCTGACCTCCCCATCTACTTGATCCCTATGAGCTTTGTTAGAATGCCTTCAACCCAAAAAGAGGGCATCAATAAGCTTGCAATCAATGGATCATATCCTTGAACGTGATAGAATCGTAAGGTCAATGCTCCCTTGGCAACCCCATCTTCTGCTTGTCTTTCTTGGAGAAAATCCCCCCACCCGACGCTGCCATATTGCCCAGGTGCCACACAAGTTCTTCCGGATTATTCCAGAGAACCTTACAGGCATCTTAAAGGTACACAATTGTGCATTTCTTAATTAAGTCCTGTGAATTATTCCAAGGAACCTCTTTAGAATAATCACTGTTTCACAAAAATAAGAAGACGACACCAATATAAGGTACATTATCTCCTACCCAGGGAATCAAGCTGAGTAATTAGAGCTTAAGGCGGATCCAATTATCCACAGCACACAGCCAGATTAAAAATCAGTGCCACGTGAGGAAGCTGAACCCGGAGAAACTCAGAAAGCACCATCACCGAATTCTTGCCACTGGATGGCTGCACTGAATGAGCCACCTTCCACTTATCTGGCCCTCCTCCACTGGCAGTTCTTACCTTGTTCACAAAGTTTCTTGGTCAGAGAGCCCTCGTCTTGAAAATAAATGATGCGTTTCTGTACAATGCTGGCCCTGTTGGAAGAGAAGCACAATGGTGAGGAGGGCAGGTTTGAGGGATGTCAGATCCTTGCCCAGACACCTATGGCTGTGTGCCTTTGGGTGAGTCTCCCCAACTCTCTGTGCCTCAGTGTCTCCATTGAAAAATTGTCATTAATAATAACATAAACCTTGTGGGATTGCGCTGAGAATTTAAAAAAAAAAAAAAAGCATGTCAGGAGCACAGAACATACTGAGAAGCCACTCCACAAATATTAATTATTATGTTGTCAGTGGTGGTGCTAATATTAATGTTAAGGTAAGAAAGAACTGATGGCATTTTTAGTACCTTTTCTCAATGGCTCATTTTATTCTAGTTTTGTATCAAACGATGGAAGCCATTTATAGATCAACCAAATTCAAATCAGAAAAGCATGTCAAATCCTTTTCCTGAAGGGGGGAAAAAAAAAGAATTTAAAAATATATTTTGATTTGTTCTGAAAATGTCATTCTCTAGCTTTCCTGAAAGTCTAGACGAAACTGTCTCCTACATTCTGAACAAAGACAATTTCGGCTGTTATATTTCTCTCTTAAACATGTCAAACACGGGATCTTAAGAATTTGGAACGAATATTTGGAGGTTGAAAAATCACTTTTGGCCAGTCCGTATTTTCTCGTTAATCTAGTTCTGCACAGACATACTACTCCTCCTTTAACCCACTCTGCTGTATATTTTCAGCTGGCCATGCAGACATGGAATCCTGAAACCCAGTGTCCCTGTAATGAGAAGTCTATAACATTTTACAAAGAAACAGCACCAGTGGATCTTAGCCCTCTCTATTGATTTTCTTCAGCAATGCTACTCAATCAAAACATAATTTTTTACTTTGACTTGCCCTATTTAACAGAGAAGGGGATCGTTGGCTCCACTACAGCAAGGCACACTGAAGGAGTGATACAGTCATATGATCTGTCCTGTGTCACATAATTGCAGCCCCAGGCATGGACCCCTGTATGCATGACTCTGCAGAGTACAGAGGGAGTTTTCTCGATGGCGTGGGCCTAGGCCAAGATTACTTTCCAAAGAAACATCTACTCTACACCCAGTCTTGCACAAAAGAATAAAATTCAGACCAGCCTACAGATGTCTTTTACAGTCGTTCCTTACCCATGAGAGACCAGATGTTGAAATAAGTGAATGAAATCTGCTTCCTGTCTCCGCAAAGCTACTTTGATCATTTATCCATTCTGTTGACCATCCAGCAGAAAGTTTCCTCAGGCCAAGAAAACTCTCTTGAGCATACTCATCCCAAAGCCAAATAGCAAAGCCTTTTATTAGTCAGAGCATCCCATTATCTACCACTTCTGAGTGACTTCCCACCAGGAAGTACCTCAGAGAATGCTGTAAAGGGCAAGGAGAAGGATTTGTGGGAAGTAGCCCAGACCTGGCATTCTGGCTTTAACTAAGGGCTTCATCCTCTTTCCTACCAAAGCAGCCCCCTCCCCCATTTGTCTTCCCGGTGTATTTATTGGTATATTTTCAACAAATAGTTGTTGGAGGCCTGCTTAGTAGCCAGACACTGGCTAGGGACACTGTTATGAACAAGACAGGTGGGGCTGTTTCCCATTCTCAAAGTTGACAGCAGAATGGAGAGAAAGCACCGAACAGCTAAAATCCACAACTAATCATTTAACATGACTGTGATTAAGTGCTGAATGGAGAAGTCTCCAGGGTGTGGGAGAATGTAACACAGTGGAGCCTGACCAAGCCAGGAAAGACTCCCTGCAGAAAAGACTCCCTCCCTTAGATTGCAAAGAGTAGGAGCTCACTAGGGCAAGTGGGAGGAAGAAACAAAGGAGAGGACATCCTTTAAAGGTCCTTAAGGTGGTAGGGTCATGGCTCATGACCAGTGGTATGTCAGAGAGGTGGTGTGAGATGAGCCGGGGAGGTGCATGAGGCCACATCACCCCATATCTGCAGGAGGCTGGCATTTTACATTACCTTCTGAGGAGATAACTTTGACAAGTGTGTCCTGAGAAATGAGATTACCAGATGTGCTCTTTTAAGAAGAACACTTGGGCCATAGGGTAAAAATGAGTTGGTGTGTGGTTGTAGTGTACACTTCCCATGCAAATTACATTTTACTTCAATAAGATTCTCTTGCTCAAGTGAATTCTCTTGAAAACCCAGGATCTACAGGATAAAATACAAAATTACCATTGTATTCAAGGCTCTTCATAAAATTTCTCCCAAAACCCCCTCTGGCTTTGTTTGTTGCCATTTTGTGTCACTGCCCTTGGGTTCCAGAGTTTGAGAAGTTTATTTCCCCTACCTGAATACCTCTTCTACTCTACTGGGCTCTTGCAGATGCTGTTTCTCTTCCCAGAATCTCCCCAAACCTGCCTTTGCTGGCATCTGTAACAAATACTCAGAATTTTCTCCCTCCTGCTGGGACTAAGAGAAGAATGGCAAAGCCTATGATCATGCTTAGAAAAATTAAGTCACTCCAAAGTTTCAAAAGTGTCATTGTAAAAATGTGCGGGACTAGAGATAGAAAATGTGTTATTTCCTATAAGATATTTTCATTTCCTTCATGCTTTGTTTTATGAGGTCTATGACAGCTTACCCACTTTTTTGGATAATAGTTGTAATCTTGAGTCCTTCCTATGTGTCTGTCACTGTGCTAGGGACACCCTTTATGTACATTACCTTATATATCTTATGTTTTGCATTTATTACAGCTCCTCAGATTCCTTCCTCATCCAAAACCCTGGGTTAGATGCATTCCTTAGAGTTTTTCAGGTATTAGAAAGTTAAGATGATAATATACCATTAATGTCCCTATAATCAAACACACCAATATTCTGAAGAAAAATGTAAGAAAATTCATAGTAAGAGAGAAAATAAAAACTTTATATAGCTTCACATCAGTTTCAGTCAAGTTTAGCAAACTTATCAAAATACTCTTATTTTTAGAAGGATTCAGTTGAGGGTTTGTAGCTATTTTCTCCTTCACAGATGAGTGCAGGGGGGTTAAGTAACATGCCCACGATCTGGAAGTTTCCCGTCTACCTCCAAAGCTCATGGCCTGTGCTACACCCAGTGTGGTTGTAAGGGATTAAAGATAATTACATATAAAAGCTAATTACCTCTCATGGCCTGAGAGGTAAGTGTTATTATGAATGTAACTTCAAGCTGATTTTCCTTGGGGGCGCCTGGGTAGCTTAGTTGGTTAAGCATCTGACTTCGGCTCAGGTCATGATCTCACAGTTCATGGGTTTGAGCCCCATGTCGGGATCTGTGCTGACAGCTCAGAGCCTGGAGCCTGTTTCAGATTCTGTGTCTCCCTCTCTCTCTGCCTCTCCCCAGCTCATGCTCTGTCTCTGTCTCAAAAATAAATAAACGTTAAAAAATAATTTAAAAAAAAAAACAAATTGATTTTCCTGGGATCCATTTTAGCATCTCATGGCACAAACTGTGAAGAACTGAGGCTTTGGTGGCCTCCCTGGAGTCTGGGTCATGATCAGCTGAAGCTCTCCATGAAGACCAAGCGTACATCTCCATGCCCATGCTTGACCACACCTCTGTATTATGCCCTTTGGATTTCAAACTCTGTGTGGATCAAATGTGGGATACAAGGCTTACTCTGATCTGGCTTCATCTTTATCTAATCCCTCTGGAGCACTCTGTCCAAGCCATATCCTATATTTGTCTTCACTATGGGCCTCTGTCCATGGAACTCCTCAACACATATGTGAACACCACACACACACACACACACACACACACACACACACACACCACACTTCAGTTACCCAGAACTCACACGCTACTTAAATTGGTTTCTTGACTGGCTGCTTGGTTGGGTACTCTTCTAGGAGAGCGACAGCCTCTTGAGTTTCTCCTACCACAGTATTTATTAACTTATACGGTAACTGCTGACTTACTTTTCTATCTTCTGTGCTAGTTTATAAGCTTCTTGAGAGCAGGAGCTGTATCTTACTTCTATCTTACTTCTAGTATTGTTGCCATACTGGGATTCAAAGAGAAGGAACAGAGTTTCGGGAAAAGAAGAGAATTTGAGATTGTGTGGTCTGTAGGGCATGATGGTGGTCTGTCTAGTGGGTAATTAGACGTAGGGACCTGTGTCTCAGGAGGGATGTGAGGGGTGGGGAGTAGGGGCAGAAGTTAAGAGGTGGAACTTTTGAAGTGGTGGGTGTCACCCGGGGGAAGTGTGCAGAGCGAGAAGAGAAGCAGGCTGAGCCCGTAACTCTGGAGAAGACCAACATTCACCTACAGATATGCCAACAGAGACCAGGATCTGGTACGCTTGGTTGCAGAAGATGTTTCTTTTTATTCTTCATTGGGTCAGTTCCTGAGGGAATTTATACCCTGAGAAAATGCATTTCATTTTGAGTCTGTTCCCATCAAAAGTATAAAACTCAGCTGAGATTTATAAATCATATTATGATTCAGAAAAATAATAGCTTTACAAGATGAGAAAGCTGTTAGTAAGAATTCCCTTAGCATTTCAAAATGACAAATTTCTCCCATTCTGTGTTGCAATTTGGCAGTCCTGTTGCATAGCATTCATACACTGATACACTGAATGCTCTCTTATCATGAGAGAGCGTGTTAAGGAAATCTAAATTAAATTTCTCAGTGTGTTAGCTTCTCAAACTTTGGAATATTGAGGCTCTAAATAAGTTACTAATCATGTCAAAAGTTTTCTTTTAAACCTAAAGAGGTGGAATGTGTCTAGAAACGCCATCCTGGATCTCTTGGATGCCTGGCCTTTTTCTGTCTGCCGGGCTTATTCATTTGCTCTTCTTTCTCCTTATGGAATTTCCCTGTTGGGATAAAGTTAGCGTTTGCTAAATTGTGAGTGTGCTGCCTAGGTCTAGGCCTGGGATCCTGCTCTCACCAGTAAGAGACAGGGAGACATCAGAAACTAAAGGAGTTGGGAGAAATCAGACCAGGAAATGACTTAAAAAAATTCACATGGATCATCAGTGGCTAGATGGCTGCTGTATAGAGATAATTCATGTAATGTCCTTAACACACGCGTTTTGCACAAAGTAAATATTCACAGTGCGGTACCCATTATCCTTCCTGTTGTTAAATCACCATCTCCTAACAAAGTGCCTGGTGCATAAAAGTACCTAATAAACAGAAGCTATGATTATGATTAACATTGGGTCTGTCTCCTTGGCTTGTGGAGGGAGGGGTGAGGGTGCTCCCTTGGTCAGCTGCTTCAGGCAGAGAAAATGGATGGCCGAAATGAAACTCAGGCTTGTGGTCTCCAGACTAATTTTGCTAACTCTTTTTCCAATTCCAGTAAAGTCTTTCTTACTGAACATTTCTTGGGGTGCTTAGAAAATTTGTCTATGATGTCAGGGATGTTTTTCACAGAAGTGATCCAGTGTATAACCAGTAATACCACTTCCTTCTGCCGAAGAAAGAACAACTCTGTGGATGCACCCAGAAATAAAATATTAGAGTCATAGTGACGGTAATATCATCAGGAACTGAGGCTATCTGCCTTATTTTACTTCACAAGGATGCTAACTACTAACCTGGCCATGGTCTCATGTTAATCAACAAATATTTACAAACACAGGGTACATTCCATGATCCAAACTTTTCCCAATTTTTTATATGGCTTTCGGTGGATCTTAGGACATGACACTGTGTCCAGGAGTTGACAGGCATCCTAGCAGCCCATCAGAATGTGTCCATGAGAGTAGAAAAGTAGAAGCTTATCTGCAGGGCTCTACCTACAACACACACGAGAACTCCAAAGCTGCCCAACAGTAAAGTCACAATCTGTGTTTGGGGTCATAAAACTATAGACTCAGAGACTGGTAGTCATCTATCACTACTGCAAAGAAGCAATGTTAGAAGCTGCCACGAGATTATTCCTGCTAATGATCAATCATTCGTAAAACATTAACTGAGGACTTATTTTGTGTCAGACACTTTGCTAGGAGCTGAAAATTCAAAGAGAATAAGAGACAGTGCCTTCCAGTAAAGAGATCCTAGTCCAGCGGGAGAAGCGAGAGACAGAAAAAGGAAACAGGAAATCAGTGTTGAGCGGAATGACGGAGGAGCGATGGGAAGCTGAAGAGCGGTGACTCACTTCTCCTTGGCAAAGCTCCAACAGGAGGCAATGATGGCGGCACTGAAGATCTGAATTAAAATCTGGGCAGTGGAACTAGAGGATCTAAGAGACATGTTGTAGGAAAATTTATCAGGACTAAGTAACTTACTGGATCTGGGGCAGAAATAGGAGATTGAGTATAAGATATTTTATTTACTTTTTCTTTATATAACAATTAAACACCCAAGTCCTCCACCAGTATTAACTCAATCCTCCCAAGAGCCCCATGAAGTAGGCACAAGTATTATCCCTATTTTACAGATGAGAAAACTGACAGAGCGAGGTTGTGACACCCCATATACAAACCTCAGTGACTAGGGGGAGGGATAGTGGTGCCAATGACTGAAACAAAAGACAGAAGGGGCAAGGGGGAATAGTTTTTAAATTTTTTGGAATGTGTATGGAGATAATTGAGTATCCACATACAGCTATAAGAAATAATACACAGAAATTAAACACTTTGTACACTTTTCCCAAATGACTCTCAGGACACAGAGTATGTGAGAACCCTGACTGGAGAATCATCTGTGACTGCTATGGTGACTCAGGGGTAGCAGGCCTTTTCTGGCTGGGACGAGGTGGGAGCAGAGGCGGAGTTGGAGGAATTATTGGTAGGAATGAGGCCCATCAGAATAACCTCTTGGAAAGATAGCACAGAGGCCGAGTCTGTAACCAAGGATGGGCACTTGGCAGCAGTTAAAACTGCAGCCCAAAAAGAATCCCTTGGCAGGTCCACTGTCCACGGTCCTTCTATACCTAAACTGGGATCCCAGCTCTACACACGGCTGCACGTACACACGCAGTGACGCTATGATCACAATCCGGTTGAGAGGTCAGTTCAGGTCTTCACCAGACCGCAATCCATTCCCAACCTCGTACCATGATCCTTGGATTTCCCAAGCTCTGAGTCACATCATGGAACAAAGTTAAGTATATAAAGCCACGGTTTCAATTTTCACAAAAACTAGAGAAAAACTATTTTTAAACACTCAGTTTCTTTCTTCTCAGAATGACCCCATGACTCTGGGGATAACAAGCTTATCATGGTTCCATTTTTCTTTTCTTATCGTCCAATTTCAGACCTAATCTTTATCATAGATCTTGTCGATACCGTTACTCTAGTACTTCAAATTTTACCTTCCCAAAATCCAATGGGAAATTAACAAGAGGAATTGATTTTCATAAGAGAGATGCGAAAAGATAAAACTGGATTATGTTTTAAAAGAGCTAACGTAGACGCAAGAGGCCTTAAAACCAGGCAGTTATTCATTTACTCATGTTTTGTTTATCAGAGTAGGTACAGCAAAGCTGTGTGAGGAGTTGGAGGCCCAAAGATGAATAAGGCCTAGTGTAATATCAGTTACCAACCTGATGAGAGAGGGAGAGAGACACATCATCTGATGAGTCAGAATACCACGTAACAAGTACTAGAATCTACTCAATACCCATGCCTTCCATCCTTCATGATTTCATAACCCAGATTTTTGGGGGGGTGATACCAGGTAAGCCAATCATGACTGTCCTGTTCCCACTTCCCCAGCCTTCCTTGCAGCTGAGGAATTGGTGCATGTGACCTACATGTGACCTCAGTTTTAGAAGAGGAGGTTTACAGGATAGAGGGAAGACTATTTGAGAAAGTTTTGCTTTCCAGATGAAAAAAACTAGTGACTTACGCTGGCCTGTTCCTCTTTCTTTTTTTTTAGTTTATTTCTTTATTTTGAGCAAGCAAGTGAGCGAGCGAGAGACTATCCCAAGCAGATACTGTGCAGTCAGCATGGAGCCCGATGTGGGGCTAGAACCCACAAACCCTGAGATCATGACCTGAGCCGAAATCTAGAGTCAGATGCTTAATTGACTGCACCACCAAGGCATCCCTGTCCCTCTTTTTCTAGCCTTGATTACAAACACAACGTGTTAAATAAATTAGCCATTTTGTGACCATGAGGAAAAGGCCAAGAAATATCAGAGACGCTGGTCCTGACATTGTTTCACTACTGAAACAATACAAGTAGTCACCTACCTCTGGCTCTCTTGCTATTTCACAAAAAGAAAAAAATCCCTCTATCTGTTGAAGTTATCATTAGCCAAGTTTCCTGATGAACGCCGCTCTCAAAAGCATGCCTGACTGATAGAAAGTGGTACGGACAGCTCTGAAGGAAAGGTTGCAAGAAACAAAGATACCAGAGACACCACCACAAGCATNAGAGACTCTTGAATGCTGACAAAAACTGAGAACTGGTGGATGTAGGGGGGAGGGGGGATGGGCATAGAGGAGAGCACTCGTGGGGATGAGCATGGGGTGTTATGTGGAAACTAATGTGACAATAAACTATTTGT
This sequence comes from Crocuta crocuta, assembly GCF_008692635.1. Taxonomy (NCBI): domain Eukaryota; kingdom Metazoa; phylum Chordata; class Mammalia; order Carnivora; family Hyaenidae; genus Crocuta; species Crocuta crocuta. The sequence continues at coordinate 6,045,929 of NW_027529526.1, forward strand.
AAAAGAAAGAAAGAAAGAAAGAAAGAAAGAAAGAAAGAAAGAAAGAAAGAAAGAAAGAAAGAAAGAAAGAGGTATGGACAGAGCAGAGGGTCATTCAAAAGGTGAGGAACAGCAAGTTCTGCAGACCCTACGTACCTGGCCAGGAGATGGCGCTAGGGAGCCACTGGAGGAATCTGGTAGGAGTGGGGGTAGGGGTGTTTTGATCAGAAGAGTCTTTGAGAAGGACATTCTGGATTTGGTGGGTGGGAGGTCGTTCTGTTCTTTGCTGGGACTTTCCTGGGATGCCAGACACAGGCACCTGTTCACATTGCCCAGGAAGAGAGCAGGCCGGCCTGCCAAGTATGTCACCTACCTCTGGTAGAGACAGACGTGGCTGTAAAGGAAGCAGGGTGGGTGGGAGTTTGATAGTAAAACACAGAGGAGTGAAATGTTCTTTTTTTTTTTCTCTCTCTGGAAGAGGCTTTTACATGTCGGTAAGCTGGGGCTGAGGAAACAGTGGAAACCCTTAGGGGAATCTCCTAGATCACTGGCTGGAAATCTGTCATCTGTTGGAAAAATCTTAAATAAACTCACATGGACAAAATAAATAGGATGTATTCCCAGTTGTGGAAGCTCTGACAGGTAGGCAATCCTGAGTAGTGAGCAGGACCATTTCTTATTTCCTAGAATTGTGTTAAACCGAATAATTTTTTTTTCAGCATATTTTGACCCTCTGTGGAATCTTCCCTCTGGCTTATCATGGCATTTCTTAAGTGTGCAAAGAGATATACATCTAATTGTTGAGCCTGGGCTTGGAGACACTATCTCACAATACATCTTTAGGCCAAAAATCTTTTTCTCTTAAGAATACAATAACATGGGGCTTCATGTTCCTGAAAGTTCCTTTATTTTGTTTTTTGCAATCAAAAACATGATTTCACAACATGATTATCAGTACTTGGGATGTTACCAGTCAAAGGACAACTGACAGTGGGTTCACTGTTTCCATAATCCTGCCCATGATTGAGCCCACGATTCTGCCGGACAATGTCTCTCTCATACGGTCAAGCAGCTGGTCAGTGCCTACCTGACTTTCCCCTCCAACTTCTCCACATCTATAAACCCTCAGCGAACTGTGAGCCCTTCTAGCCCCGGGACCACGCCTTACGCCTCACTGCATGCCAGGAAATTAGCAGAGGATATTAGCAAGGCTTTTTGAAGGTTTTTAATAGGGGGTTTTAACTTGGGGGTCTGTAGACAGGTTTCAGGATGATGAAATTTTGTGTGATGTGCAGAGGTGCATATTCCTGGGGAAGAGTTCACACTTTTCTCCTGCTTCCCAAAGAGGTCCCTGAAAAGCATCAGAACCACTATTAGGTCTGAAATGAATGATAGCAGACATGTGAAAATGGCACATATGAAATGTCATTCCATTTAGTAAAATCTCTATCTAAGATATATGCTGTCTCTCTCTCTCTTTTTTTTTTTTCTAAAGACAGAGGTTAAATTTTTATTCCAAGCACCCAAGGCTTCAACTGCCCTCTCTCCAGACTATGCTCTGATCCAAAATAGAACCCATTTCGGCTGGAAAACAAGAAACAGAAGGGCAGCATCGCTCCTGGGGTTCTCTGGTGTTCCCCGCAGTCCTTGCCACTCGGCACAGGGCACGGACGTAATCACACAGTTGTCCCAGCCTCTGTGCTGACGGAGATGCTGCCGCATCACAGACTCCCACTTGGCTGCTTCACACGAGTCATTACCTCCCAGAGTTGGCCCTGCTCTGCCCTGGCCTCCACCACCTCCCCTTTCTGTGGATTCCTCTAAGCCAAGGCTGGCAGCGCTGTCCTCTCAAATGTAAGGAAACAATTCAGGTGACAGACCAAGGTCCTCACGCATAGGCAGCCTGCCATCCCTTGCGTTCCTTTGAGGACCCCCCTTGTCACACCGGATTTTCTGCTGTGGAAGCGGGAGCTTTGTGTGCAGCAGCAGACCTGTGCGTTGGGAGATTCTCCTTCCTCTGGGCTGGGCTAGGGACTGTGGGGAGGGTGGTGATTGTTCTTAATTAGGGGGTCAGGGTCCATGAATGGGTTTCAGAAGATTCCTGAATCCCTGAAAAAACGGTATGCAAAATTATAAGTACGTGCGTTGTTTCTGGGGAGACATTCTACAGGAAGCACCGCTCTAAATTTCGGAGTCATGGTTTTCATGCCTGTTAGTACCCACCCGAGTCCTGCCTCCCTCTCCGCCCAAGGAAGGAAGGACACACATGGACGATTAAATGAGCGACTCCCTGTACAATTACCGCAGTCACCTAACAGGTCTCCTCTCCTTGCCAACCCATCCAATTTACCTACATTCTGGCAGGGGATTAACTGTCACCTCCAGCCCATTATCACTTCCTTTCACAGACTATTAGGCAGCCATGGCACCATGGTTCTAATTATCGCACCTCCCACCTCCGCCCTGCCCGACGCCATCTACCCCAGCACAGGATCTGGCACATAGCAGGTTCTCTCTAAACAAAGGCACCTCCCTCATTTATAGATCATAGTCCAAACTCTTGGCTAAATGTCCACAGTCCCAAACAAGGATGAAAGCTGCCTTCAGGGTCTGAGCCACCCCCCCCCCCCCCCCACGCCCTCCATCACAGTCTGGTACTCCGTCCTTCCAAAATCCTAAATCCTCACTGC
>NW_027529526.1:6048667-6070774 GCF_008692635.1 Crocuta crocuta
TCCCCCCCCCCCCCCCCCCCAAGCCACCATCACCGTCTCCCGGACTCTTCCCAACTGCTTGAACTCCACCCTGCCTTTTCACTGGGCACAGCATGTGTCACACGACCCCTCCTGGCTTCTCCCCATGCTACTTGATAAGCCAAGAATGCACTCCCACTCCCTTTCTGTCTAATCACACCCCTCTCATCTGTCACCATCTCACTGCCACCTCAGAGTCTCACTGACCAGGTCTGTCAGAAGCAACCTCCTCTGGGTTTCTAGAACACCATTGATCTTCCTCGTTCATCTGGCATTTGGGCACCGAACACTCAATGTTTGCTTAAAGTTGAACGCCTTGTATTACCATTTAACTTACTGTGTGTTTATGTTTTGTACCTCTGACTGAATGCTGAGCTTTTTCAGGGAAGAGACCTTGGTGTACCCTGTGGGGCCCCTCTAGCACTGATCACAGTGTCTTTCATGCAAAAAGCACTGAGGGTGTGGTGATGTGCTATGTTTTCATATACTGACTTTACCCATAAGTCGACTCTTTTCAACACGCAGTGTTGAATGCCTACCATATGTCCATGATCTGGCAAGATGCATAGAATCCTTTGTATTAGCAGTGCCACCCAGAGTGCCGGGTGAATAGCCAACAGTGACTGGTCTGAGTCACGAAATGTTTCCCACTGCCTAAAGGCCAGTTAAGTCGGCTTTGCTTTGTTCAGGCCAGGCAGTTTGGCTGATGGCAACCATTGTTCTCGAAAGAAACCGTTCGGGTTGAATTCAAAATCCCTTCACAATGTTGGGAATCAGCAGGATGATGCTATGTCTGCCAAGAGGAAGTGAAACCAGGGACAGAGCTTTCTTTATGGCAAAGACTATTGCTGATTGCACTATGCATTCCACTCCGTTCACCCTTTGAGTTGACGCTTCAATAAAAGACACCCAGAGGCCTTACATTTTTGACTCATTCCAGATTTGTCCCATGTTTCTCCTTTTCAACATTGTGCAGCCCTCTTGTAGCATCTGACCTCATTCTTATGTCACATGAGCTCAGCAGCAGTATGACCTGGTCACACTGGACCCCCATAGGGCTCTAGAGCAACAACATGAGACCACACATAGGCCATGAAATCTGGGCAGGATTTGTCCTGTTTTCTACTCTTACTCATGGAAAATGCTTTCAGGGATAAGTCAAGGAAGGAGGGAAAAGAGGAAGGAAGGGAGGAAGAGAAGGAAGGAAGGAAGGAAGGAAGACAGTCAGAACTCTATTTTTCTGAAAAATAGTGTGGAAGAGAAATAATGGGACCTCATTTTAGTGCAGAGAGGAATGCAAGTGACAAATTATTTTTTAAAAATACACTATAAATTTAAAAAATTTCACTAACTCTTGAGATGGGAGACTTAAGAGGGAGCCTCTTATCCATGTTAAACAAGGTACTGCAAATCTTTTTTCCTCAAGTAGGCAAGTAATCAATTAAAACCCAACAAATCAATAAAAATATCTATCCTAAAGGTGGAAGTGTAACCACATTTACACGTTGTGTATCTCAGAGATGAGGAAGTTTAGCTTGAGAGCATATGTCCCTGAGAAGTGCTTAGAACCTTCACAAAGTAGGGATAGAAGTCATTGGAGATGGAGAGGAAGAGAGGGAGGGAGAGGAAGGCTTCAATTTCCTCATCTCTGTCAGGGAACAAGAGTAAAACAAGAGGGCCACCACCTCCAGAGGATGTCCTCGAAGCTGGACCCACACAGTGTGGTGAATCCAAAGATCAAACTTGTTCCGGGGTCTGTGCCCTGGTCAGTGCTTTGTTTTGCAGTTTCGAGTAGAGGAGTTTGTGCCATCGGATTGTGATGTATATTTCCCTATTTTCCTGGATGGCTCCATGCCGATGATGTTTCTGATACAAAGTAAGATAGAGTTCAAGAAAATGAACTAGCAGAATCCTTGTCCTAGAACGATGTTTGGTAATGATCTTACGGTAATGATGCTTTGCACTGTATTTAACCCCACTGCATCCCAATGCGTTGACACACATCATAATTTTTTTGGATTGACATAGCTAGTCCTAGGGGTCTGTAATTCAGCTTCCTGCTGACTGGATTCTTATCCATTCAAGCTACCCTGGAGATGACCAGCAGTCCCTCATGGCCAGAGGTCTAATGTCACTGGCCCAGTTTTGGAAGATACTGTACTGAACTGTTAGTAGAAAAAGCTAATAAATCCTGGCTTTCCATGTGTCTGGTACCCTCCTTAGGAAGGTCACGCCAGTTCTTTGATTGTTATAATTTGTGTGACAGGTTTTGGAGAAACCAATTAACTGCAACTGATTGGGGATCCATACATGAACCAAAGACAACTAGAGATTGTCTGGACATCAGGGATGCTGGCAACTTCTGAGCTGCTTTCCCACTAACTCTGCCCAATATGACTTCTGCATATGGAATGGTACAAACTGGCCTCCTTGGATTATCTTTCGGGAAAAAAAGATGTCAAATTAAGAGAAGATGGATCAATGACATAGGCCATGAACTATTGTTCAGAGCACTTTTCTGCTCCTTTCTGAAGCCCGTGGCAGAATCCCATGGGGACCCAGTACAACCGTAGCTGATGTGATGATGTGATTTGCCACGCTGTCCCAGACACCCATGTACCTGCGTCAGAAGTTTCCAGCACTGAAGGTCAGCTGTGCAGGAGAAATACTGCACGGAAGTCTGCAGTGAGCAACGTCTCCATTTGGATCTGTTGGGCTCTTTTGGTTGTTGCTGTCAGGGCTCATCAGCATAAAAATGAAGTTGTTTCGACTTACTACTGTCTCTCTGCTATCAGAAAACTGTTATTAGGAAAATCACATTAATTAGCAGCAGCTGAGGGGAGGCCCAGCTATTTTGGAGCCGCAGCTGCAAGTCTCTTGCAATCTGACTGTTGCCTAAATTCTAACAATTAACAGCATAAATAGTCTCTGAATGTATTTCATCATGTTAATTTTGTTTTCTCTACTTGTATTCCTGTTTAGGAGTGGTAGTTAATCTGTATTAAATACCCTGATACCATTAGCATCTTTAAAGCATATCCTCAGCTATCCTATTCCTCTGTGATTTATTGGAAGTGAAGTTTGATGATAATTTTTTAAACTTTATGTGGGAAAATGAATAATTAAAATTTACCCAAAAGTTTGGCCTATTAGCCAAATTACTGACTAAACTAAAAATCTTATTTTATGGCCATGTTGGGTTACAGAATTGGATGAATGAATGGATGGGTGAATAGAAGGAAGGAAAGATAAATGGAAAGAATGACTGATAAATAGAACAGCAGACAGACATATGCATATATACATACATACATAAGGACTGAGGTTTAAACCTTCTAAATTCTTGGCACAAAAACAGACGCTCAGATCAATGGGACAGAATAGAAAACCCAGAAATGGACTCACAAACATACGGCCAATTCATCTTTGACAAAGCAGGAAAGAAAACCCAGTGAAATAAAGACAGTCTCTTCAGCAAGTGGTGCTGGGAAAACTGGACAGTGTCAGGCAGAAGAATGAACCTGCACTACTTTCTTACACCGTACACAAAAGTAAACTCAAAATGGATGGAAGACCTAAATGTAAGACAGGAAGCCATCAAAATCCTCGAGGAGAAAGCAGGCAAATCAAAATAAAATGCTTCTGCAGTTATAGTTATCCTGACTATTTTTAATTTGTTTTTTTAATGTTTACTTATTTTTGAGAGAGAGAAAGCATGAGCATGGGAGGGCAGAGAGGGAGACACTGAATCTGAAGCAGGCTCCAGGCTCTGAGCTATCAGCACAGAGCCTGACGCGGGGCTCCATCCCACAAACTGTGAGATCATGACCTGAGCAGAAGTCCAATGCTTAACTGACTGAGCCACCCAAGGTGCCCCTAAGCCTTAATTTTGTGGTGTCAACTTTGCAAGAGTATGGGGAAGGGGTTCTGTAAACTAAACTACTTTAAAAATGCAAATGGCACTTCCTGTGCCTTAGCTCCTTATTCCCACTTTATAGGGAGGAAAACAGGCTCAGACCTGGTAGAGCCAGGACTCAAACCTTGACCGGACTGACCCCAGAGCCCATCTGCAAAAGGCAGACTTTCTAATGCAACACTTACAATCAGTCACAAGCCATCTTAAAATATATGATTAGCAATAGAATCTTCCTGGAGTGATGGCCAGAGAGATGTGGAAATTAGGCCATATTTAGAAATGGCCGTGATCGTGGCTGCTGGGGGGAGCTTGCTCTTCCCTCCAGCACTCCCTCTGCCCCCAGGCGATAACTCTGTCACTTCCTGGCTTTGCTCCAGGGGCTAACATGAAAATGGAAATGTAGGACTTGTTTCAAAGACAGCCTGGCATTTCAGGTTCTCAGATAAATACTCAGGTGCCCTTCGCCATGCCTTATTCTCTCTTCTTCCCTCCCCATGCCTAGCACAAGTCTGGCACATAGTAAATGCTCACTAAATGTCTGTCGAGATGGACAGACATCGAGATGGAGTCCTGTGGAGTAGTGAGAGACAGAGGGTGGTGAAAGACACACTGACCTCCCTCCCCGCTGAGGCCAAGTGCCACCTACAGCAAGACATACAAAGGGGCCTTTTACATTTTTGCCTTATTTACAGTTTCCATCCTGAACTGCTCACCGCGATCCAACTTGTGCCCCATTTCTCCCCTTGTGACTGCCTTTCCCACCCTTTGACCCGAGCCTCAGCCTTTCTTCTTTTATGTGACTCTTTGTTTCTTTCCTCCACTATGAGCTGCCCTGCCTCCACAGCCACCCAGGGTACAGCCATCACCCAGGCCAGCCCAGGCTCCAGCTCAGCTGTGCCCATTGTAGGTCTCACATGATGCTGATGGTGCAGGCAGGGGAGGCAGTGAGCGTGGTGACAAGGGAGTGACTTGAGTGGGTGAGACATACCCCCATTCCCTAGCATGTCCCCCATTTGCCCCTGTAGTTAGAGAACTAGATTTAAAAGGCAGTCTTCATCTAGGAAATGAAACGGATGAGGGGCACCTCGGTGTCTCAGTCAGTTAAACACCTGACTCTAGATTTTGGCTCAGGTTAGGATCCCACGGTTCCTGGAATCAAGCCCCGTGCTGGGTTCTGCACTGACTGCTTGGAATTCTCTGTCTCCCTCTCTCTGCCCTTCCCCCGCTTTTTCTCATTCTCTCTCCCTCAAAAATAAAGAAACATTAAAAAAAAAATGAAGCAGGTGAACATAGGGGGAAAACAAAAGTAAACCAGGAAACAGACTTTTTTTTTTTTATGTTTTATTTATTTCTAGGAGAGAGAGACAGCGCGAGCAGGGCAGGGTCAGAGAGAGAGGGAGTCACAGACTGAAGCAGGCTCCAGGCTCTGAGCCGGCAGTCAGCACAGAGCCCGACGCGGGGCTCGAACCCACGAACCGCGAGATCATGACCTAAGCGAAAGTCGGACGCTTAACCGACTAAGCCACCCAGGCGCCCCTAGACTCTTAACTGTAGAGGACACACTGATGGAGGTGGACAGGGGGTGGGAGGAATGGCTGCATAGGTGATGGGGATTAAGGAGTGCATTTGTGACGAGAAGTGGGTGTTGTATGTAAGTGATGCATCACTAAACTCTACATTGAAACTAATATTACTGTATGTGAACTGGAATTTAACTAAAAATTTTTTTAAAGAGACAACCCTCTTTATAAAAGATAAGTAATCTTCATGAGAAACCAGCCTCATTAACTATCTACCCATACACCGTGGCACAGTGATAGCTTGGGCCCTGGAGTTGGGCTGTCTGGGGTTCAAATCCCAGCTCTTCTGCTGATGATACTGGGCTGGTTGTGTCTCAGTTTCCTCCCTGTAAAATGGGAGAATGCTGTCTTCATCATAAGAAAATATGTTAGCACATAATTATCTATCATTATTTCTGTTATTAAAAAATTAGAGCAATGCCTCGCTGAATGCTCAAAGAAGGATGTTTTGGTGAGGGAAAGGATCAAGAATAGGAGAAAAGCAGGGCGCCTGGGTGGCTTAGTCGGTTAAGCGTCCGACTTCCGCTCAGGTCATGATCTCGCGGTTCGTGGGTTCGAGCCCCGCGTCGGGCTCTGTGCTGACTGCCAACTCGGAGCCTGGAGCCTGTTTCAGTCTGTGACTCCCTCTCTCTCTGACCCTCCCCAGCTCACACTGTCTCTCTCTCTCTCTCTTCTAGAAATAAAACATTAAAAAAAAAAAAGAATAGGAGAAAAGGAAAGGAGAAAAACAGTCACATTTATTGAGCACCACCTCCACCCCAACTGTATTTTTTCTTGCTCCACCATCAGGATCCACGATGCAGTCCTCAAACATTATGTGCCTTCTCTGGGCTGAGGACAGTCCCACACTGCTTCCCCCACTTCTCTCCTCTACTGCTTTGTCATCAGCTCACAAGCTGTGATCTGTGGACCTTCTGTGTTGTCCCAGACTAGACTGGGTACCCACCTACCCCAGCCCGGTGCACTTCCCAGCGTGACCCCTTCTACTTTATGTAGTTGCTGCCCATGGACTGGCCTGTTCCCGCCACCACGAGTTCCCGAGAGGCTGCGCCCTGCTCATCTCTGCATCCTCTGGGTCGGGCATGGTGCCTGGTACAGACCGATGGTGCCATGGGAAGGAATCTAGGAGCGGACACGCTTATCAGCCCAATGATCAGGCCTGGAGAGTCCTTGCCTGTCTTCTGGACTGAGCCCAGCGTGCTCTGATCCACATCTCAGCCCAACCTTCTGGGAGGAGGAAACCAAGAAGGAAAGGGAAAAATATAAAAGGGAAGATGCAAATGCAGATTTCCTTTTTTCCCTTCTACCCCACCACCGCCTGCCTTTGTGCTGGGTCTGTTTTATTCAAAACCATTTCAACCTTAAAGAAAATTTGCAAGAACAGTCAGTACAAAAAACTTGTTTTTCCCTGAAGCATCTGTGAGCAGGTGATTGAATGATATCCAACCACCTTGAGTACTTCATTGAGTATTTCTTGCAAACAAAGATCTCCTGTGTAACCACACACAGTCACCAGGTTCAGGAAATTCACATTAATACACCCAATCCTCAAGCCGTATTCAAGTTTTGATTAAATTGTCCCTGTATTGCCAAAACATCTCATTTAGAATTACAGCACTGCACTTAGATTTTTTATGTCTAGAACGGTTTCTCAGTCTTTCCTTGACTTTTCTGACTTTGAAACTTTTGAAGATTACATGTCAGGTAATTCTAGAAAATGATTGAGCTTGTCTGATGTTTCCTTAGGATTAGATTCAGGTTATGCGTCTTTAACAGGAGTATCATAGAAGTGATGCTGTGTTCTTCTCAGTGCATCCTATCAGGTGGCTCATGATTTTAAATTTTGATTTGTCCCATTGCTGGTGTCTGACAGGCTTCTCCACTCTAAAGCCCCTGTTTTTCTCTTTGCAGTTAGTATTTTGAGGGCAGAGGCATTGAGATTATATAAACGTCCTGTTCCTTATCAAGCTTTGCAAATTTATTTGTTCACTCATTCATGTAAACGGCATATGAACTTATTTACATCAGACAGCCTCTAGTTTTCCATCTTATTTAATGAATTTCAATCGATTACTCTTACAACTCTAGGAGAAGAGTTGAATGATCACAGCCCATGGATATTTGTACTAGGCCTTCCTCTTGTTCTGGTGTTAGATTTTAGTTTTTATTTTCCCCGGTCTTGACGTTTTAAATTTAACATGACTGTTTTGTTTTATGTTTTTCTTAGCACCACTTCATATTCTGTATGGGAATTGGCAAGGGGCAAATGAGCAAAAGGAAAGGAGACCCAGTGAGACTGAAACCTAACAGTGCTTAAAGCTTTAGACCATGTTTCAAAAAATGTACAGGTTTTGTCCTAAGTGACAAAAATGAATTCACTTCTAGGGATGAACCACTTCTTTCGTCTTAGAAATATGTATGGGAGGTTCCTCATTTTATTGCAAATGTAGAGCAATAATAACAACAAAATTAATCATGTAGCCATTTATGGAGCTTATTCTATACCAGACGCCGTTCTAAACGCTTTAATCCTTATAGCAATCCTATGAGGCAGGTACTAGTATTATCCCTACTTTACAGGGGAGGCAGCTGAGGTGCCGGGAGTTTAAAACGACTTGCCTAATGTCATTAGTTAAGTGGTAGAGCCAGAATTCAATCTCAAGTCTCCTAAGCTGTGATTCCACCATTTTATTTTTTAAGTCTATTTATTTTTGAGAAAGAGAAAGCTTGACTGGGGGAAGGGCAGAGAGAGAGGGAGGGAGAGAATCCCAAGCTGGTTCCGTGCTGTCAGCGCAGAGCCTGACGTGGAAACATGAGCTCGTGACCTGAGCTGAAATGAAAAGTCAGACACTTAACCTACTGAGCCACCCAGGTGCCCCTGTGACCCCACCTTTGTATCTATAATGCTAAACAAACTAGTCCAGAGGGGAACTGGGTCTACAATTTGGGGTAACTGGAATTTGTACAAAGACATCCTTTTGCAGGGGAAGTAAACTGGCCACCAAGGGTAGGCAGAGAGCTTGATATTCATCAAACGTGAAGAGCAGGGGACCCTACTAGCCTGGCCAAGGGTGAGCTTGGACTTCTGGGCCCAAAGAGCAGTCAAAATCTAGAAACAAGTTATATAATTTCTCTGTGTTATAGTTCCCTCCTGGCACTCTCCAAGCTTTCAATAATATCTTATTAACCATTGTTGCTTGGCCTTAGCTGTGATGTGGAGTATTAAGCCATGGGACTCCAAGTGTGGAGCAAAGTTGGGGTGAACTGCCTGAGGAATGGAGCCATAGTCTAGCTAGATGGGTGGGGTGGCAAGCAACAGCCAGGAGTTTATGATACATGTAACAATTTCTTAAATATTCTCCATAATTCTTGGGTGGTCGACACGAAAGAAGCTTGGTACATCTGTAGTTAAGGAAGAATTAGTTCCTGATTAATAATCTGCAAAGGATACCTCCTATTTGAAAAGATGTGGGGCTCCCCTCTGAGAAATCAGACTGGCCCTTACAATCCACTTCTTGGTTCTGTATAGAGAGTTCTGTTATTTCTAGCACTAGTTGAATGAGGCTGTGGATGATTCTTCTTTCAAACCATGACTTCAGAGCTGGGAGCCAGGACATCTGCCAAATTTTTCCTTGTGGCAGATTCTTCTTTAGCCCTGCACATGTCACAGTGGTTGACTGAGGAAGAAGGCAAGGTGCCTTCCATCTCAATGTACAAAGACATGCAGTGTGTGATCGCATATAGTATCCCCACTACGGAGGCATTGTCAAAGAGGAGCCAAGGGCCATGACTGAGCACATGACAGGTACGAAGTAAAAGCCAGATTGAGACCACTGAAAGCCAATCACAAAAAAGCGAGGGTAGAGAAAAACCCGGAAGTAGGTTTACCTAGCAACACAGCTGGTGTGAAGGAAGATTCCTCCAAGCAACGTGGACTGGAACAGCAGGGCCTATTCAAGTACATTCTGACTCATCAGATTTCTACGTGGAGCCACAGATGTGTTTAATTTTATACATTGAGACCAATTTGCCACTGTGAGCATGCACGAACCCAGCTGCCCTAGCCACATAGGCACGGTAGATATGAAAAGAGTGAGTGGGAGACCCTGGCTGCCATTCCAAGGGCTCTGTCTGTTTGCTCTTGCTGGTTTCCTGATTCCACAGCCGCAAGACAAGACTCAGCCCTGTGGCTTTCATCTGGGGTTGTGGCCCTGTCACCCATCATTCACCACCCAGTTTTTTTCTGCATTCTGGAAGGCTTTTCTGGGTAGCTGGGACTTTGTTCAGAGTCTGGGTGTAATTATCACAAACAGCCTCTGACTTTGGGGAGGGGGGAAGGACCTTGGACCACGTAGGAGAGGACAGCTAACCAGTTCTGCACCCGAAACTGCAATTAGAGCAATTCTGATGTCATCATTAATCATGCCGATTTATGTTTTGAAAGGAAACCAAATGATGAATATAATGATTATTTCTGTTTCTGCTTCCCCCTCTTTTCCTCCTAAAAAAATTGGCAATAGCACTAAAATCAAATTAAACATCTGTTTGAAAAATAAGCCAGAGTACTGATGACAGCTGCCCCAGACTTACAGATGTACCACAGCTGTCAAAGTCTAAATTAACAAGATTTTCATTTATGAATAGCATAGAACTCAGATATAAAGGAGGTTTTTCTCCTATTTTCCTGGCTGTTAAATGTGAAATCTTAGGGAAATGCCCAAGGAAAAATGGAGCTGAAATCAGCCTGTAAGAATCAATCACGGAAGGAGTGGGGGACATTCTTTCTTCTTATATATTTTCATGTCTTCATTGGCCTTAGGTTGAGTGTTGGGTGTGGCAAGCAGGCTTGCAGGGAGGCTAAAGATTCATGGACAATTCTCTGATTAGCCATTGAAAGTGTTGGGGGGCCTGAGTGGCTCAGTCAGTTCAGCGTCCGACTTTGGCTCAGGTCATGATCTCACGGCTGGTGGGTTCGAGCCCTGCAACGGGCTCTGCGCTGACAGCTCGGAGCCTGGAGCCGGATTCTGTATCTCCCGTTCTCTCTCTGCCCCTTCCCCACTCCCACTCTGTCTCTTGAAAAATAAATAACATTAAAAGAAATGTTTTAAAAAGGTGAATGGTGATGGAGCTGTGGGCCTCTGGGGAGGAATGCCTTCTATGGGACCAAGGACCCTTGGCTTGACCTTCAGCACTGTCCACATCTTCACAGGGCTTCAGGTGAAGTAACCTGGCTTCCAGGTCCAGTAACGAACGCCCAGGTATATGTGACTTTGTTATACTGCAGTCCCACGCCGGGGCCAAAAGATCTAATCAAGACATCATGTTGGCAATAGGGTAAAATACGCTAACCTGTTTCTCCTTTACTTCATGATCCCGAAAGACAACGTAGACATGGGACCATTTCTTTGTCCTTTTTCTACCCTTGTCCCAGAGTCCTTGCTGCCCTTCCCAAGGATGGGGTGAAGCTCAGGAGTGGAGCAACACATCTAGAGACTAAATACATGCAGGTGTGATACCATGGTGTACTTTCTCACAGTTGCCCAAATGTTTCTATTTTTATCCTTTGATGACCTCATGTTGAAAATGTCCACAGGGATAAACAAATTGTGGTCTCCACACGTAATGGAACATTACTCAGGTATTCAAAGGGATGAGCTGCCAATACATGCAGCACATGGATGAACCTCAAAAACACTATGCTCAGGGGGAAAAGCCAGACACAAAAGGCCACATGCTATATAATTCCATTTATATGAAATATCAATCAGCAAATGCAGATTGGTGGTAGCCAGGGGCTGGGGGCAGGAGAATGGGGAGAAGCCGCTTAACTAAGGGTGAGGGGTTTTACTCTGGAGCAGTGGAAATGCTTTGGAACTAGACAGGAGTGGTGGTTGCACAGCAGTGTGAATGTACTAAATGCTACTGAACTGATGGCTTTAAGATATTTTATTTTAGGGGCACCTGGGGCCCAGTCAGTTAAGTATCTGACTCTTGATTTCAGCTCAGGCCATGATCTCACGGTTCATGGGTTCTAGCCCCATGTCAGACTCTGTACTGTACCTGTCTGTGTGGAGCCTGCTTAGAATTCTCTCTGTCTCTATCACTTTCTGCCTCTCCCCCACTCTTCCTCTTTCATTCTCTTTTTCTCTCTCTCTCAGAATAAATAAAAGTAAAAAAATAAAAAAAAAACTTTAACTTAAGAAAATGGCTAATTTTAGGGGCACCTGGGTGGCTCAGTCAGTTGATTGTCTGACTCTTGATTTTGGCTCAGGTCATGATCCCAGGGTCATGGGATGGAGCCCCAGGTCTGGCTCTGCACTGACAGCAAGGAGACTACCTGGGATTCTCTCTCTTCCTCCCTCTCTCTGTCCCTCCTCTGCTTACACACACACACACACACACACACACTCTCTCTCTCTCTCTCTCTCTCTCTCTCTCTCTCTCTCTCTCTCTCTCTCACACACACATACACACTCTCTCCTTCTCTCTCTTTCTCTCTCTCTCAAAATAATAAACATTAAAAAATTAAAATGGTTGGGGCGCCTGGGTGGCTCAGTTAAGCGTCTGACTTCAGCTCAGGTCATGATCTCATGGCGTGTGAGCTCGAGCCCCGTGTCATTCTCTGTGCTGACAGCTCAGAGCCTGGAGCCTGCTTTGATTCTGTGTCTCCCTCTCTCTGCCCCTCCCCCGTTCATGCTCTGTGTCTCTCCCTCCTTCAAAATAAATAAACGTTTAAAAAGTAATAATAAATAAAATGGTTAATATTATGTTATGTGAATTTGATCTTAATTTGTTTAAATGTCCACAAGGTCAAAACATCGTGCATTGACCCCACAATGACCAGGGTAGGGGATGTACCAGCAGCTGCTGCTCTGTCAGTGGGGAAGGACTGGAAGCGGTCTTGCTGTGGGGCCGGAGCCCTGCTGCACAATAGAGGCAGACTGGGGACTCCCCCCGCCCCGGGGCCCCTCACAGTATTGGCAATGTCTGAAGAGCAGTGCTTCTACCCGAGCTTCGCTCTACTGCTGTGCCCAGAGCTCCTCTGCAGCCCACACTGCCTATTGAACGCATGCCAGCTTCTCCCCCGGGGGCTGGATCCTGCACCTGGGACTCCAGCTGCTGAATAAAACTCTGCTGGCATTGCACTGCTCTCCTGGAAACGTGCCACTGCTGGCCTCGCAGGAACTCCTGGCATCTGGATTCTACCAGTTGGATGGTAGGTCTCAGGGCATCTACATCTTCCTAAACCAAGCACATGTTGCCCTTTTAGTCACAGCCTTGGCCTTTCCAAGTGCTCTCCCAGAACCAGTCACTTCAGCAGGCTCAGGGCTTCCCAGCTCCTTTCTGTCCACTCCGTGATTCCTCCCCTGGGGGACGTGGCTGAGGTACTGGCCAGCCTCACGGGACAACCACCCTGACTCACAACAAAGGAGCCTGTGGTTCTTCTCGATACCTAAAGTCAGAAAAACGGTGGGGGAAGCTGCACCCCAGATCCTCCTAATGCTACCAGCTTCCTCTAAACCATACGCAGTCATCTCATGTGGGTTTCCCTGTTATTTCCCTCCAAGATAAAAAGGTTTGGTGAGCTCTGTGAAGTTCCAAAGTATTATGAGCATTCGCTAATTCCTCCTTAAGACCTAGCCTCTCTTCCCACAAATCAGCCTTCCTCTTGCCAGATCTCAGGGTTTGTTTCCATTTTCTAAATGGCAATTAGCTTCCTCCCTTGGGAAACAACATCCTTCCCCTGGCTCAACCCCTCTCCCCCCAACAGACAGTCCTCTACCCCCTGGTTTACAGGAGGGGCTCTGCACTCACAGATCTCACAGACCAACTGAGGCAGAAGGAGGAGGGGAGGTGGGGGGTGGTCAAGCTCAGTCAGGGTAGTTCAGTGGTGTTTAGTTAACATCAAAGGCTTTGCTGTCACATGGAAGTGGGTTTAAGTCCCACCTTCATCACCCAGCTGCTTTATTACCCTAGATGTAAACTCTCTAAACCTTGGTTTTCTCATCAACAAAATGGGAAAACCATACGGAGAAAAGAGAGATAGGCTTTTAGGAGAATCAAGTGAGATAAGGCATGCCCACGCAGCATATTGTTTGGTGAGGGATATAAGCTACTTACATTGTCACGCACACTAATCGATGCATCAGGCACCTGTGTACACCTGCCTCTTCACATCCTTCCTATCTCAAGTCTGACCCCAACAACCATCACGGCAATGACCAGCTCTGCCCTACTGTAATTGCACAATGCACACTTAGTCTGCTGGTATATCTCTTGCTCCCTGTCCAAGAGCTTTTCTGGTGTTGCAGTATATGTTCAGAATCTGATGAATTCTAACATGTGCACAACCCAGAAGTGCATGGGAAGTTAATGCTTCTGGGGCTAACCTTGACCAATGGAGGACGGAAGCCCATGGATAATGGCTTCCCCTCCATCCATGAGCACACTATTCTGAGACACGTTTCACAAGGCTTCGCAAAGGTCCCGGTGGGATCAAGTATCAGTTGCCTACAGCGATAGCCAGATTAATAACACTCAACTCAATCATGCCTTCCCTACCATCCTCCTCCCCTGCCCCTTGGGAGCACTTCCCAAATAAACTACTCGCAAAAAAGCCTTTGTCTCAGCAGAGCTTTTAGGAGGACCTGGGACAGGAATCAACAGTTATTAAGTTTTTAGCACTGGGGGTATGCATTAGAGCAGGGGTCAATACACTTTTTCTATAAAGTGTCAGAGAAAAAATATTTTGCTGTTGCACCTTGTCAGTTCTGTTGCTGTAGCCTGAAAGCAGCCATAAACAATATGTACATGAATGAACATGGCTGTGTTCCAATAAATCTTTATTCACAAAAATAAGGAGGGGGCCGGATTTGGCCTATGGGCTGTGATTTGCAACCCCTGCCCTAGGGCCAAAGAGGAGTAAAATGGATCCCTCCACAAGGCTCAGTCTCCTGTGGGGAGGAGAAGCACCTAGAAATGAGTCTGGAAAGGTGACTGAAGCAAGTCATGAAGGGCCTCAGACACCATGCTAAGGTATTTTCACTTTATTCTCTGGCAATATGTAACAGTGAATAAGTGCTCAGATCTGGGAATCGGTTACTTCACCGGCAAGCAATGCGTTACTTCTTTTTAACATTTATGTGCAACCCAGTTCTGCCACAGGGCTACCTCCACTGCACTCTTGGAGTGATCCTTTCATTACCAAACTTCCCACGTGGAGTGTATCAACAGGGCAGAGTTCCCTTATCTGACATCCCCAAGTCCAGGGGTATTTCAGTATTTGGAATATTTTTGGATTTCAGAAAGACAATGCAATGCAAATTCCACATATTTTGTAATAGTCCTTTCAGGGTCTGGATATTCAACTCATTAATATTTACACTAAAAGACTATAAACAACTTCAAGTCAGCCCAGGACAGGGTTGGGCCCTGGGGGAGTTAAAATAAAAATCTTGGAGTTTAGAGATTTTTGGATTTCAAAACCGCAGAGGAAAGATTGTGAACCTGATTTGTTTTGTTTATGTTTCACTCTTAGGACTGCGACATCCTCAAAGAAGGCCTCTGAGTCCCTCCAGCCTACAACAGGAGGTGCTCAATAAATGTTACTGAGAGAATGGGCAGACAGGAAGGGCTGGAGCACAGGGTTCATGGAAGTGCAAGAAGAGGCGGATCAGGGACTCTGGTAAAGGACATGGGGAGACTTAAATGCTCTGAGTAAAATTCTGGACTTTATCTTGTAGGTGAAAGGGAGCCCCATTCAGCTTTGCTAGGTAAGTGATATGACTCAGTTGTGTATGAGGACAGCAAGACTTATCTCAGAGGAAGAAGCAGAGGGCAAGGAACCAGAGTGAGCAATTCAGTGGTTCTTGTAATACTGTGGTGGGAGGAGTCTGTGAATAAGGCAATGACTATGAAGCACACGGTAGGCAGAAGAGACAGATTTGGCAACTAATGGTTTGGGGGGAGAAGAAGTCAGAGTAGAACTTGATCCAGCAGCACCAATCTTAGATAGTAGAGTACAGATCACAGACTCTGGAGCCCAGATTTTCTGTTTAAATCCCAGCTCTGTCATATAGCTTGTGACTGTGGGCAAGTTACTTACCCTCTCCTGTGCCTCAGTGTCCTCTGTAGTATCTAGTTAGTACATAGGGTGACTATGAGGATTAAATACATATTTGTGATGCACCTAGAACAGGGATTGGCTCTTGCCTATTGAGTACTACCTGAATCCAACCATTCTTCCAAAAGGCTGAATTCCCCATATGGTTCATCAAGTGACCCTCTCCTCAGGAGCAAGAGGACCCCCCATCTCAGACCCTCCCAGAAAGTTATGAATGGATGTCAGAAATCCGGTTATAAATGTACATAATGAAGGTTACAAATGTATGAAAAGGATGGATCACTTCAGGGGATAAATTTTCATCAGATTTAAGGAGACAAGATTTCCCTCTCATGGGGGCTGTACACATCTGTTCTGTTCACGGGAGGTGGGGGGTGCTTTTCTTTCAATCAGTTGCCACTTTGCTATAATGTTTACAGCATTCTGGCAGCATGGTAGCATGCCAGGGCAACTTTAAGTGCTGGGTCATTCGTTTGTAGAGAGAAGTCTATAAGGAGGTCTGCCTGGAAAGCCTGTAATTTAGAAATGTTCACATCTTTGCATCCAAATGGAAAATGGAAATGGTGTCAGGTTGGTGCCAAAAGGAAAGTCATAATTGCTATGTGCTTCCCTTCCTGCCCTCCTGGGCAAAGGAACACAAGTAACCAAGCAGGCTTCAGAGCTGTCATCTGCAGACATTTAGCAGACTCTGCAGCTTATTCTACCAGGAATATTAACCAAACACTGCAACACAAATATTCCTTTTGCAAGCAAGCATTCTGCAACAGTCGGCATCTCCCCTTTCATCTGCCCTAAGCTTTGCTGCTGGATTGAAGTGTCCTCACTAACTCTTTAATGAACTTTCCTCCCAGCCTGTCAGCCCACCATTTAATAACCACTAATGGTTCCCTTGCTCCTCTTGAATCAAATTCAATCTCTTTATCTTGACACTGGAAGACCTCCGTGATTCAGCAATGGATGTTGGCCCCTAAAGACCTTCTAATCCCACTGGGTCTGCCCCTTGGCTGCCATGTTTATTCTCACCTCCAGATTCTCACCTCAATTTCACGAGGGCCACCCCTCCACCTAGAATAACCTTGTGCATTTATCCAAATCCTACTCCAGCCTTTAAGATATAAACTAACCCTTCCTGGAAACTCTGGTGCTTCCATTATTCCATTTCTCATTCATTTTCTTTCTGACTAACCACATTTAATTGTCCTCAGTTCATGTGTGTCTTGGGCTTGCTCACCTTTGCATACATACCACAGCTTTTTATACCACAGCTAGACTGAAAATATCTTGGAAATCAGGTTCATTTTTCATAACCTGAGTCTTTCTCAATGCCAGTATACTCTGGTTGGCATTTCCCAAATGCTGCCTTCTACATGAAAGAGAAGGAAACCTTCTCAATGAGATAAAGAGTCCTTCTCAACTTGATTAAAGCATCAATTTGGAACCTGTACTTCATGCTATAGTTAAAAGTAAAATATAATAGTATCCCTTTTAAAATCAAGAATAAGCATGAACACCGCTATTTAGTAGTCTAATAGAGGTGATAGATAATAAACTAGAACATAAAATGGAAATACAAGGTATACTGATTCATTATTTCCCAAAAGAAGGAAAGAACAAACCATTAGAACTATCAAGAGAGTTCAACAGTGTCCAGATTCAAACTAGGACGATAAGAATCAGTGGCTTTCCTAAACACATTTAATTAATGATTAGGAAGTATAAGAGGAAAAAAGAGCCCATTCACAAAAGCAACGAGACTATCTATGAGGAAAAAGCCGCACAAAAATATGCAATCTCAATGAAGAAATATCAGTGTACTTTACTGAAGGACATAAAAGATCTGAATAAATAGGGGATATTCCATATTTCTGACTTGGAAAACATATTGAAGGGATGCTGACATTTCTCACACTAAACTGTTATTCAATGCAACACCATTCAAAATCCCAATGTAAGTTTTATTGAACTAAAACAAACTTATTCTACGATTCATCTGGAATTATGAATCTACTTGAATGGCCATGAACATTTTGAACTAGAAGATTAATGAGCAATGACTTGCTATCAAAACATAAAATAAAATTATGCTATAAAATGGTGTGGGTTTTGTGCAGAAACAGATAAAAAGATCAGCAGAACAGAACGGACCCGTGTAAAGATTTTATATTTGATGAAGTAGCATTTCAAACAATTTCATCCATTCAATAAATGGATGTGGGACATCTAATTAGTCATTTTGGGAAACATAGGTAGATTTTGATTTCCCATCTGTGCTGGATATCTTTGGTTTGCTCCTCCAGATATCCTCTCAAAAAAAAAAAAAAAAAAAAAANTGGGAAGCCAGACCACAACCCCTGTCGTGACATTTGGGACTTGTCGATGATCGCCAGCTCCTCTAATTTTTGCCCCCCACCGCCTCCTTTATTTCCAACTCAGGACCAACAAGAGAAAGCCAAATATGCTTTCCAAACCAATCACGTAAGATGCTCCACTTCTAGTTAGCCTGCTTCCAGCTTCCTCACGTTAATACCCTACCCTCCAATCAGAACACACCAGCAGTCTGCCCTTTATTTCCCCTATAGGCTTTTCCACTCCTCGGCCAGTCTCGCTCAGAGTCCCTGCCAAGGCCTAGTGATGGCAGTGGACTTACTTTCTATATAGAGAATACTGGATAAATAGCTAAGGTTTCTTCTCATTTAAGTGGCCTTTATTTCTATAGGCCTTCTCTCATATTCCAACTAGAGATTAGATACATGTTATATACTGGGGTTTGTATATGAGGTTTTATTTTTTAAAAGTTCTACTGCTAATTGTTTTTTTTTTTAAATCACCAATATAGATTAATGCCAAGAGACACACTTATCCAGGAATCTGAGTAAGAACATTCTGCTTGCATTAAAGTAAGAAACAAGTGATATATAGGCAGATGGCAGCAAAGGGAGGCCAGACAGAGACAGGGCTGGGCCTGGGCAATGGACAGAGGCTTCCAGAGACCTCTCTAGGCTTTTTTCTGTAAGCCAGGCACAGCTGAGTCCAGAAGATGCAGGGTGTGGACTGCCTAAGTGGAACATCTCCTTACCAGCCCCTCCTCAGAGGTGAGCTGGAATTAACCACAGCTGTAAGACTTTAGAAATGTCCACCTGCCAGAGGTGACAAATGAACCAAATACATAAATAAGACCCCAGGGGACTCAAATAAGAGGAAGACGACTGGGGAGGTCCCAGCCCCTTACCTCCATGGGAAAATGGCTTCTTGGATGCTTGGATTGGAGCCCTGTCCATCTACCTATGACAATTTGCCTGTCTGAAATCCTAAAATTCCCAGGATCACTTTGCAAAGTTTTTCAAGTCTGTTTAAAATAGGTTATGGCTGCATTTGCCCAACCGGTGAATGTTAATATATGTCTCAGAAAAAAAAAAAAAAAGGAGTCAAATAAGTTTGGGAAATGCTAATGAAACAGATATCATTTTAGTAGGACTTTGCAAAAGTTTAAATATGCTAATATATGTTGTGAATCTATATAAAGCATTTTCCAAACTTATTTAACTGTAGAAATTGGTTTCCTGCCCACATATTTACATCTCCCTGAACATCATTCTATGGCATACTGTTTTGGAAACACAGGTTTGAGACAATGCTACCTTTCAAAGGAAAATTATTAACTGGTTAAGTTAATACCTCTTATAATGCATTGTAACTCACCAAAGGGAGGATCGGAGACCAGATAGGAAGTTGCACAAGAGGACAATTTTGATGGAAGGAGGAAGAAAACAAGATCATAAAGCAGGGCCAGAGGCCAAGGAAGTTATAGTTGGGTCTCAGGTCAGCCTACCACAATTTAAGGACAGTAGATGTTAAAGTCCAGATGGAGGAAGTCAAAGATTATCTTTATGTGGTTTGTGATTTTCCTTAACTAGCCCCAGTATCAATGTCTCCGGAAGATGGAGAGTGGCCATGAGAATCATTGAACTAGATAAAAATGGAGATTCAGGTGAATGGTTGTATTTATAGCATTTATCAGTGATGGCCCTTGGCCCCATTTCAGAGTTAAGATAACTAAGGGCAGAGAGATGATGCAACTCATTTGATGCCCCCGCAAAGCCATGTTTCTTTCTGCAGCCACACCATGAGGTCTCTGATAGACCACAGGGAAGGAGAGTGAAGGGTGACAAAGATCCCTCATGTACTTACTTTAGAATCACACAGCCGGTTCCTGCCGGTGGCGCGATCCAGAACACCTGTATCCTTGTCCTCCTCCGTGGGGTGCTTTCGGTGACCGCAACGGGGCAGTTACTCATAAACTGTGTTTCTTCTTCATCTATGATCTGTGGAAAACCCGTGGAAAATAAATACATTAAAATGCAATGTCACTTCGGGAAGGTTCTTAAGTTTCGGAGTTGACACTTCCTTAATTTTATTTTTAAACCTGTCATTTTGTGTTAGCAGCTCTATATCCCCAGGCACCAAAATAGCGCCTGGCATAGAGTCCCAGTCAATGCTCGTTGAATTAACATGAGGGCATGTTCTCTGCTCTCTGGGACCAAGATCTTGAATCAGCACTTTGAGAAACCGACCACTAGGTGATGATCTTGCTTATTTCACGAAGATAAGCTGTGTCCCACTTGAGGGGTGAGGGGGAAGGGCAGAGGAGGAAGAAGAGAAAGGAATAATCCAAAGGCAACCCTCTCTAAATAGCTAACATCGGTAATTCAACTACAGTTGTATAACTTGAAATCAAAATGCTAAAAGAAAACACCCCTTTGGAGGAAGAATACCAAAGTACTTAAACTCTCTCCCAGCTTCATGGCACTATTTACTTTGCAGTCTCTACTTTCCTAGTTTGGGCACTGTATTGATGTTCTCGCAAGTTAACCATCAAGATTTCCTCGGACACTGCAAAAAAACCTGGTGGCCATTTCCATTCCCCAAGACTCGGCGTACCTCCTGCTTGCTTCTGGGTCTGCTGCTGGGACTTGCCTATTCCTCTAGTACCATTAGAGACTGTTAGGCTCGGAGGCATCTCTTGGGGGAAATCATCTAAATCCAATTGGTCTTTAGTGCCAACTCCAATTGATTGGCAGGAGCTCTGTCATGAGTAGTGCTAATAACAATAATAGATAACATTTATGGAGTGTTTCGTATGTGCTAGGCACTCAGCTAAGTGTTTTATCTGAATTACTCATTTATTCTTCAAATACAATTTAATAAGATGATAATATCTGTACCGTATATAACTTTTAAAAATTCATATTCCTTTTAGGACAGAAGGTAAAAAAAAATTAAGTCACTCAAGGTCCTTAGTTCATCATATATTTTTATCACTGGACAAAGCAAAGGCAATCTTCTATTATATATCTTTACATTCTTTATCCTACCCCTATTTATCTATATCCTTTTGTGTGTATTTATATATGTATATAAAATATAAGTATAAATAAAAGTATACAATATATAAATATAAAAGTATATAACATTATATGTATTATTTGTCTTTATATATGTGTGACTTACTTGAAATTACACAGAATTGTTTTGTATTTGAATGTTTCTTCCACTTAATCTTAACGCTTTTAAGATACAGGCTTCCCCTACTGTCTGAAAGTACAGCATACCTATGAAACCATTCGTAAGCTGAAATGGCATCAACGGAAGAAGCAATTACCATTAATTTATGTGGAAAATTTTTTGACTGCTCCCAGACCCCAAAAATAACCTCTCTAAGGCTTTTCTGATACCTTAGGACACATCTTGCTAACAGATGCACAAAATAAATCAAGAGAAAACACAGATGCTCACAGATACAGTCTGAAGCTATGGGGCTTGATGTGGGGATGCTGAGTGCCATTCCCAGGGAAGGAGCTTGGCCAGGCCACTCTTGCTGCTCAGGTGTGCACTGCCTCTAAACAGCTCACTGCCAAACAAATGCTGCATGCTATTTTCACTTTTTGCCTTTTTTCATAAAAGTGAAAATCTACCGTGGACTTCTCTCAGTTGGCGAAAAAACACACTAGTGTAGGTCTTGTGTAAAAGCAGAGTGGTAGAATGCGAACTTTCAAAAAGTGGGAATGCCTGTATGCCGCTATTACTATATGTGAATGTAATTCATTGCTTCTGACTGCTGCCTCGTATTCCCCTGCATGCGTGGACCACATTTTACTTATCCATTTTCCCAGTGAGGTGCCGTCAGCTGACTTCCAGATCTTTACCTCCACAAACATGCTGCAACGAAGAACTTCATGCAGTTTCTCAGCAATATAAACCATGGAATGGGAATGCAAAGTGATTGGGTTGTGGATATAATCATATTAATTTCACTAAATACTTCCAGCTTTTTGTACAGAATAGCTATACCATTCATTCTATTTGCTGTTTGCAAGTGTTCCCATTTCTCCATATCCTCACCAGTACTTATGATTATTGGGCTTTTTTTTTTTTTTTTTTTTTTTTTTTTTTTTAAAAAAAAAGAAAGGGGT
>NW_027529526.1:6071073-6143904 GCF_008692635.1 Crocuta crocuta
GAGAGAGAAAGAGAGACAGCGTGAGCAGGGGAGGGTCAGAGAGAGAGGGAGTCACAGACTGAAACAGGCTCCAGGCTCTGAGCTGGCAGTCAGCACAGAGCCCGACGCGGGGCTCGAACCCACGAACCGCGAGATCATGACCTAAGCGAAAGTCGGACGTTTAACCGACTAAGCCACCTAGGCACCCCGATTATTGGGCTTTCTAATGGTTTCCAATCTGATGGATGTAAAGTGGTATCTTGTTTCCATCTAATACTAGCAACTTTGAGCAACTCTTTAATTTATTAGGTTTCACTTTCTGTGAATTGCCTACTCAGAATTTTTGCTGGTGGAATTTCCTGTCTTTTTCTTGCTGATTTGTAGTACTTTCTAGATATGAACTCCCAAACATTTACAAATATATTTCTGCCACCCAGATGTTCATTTACTTTTGGAATTTTTCATTTAACAGATACAACTTTCATCTAGTCAAATTCACCAATTCTCTCCTACGGCATGCACTTTTGTGGTCTTGCCTAATTGAGAACAAACACAAAGATATTTTCCAGTATTTTTTTCCATTGGCTTTATAATTTTACCTTTCACAGTTAGGTCTTCAATGCATTTAGACTTTATTTTTTTAATATTAATGGAATAGGGCTCCAACTCCATTTTTTCCACACTATGAGCTAATTTTAAAATTTAATACATTTATTTATTTATTATTTATTTATTTATTTATTTTAAAGAGAGCGTGAGAGAATGAATAAAGGAGACGGGCAAAGGGGTAGAAAGAGAGAATCCCAAGCAGGCTCCTTGCTTAGTGCAGACCTGAGTCGGGGCTCTATCCCAAGTCTCTGGGATCATGACCCAAGCCAAAATCAAGAGTCGGATGCTTAACCAAGTCACCCAGGCACCCCTAACCTTGATTTTTTAAGAGCAGTTTTAGGTTTACAGCAAAATTGAGCAGGAAGTCCAGAGTTCCTATAGACCCCCTGTCCCCACACATGAACAACCTCCCCTATTATCAATATCTGACACCAGAGTGGTATATTTGTTACAGTTGACGAACTACACTGACACATTAACAGCACTCAAAGTCAAGAGTTTATACAAGGGTTCATTCTTGGTGCTGTATATTCTATGGGTTTTGAAAAGTGTATAATGACATGTATTCACCATTGAAGTATCATAGTATTATACTGAATAGTTTCACTGCCTTAAAAATCCTCCGTATTCTGCCTATTCATGCTTTCCTCCCTCCAACCCCTGGCAACCTTTAATCTTTTGTTATAATTGCTTTAGTTCCAGGAGATTTTTTGTTGATTCTTTCAGATTTTCCTACATAGACAATCAGGTCATTGGAGGAAAAAACGAGTCATTTCTTCCTTCCTGAACTGTATAACTTTTTACTTCCTTTTCCTCTCTGAGTACATTATCTAGAATTTCCAGTATGATGTTGAAAAGTAGAGTGATGAGAAGGGACATACTTGCCTTGTTCTTGATATTATTGAGAAAGCTTCAAGTTTCTTACCAGTAAGTATGATATTAGGTATAGATTTTGTTTGTAGATGTTTTTTTCTTTATCAAGTTGAAGACATTCCTCTATATTCCTAGTTTTCTGAGGGTTTCTATTATGAGTGGGTATTGGGTTTTGTCAAATGCTTTCCCCACATCTATTGATAATAATCACATTAGTCTGTTGAAAGTGATGGATTACATTAATTGATTGTCAAATATTGAACCAGCCTTGCATTACCTGGGATAAATTCCACTTGGTTATGGTATAGATTATTTTTATATATTGTTGGATTTGATTTGCTAACATTTTTGTTGAGGAATTTTGCACCTACCTTCATGAAAAATATGAGTCTGCACTTTTCTCTTTTTGCAAATTTTTGTCTGGTTTTGGTGTTAGGATAACACAGGCATCATAGAATGAGTTAGAAAGTAGAATGTTGGTATAATTTCTTCATTAAATGTTTGGTAGAATTCACCAGTGAACCCATCTGGGTCTGGTGCTTTCTGTTTTGGAAGATTATTCATTAGTGATTATTCTTTAATAGATATAGACCTATTCTATTTCTTCTTATGTAAGTTTTGACAGATTGTGTCTTAAGGAATTGGTCCATTTCATGTAGGTTATCAAATTTGTGGGCATAGAGTTGTTCATAATAG
This sequence comes from Crocuta crocuta, assembly GCF_008692635.1. Classification (NCBI taxonomy): domain Eukaryota; kingdom Metazoa; phylum Chordata; class Mammalia; order Carnivora; family Hyaenidae; genus Crocuta; species Crocuta crocuta. The sequence continues at coordinate 6,073,231 of NW_027529526.1, forward strand.
ACCTTTATTATTCCTTTAGTGTCCATTGGATCTGTAGTAATGTTACTTCTTTTCTTTTTTTAAAAATTTTTTTAACATTTATTTATTTTTAAGAGACAGAGTGTGAGTGAGGGAGGAGCAGAGAGAGTGGGAGACAGAGAATCTGAAGCAGGCTCCAGGCTCTGAGCTGCCAGCACAGAGCCTGACACGGGGCTGGAACCCACCAACCCACCAACCGTGAGATCATGACCTGAGCTGAAGTCACACAGCCAACTGACTGAGCCACTCAAGTGCCCCTTTTTATTACTGATATTAGTGATTTTTGTCTTCTTTCTCTGTCTTTTGTTTGTTTGGCTAGGGGCTTATCTTTTTTTTTTTTTTTTATCTTTTCAAAGAGTCAATCTTTTGATTTTGTTAGTTTTCTGTATTGATTTCTTGTTTTCAATTTCATTGATTTTTGCTTTCATTTTTACTACCTCTTTTCTTCTGCTTACTTTAGATGCAATATTCTTTTCTTTTTCTGGTTTCCTAAGTTGGAAGCTGAGAATATTGCTCTTAGATCTTTTTCTTTTCTAATATATACATTCAAGGCTATAGATCTCCGTTAAGAATTGCTTTCACTACATTCTACAAATTTTGATAAGTTGTATTTTCATTTAGTTTAAATATTTTAAAAGTTGTTTTGAAATTTCTTCCTTGACCCTTGTGTTGATTAGAAATGTATTGTTTATGGGGATTTTTCAGCTATCTTTCTGTTACTGATTTCTAGCTTAATTCCATTGTGGTCTGAGAGCAGGCATTGTATGATTTCTTTATATTTGTTAAGGTGTGTTTTATGCCCCAGAATGTGGTATATCTTGGTGAATGTTTCATGTGAGCTTGAGAAGAATGTGTAATCTGCTATTGTTAGATGAAGTAGCCTATAGATGTCAATTATATCCACTTTATTAATAGTACTTTTGAGTTCAACTATGTCCTTACTGACTTTCTGACTGGTGGATATGTCCATTTCTAATAGAGGGGTGTTGAAGTCTCCAACCATGACAGTGGATTCATCTATTTCTCCTCATAGCTCTACCAGTTTTCACATCACATATTTTAATGTTGTTGTTAGGTACATACACATTAAGGATTATTATGTCTTCTTGGAGTGTTGACCCCTTTATCATTATGTAATGTTCCTCTTATTACTGATAACATTCTTCACTCTGAAGTCTGCTGTCTGATATCAATACAGCTACTCTTGCTTTCTTATGATTAGTGTTAGCATTGTGTATCTTTCTCTAGCATTCTGCTTTTAATTTATATGTATCTTAGTGAATTTCTTATACGCAACACATCAGGGTCTTGTTTTTGATTCACTCTGACAATCTGTCTTTTAGTCGGTATATTTAGACTATTGATGTTTAAGGTGATTATCAATATAGTTGGATTAATATTTGCCATATTTGTTTTCTATTTGTTGACTTTTTTTGTTTTTATTTTTGTCTTTCACACTTTTGTCATTTTTGGCTTTGACTGAACAGCTTATGAGTCCATTTTTTCTCCTTTCTTAGCAAGTCAATTATATATATACATATATATATACACACACACACACACATATATATATATTTTTTTGTTGCTTTTTTAGTGGTTGTCCTAGAGTTCATAGTATATACTGACAGCTAGTTCAAGCTTACTTTCAAATAACACTATACTGTTTTACAGATAGTGCAGTCACTTTATAATAACCAAAGATTCCTAGTTCCTTCCTCTGGTCCCTTAAATTTTTGTTTTCATTTAATTCACTTATACATAGCATGAATATAGATGTAAACATATATAACTGAATGCATTGTTGCTATTATTACTTTGAACAAACTGTTATCTGTTAGATCAGTTAAGAATAAAAACATAAAAACTTTTTTATTCCTTCACTTGTTCCTTCTTTGATGCTCTTCTTTATGAAGATCCAAGTTTCTGAATTATATTATTTTTCTTCTCTATAAAGAGCTTTTAAAGCACTTCTTGAAAGATAGGTCTACTGACAACAAATTCCTTTAATTTCGATTTGTCTGACAGTCTTTATTTCCTCTTCACATTTGAAGAATAATTTCACAAGGTACAGAATTCTCAGTTGGTGTTCTGTTCCAACACATTAAATATTTCACTCCACTCTCTTCATATTTGCGTGGTTTCTGAGGAGAAATTGAATATAATTCTTATCGCTGTTCCTATATAGGTAAGGATTCCTCCCTCCCCCACTCTGGTTTCTTTCAGGATTTTTTCTTTACCTTTGACTTTCTTTAGCTTACTGATAATATCCTTAGGTGTAGTCTTTCTGCATATCTATCCTTCTTGGCATTCTCCGAGTTTCCTGAACCTGTGGTTTGGTGTTTGATATTAATTTGGGAGAAATTCTCAGTCACTATTGTTTCAAATATTTCTTCTGTTCCTCTATCTCTTTCTTCTGGTATTCTCCTGATGCATATATTACATCTTTTGTAATTGTCCACAGCCCTTGGATACTCTGTTCTGCGTTTTTTCAGTCTTTGCTCTCTTTGCTTTTCAGTTTTAGAGGTTCTGTTGGTATTTCCTCCAGCTCAGAGATTTCCCAGCTGTCTAGTCTAGTCTACTAATACATTCATCAAAGGCATTCTTCATTTCTGTTACAATGTTTTTGTTCTCTAGCGTTTCTTTTTTGTTCTTTATTTTTCCTTAGGATTTCCACCTCTCTTCTTACGTTGCCCATATGTTCTTGCATGCTGTCTACCTTATCCATTATATCCTTCAGCATATTAATCATTGATATTTTAAATTTCCAGTCTGATAATTCCAACATCTCTGCCATGTCTGCTTCTTATGCTTTCTCTGTCTTTTCAAATTGTGTTTTTGTGTCTTTTAGTACACTTTGTAATTTTTTTGTTGAAAGGTTGAACATGATGCTCTAGGTAAAAGGAACCGAAGTAAATAAACCTTTAGTAATGTGGTGGTAAGATGTTGGGGAGGGGAAGTGTTCTCTAGTTCCTAGGATTAGATTTCAGTCTTTTAGTGACTTCTGCCCCTGGACTATGAACTTCACTTATTCTTCTTAGCCATCTCCCCAATGAACCCCTTTTGTCTTAGGTGGGACTGAAGGCTGAAGAGGGCTGGAGTTATGTATATTTTTTTCCATCACATGGTAGGCTTGAAGGGCCTAGTGTTGGGTATTTCTCTTCCGCCAGATAGATTAGGTTCTGGTAAAATAGTTTCTCCTGAGGGCAGGCCTTGTTAAGAACAGAATGCGCTGATGTATTTAAAGATGGTTTCATGGGGTGCCTGGGTGGCTCAGTTGGTTAAGTATCCTATTTCAGCTCAGATCATGATCCCATGGCTCGTGAGACCGAGCCCCATGTTGGGTTCTGTGATGAAAACTTGGAGCCTGGAGCCTGCTTCAGATTCTGTGTCTCCCCCTCTCTCTCTACCCCTCCCCTGCTCACATACTCTCTCTCTCTCAAAAATAAATAAACACTAATAAAAATTTTAAGACAGTTTCATTTCTCCTCCCCCTGCCAGAAGCACAACAGAATTTTTCTCTAATATTTACTTTGAGAACTTGATAGAATTCCTGCAGGTAAAACTCACAAAAATTTTGTCTCCCTTGCCCTCAATGATTGGGTGCTTCTAAGTTTTTAACATGCCTATGCTGGCATGTGAAGATTTCCACTCTGGTAAGCTGTGGTCCCCTGTATCCTCCTGTATGTGTCTCCAATATTGAGGACAGTGGTTTGCCCTGTGAACTCACTTCTTGATGGATCTAAGAAGAGTTGTTGATTTTTCAGTTTACTTAGCTTTTTACTTGCTGTTAGACTAGAGTGGTGACTTCCAAGCTTCTTACATGTGGGATGGAACACCAGAAGTCCACACAGTGCATTGCTTTTACACCACTCAATCCATCATTCCCCCATTTTTTTTATGATGCCACCTCTGTCATATATAGGATGACAGTGTAGTTTATTGTCCAAACAAGGATGAAGAGGTGGTAATTAACCATTGTTCTGGAATAACAGGCAAAACTGAGACTTTCCCAGGCAAATGAAGATATAAAGTTTGGAGCTTTGGGGAGATTTGTCATCATTTTAACTTGCTTCTTACTACAGGAAAAAACAGAAGTCATCAGATGTAAAGTTCCTCATTTTCTCATCTGCATCCACCCTGTCCTCCTTCTTGCTGTTAATAGAGGAGCCTTCTTACTTTGTGTACATCTCTGCTTTGCACCCATCACTTCCTCTTGACTCTAAGAATTACTTTTCTCTCCAGATTTAACTTTTGCCCCCATGGAATCATTCCCATTAGCTTATTAAGCACATTTGAGTCTTTCCCATTAAAAAATTAATCAATCCTTAGTTATCCCTTCATATCGCCAGTTATGGTGTTTTCTCTCTCGTCTCCATCACAAATTACTTGAAGAAGTTGGCTTGGCTTTCTGACTCACTTCACCTCCCACTTATTCTCAGCCCAATTGCAGGGGTGTGGGGAACATCACAGTACCCAGACAGCTCTAGCTAAGAACATCAGTGCCTTCTGCAGTGCTTAATCCAGTAAATATCATGTAGTCTTTCTTCTTGAAGCACTCTCTCTCTGCTTGGCTCTAGTGCCATAGCTCCTTCCTGTTCTGCCGACCCCTCCACTTCCTGTACTCTCCTTCTCCACTTTCTTTGACTGCTCATCCTCCTCGACTGGTCTTTGAATCCGAAATTGCTTATGGCTAGCCCTAAGCCCTCTCCAGTTCTGACTTTATTCTATCTCTGTAGGTGACCTCATTCAACTAATGGCTTTAATTACTACCTATGTGTGGATGACTCACAAGTTTATATTTCCAGTCCTGGTCATTCCTCTGATCTCTAGAAATGTATCTCTGACCCTCTATCTTCTATTTGCATTTCCTCTTGGATCAAAATCACCTCAAATCTACCTTGTAAGCAACTAACTTAACTATCCTCCCTCTAGCCTGGCCCTACTTCAGTTGTGCAAGTCAGAAACACTGAATGTCCACCTTGGCTCTTTCCTCCCTCTATCCCTTCATATCTAGATGTTGTCCATTTTACCTTCCAAATATCTCCTGAATTCCTACTACCATCATTACTACTACCCCAGACTAAGCTGCATCATTTTTAATCTGAACTAATATAGTCTAACTAGCCTTTGTACATTCTCTCTTGCCTTTCTCCAACTTGTTCTCTATATGACAAGCCAAAGTGATCCTTTAAAAACACAAATATAATATCCCCCTTCTTAGAACAATTTCATTGCTTCTAGAACCAAGACTGAAATCCTTAACAGACGTGAATCTCTGCCTTCCTACCCCTCTAGCCCCATACTCCTTCCTTGTTTTCTGCTCTTGGCTACAGTGGACTTGTGTTTTCTCCTGCCAAAGCCCAACCAATTCCTATTTCCTTTTCCCTCCCATCCTTCCCCTCTCTCCATATCCCCCTCTTCCTCCTTCCTTCCCTCTCTCCTTTCTTTCTTCCCCTCCTTCCTTTACTGAATCTCGGCTCACTTATCTTTTTCATTGAAAAGTCTTCCCTGTCTTCTTTCACTTGGCAATTCCCTCCCTCATATATTCTCATAGGACCCATCTCGTTCCTTTTAGACACTTCATATTTTAATTTTACGTGCATTTGTTTGATTGCTTGATTAGTGGCTACTTCTCTAATAATCTGAAAGCTACATGAGCATCATGTCTTTTGGTATTTTTTCTCATTGTTTTCCGACTACTTAGCACAGAGCCTCATACGTAATAGTTGCACTCTGAAGAACTAGGCGTTCTTGTCTCCTCCCTTTGGTTGAAGATTTCCAGGTCTATGTCTGGGCTGTAATATCTGCTTCGCTCTCTTAGACAACTCCCTGGACTTTCTTCTGACTTGGGACTTTGTTTTTCTAGGTGATTATTAATAGCCTTCACTATAATAATAATGATGATGATGATGATGATGATAGTATTTATTTCCGACTACTTATATTGGCCAAGGACTTTACATATATGGTTTCCATTCTCCCCCACTCCCAAACTGGTAAGCATTATTAAGCCTAACCTTGAAGAAATGACTGTGATGTAGATGGGTTAACTAACCCGTCTAAGTCCAACAGTGGTAGAGCCAGGGTTTGAGCCCTACCTGGCTGTAATGTTTATGCTGTTTCCCTGTGTCACAGTCCCTCCTAATAGTGCCATTCCCTTATGTTAGGTAAGAGGTTTCTCTCTAGTCAAGCTTAGTCCCACGGAACCACATATACTGGGCCAGCCTATAACAAGTAAATACCCCACTCCAACACACACAGAAGTCCTTGGTAAATGTAAACAGTACCTTGCTTCATATTTTCTTGAGGGTACTTAGTTTCCCTTAGGCAGCTTGTGTGTGGTGTGAGGGTGGATTTCCAAACAATGTGATTTTCTGGGACTTGCTCACTCAGCTTCCGGTAAGAACCCCGTTTACTGGCAGTCACAGAGAACTTTCGTAACTTTTAACCTTAAATGTTTATAATCTTTGGGATGATTTTAGGTGACTATATCAGAAAAGCCAAAAGTAATGAATATTTAATTAACATTTTCTATGTGCCAGATACTTAGTATGGTCACATCATTGAATCCTTGATGGGAATAATTATTTCCATTTTACAGATGAGAAAATGAAGCTCAGAATGATCTATTCTGACCTAGCGCTGTCTGAAGCCAAAGCCTGCACTCTTTCCAGTTGCCTCTGGCAAAGATTCCAGTGGGGGATAAGACTAAGACCCTTGGCCCAGTATGGAAACAAGGAATGTTTTCCAAGACACAGAAGCCACCTCAGGTAAATATGGTTGTTTATCCACAACCTCAGTTACCAGATGGTAATTAGGCATTGAACAGAAGGTTGTTTCCTCCAATTCAGAGAATGCTCCCAAAGTTGTTTGCTTTTCAGAAAATATCAGCTTCTTCCAATAAGCCTTGGGTCTATCAAAACCTGCTCTTTGTTTTTCTAGATGGTTATTAATAGCCTTAACTATAAGAATAATAATAGCTAGCATTTTTGAGTACTATATGGGCCAAGGATTTTACATATATGGTTTCCATTTCCCCCCCAAAACTGATAAGCATCATTAAACCTATCCTTGAAGAAATAATTGTGACACAGATGGGTTAACTAACCTGTCCAAGTCCAGGTTAGTCTTTCCCCATCTCCCAGAATCTCCATACCCCTTACGGTCTGAGTAGAGCCACCAGGTTAGCCATCAACCAAATGACCAAATAAAGCCTTCACCACTCATTTCAGTCTGTGATTTTTTTTTTCCGACTACCTGAGACCAGAAAATTAAGACATATTACAATGAGTGGTTGTGTCTGGTAGTAGTATTATGGGTGATTTTTCTTTCCTTTCTATGCTTTCTGTATTTTCTAAATTTTCTAAAATGATGATGCATTATTTTAAATGAAGAAGTTTCTAATATTTTTAAGGACCCCAGTACAACATTCCAGGGCTAACATTTCTGTTCTTTGTTGTTGTTCTTTTTTAAAAAAAGCATAGGCTAAAACAAACCTTCAGAGGATAAGTTTAAGTTTAAAGTCACTTGGGAGAGATTTGCTGGTGAAGCAGGCTGCTTGACTCCCTTCAAGACAGAGCTTAAGGGGGATGCCTAGGCAGCTCAGTCGGTTGAGTGTCCCAACTTTGGCTCAGGGCATGATCTCAAACTGTGAGTTCGAGCCCCACGTCAGGCTCTGTGCTGACACTTCCGAACCTCCGAGCCGGGAGCCTGCCTCAGATTCTGTGTCTCTCTGCCCCTCCCCCGCTCGCACTCTGTCTCTCTGTCCCTCTCTCAAAAATATATAAAACATTAAAAAAAAAAAAAAAGAGACAGAGCTTAAGGGACCTGTGACTGATCCTTATTCAGCCAAGTGATATAGCCAGGTAAAGCAATCCAGGTTCAAACAGGGAGACAAGGTTTAATTTCCAGAATGCTCAGCAACCTATAGTTAAGGCAACTGGTTGGGCAGCTGGTCATGAAGAGACTTTTCAATACTAGCTTTCTAAGCTCCCTCATCAGCATGACTGCAAAAGTTTCCAAAACTTTTCACTGATCACACTCTTAGTCCTGAATCACAAGCCATACCTATTTTGAAAGCTGCATCATGAACTGCCTTTACCCTTATGGTGTCTACTCTTCCCTCATCCTATTTATGACCTCGCTTTCTTTTCAGACTTGAATACACAGCACTTCTTTTTAAAAATCTAATCGTGATGGTCCTCCTCAACTCTGATCTGGATTCTCTCCTGATATGCCGTCTCACCCTTTCTGGTATGGCAGTCATAAGCCTCAAGAGAATAACCTAAATGATGTGAAGATCCCAGATGGAGTCTCAAGCATTGTAACAAGTGGGTGGGAGTGGGACATCTGGGAGAATACTATCCAAAAGTTCATGGAGGTGGCATCTTGGACATTTGGCTTCACGAAGCGGAGCTTCAAACAGAGATCGGGGCTGGTGGTCAGGGTCCCAGTTACTACATGGGAACCAAGGAGAAGTTGGACAATTGGAACAGGAACTTGGAATGGCATCCACAACAGGGAACTGGTCCCAGGAACATGGTCTTGGGGCACAGCTGGCAGGAGAGGGTAGGTTTCGAAACTTGGGCCTTGGTTTAAGAAGGGACTTCTGTTGGGGGGATGTGAGATGGAAGTAGGGGAACAACTTAGGAGCCTGGTACTCAGTACAGGGCATCACGACCAAGGACGCCTCTCAGGGTAGTGATGTGATAACCCTCAACAGGGACAGTGGTTACTTAAGCATGTTGTCCTCAAGTCCTTATTATTGATCTTGGTAGTGGGTGAGCGGAGTCTGAGGGAGAGGACAGTAGTTCATCTAAATATGTATTGTTGCATCAGAAAGTGCAGGTTATACTAACACGTAGGATCAGTTAGGGTGGCAAATGAGGGAAGATAGGTCCTTTGGCATCATCTCATAAATATTTTCTTCTCTGGACATTTGCGTGAAGTGGCATGGTAGATGGAAAGCGTTTGAATGTTTGAATCAGGTAGATCTGGATTAAATCTTGGCTCTGCCACTTTCCAGTTGGATGACCTTGGCCAAGTCACTTGCCCCTATGAGTCTGTTTTCCCTGTCTGAAAAATGAGGATAATAAAATGCATCTTGCTTGATTGACTTAAAAAATAAATGAGGTTGTATTTACAAAGCATTCGATACCTATAGCAAGCCCTCAGTATATTGTGGCTAAAGGGATACGTTCCCCCAATATCTTATGCTAGCTAATTATATTAACACCAGAGAAGATCCTGATGAAGAGCAGCAGGAATAAACTTTTTATTATTATTATGTATGAGGTACTTGTTCAATGTAGGAAAATTAGAACACAGAGAGAAAAGTATTATGAAACAAACATTAGTCATAATTCTACTACCCCCCAAGAGAGCATTACTAACCTTTTGATGTGTATCTTTTCAGATTATACATACATATGCAGGAATATACGCGATTCTAGAAAATTGGGTAATTACTGTCTTGTGACCTGATTTTTTACTCAACAGCACATCATGAAACCTCTTTCTTTTGTACTCAGTGTACCTCTCAATAGAATTTTCTATGACTGTATAATAGCCCATAGTCCACTTTTTAACCTAAGAAACCTCAGTGTGTTGAACATTCTGTTGTTTAAAATTGGTAGGCTATTATCATCATCCCTTATGGCTAAATTTCACATCCTTAATTTTTCTGGAAGTGAACTTAATGTAGGTTATTATTGCTGGATCTTTCCAGGAAGGGATTTTGAACCATTTAAGTAAAATCTGAGCAAGAATCCAAAGAAAATAATCCCAGTCATTAAATATCCTCTTTCTAGTTTCCCATGTGTATTTTTTTAGTGCAGAAGTCATGGAAGGAAAGACAGCTGCTTTGCGTTTTATGAAAGAGCTTTCAATCCAGATTTTAAAAAAATTAAATAAAGATTTTGCCTTTATTGCTCTAACGGAGAAATTTATTTTAGAAAAGTTTACAAAAGGGCGCCTGGGTGGCTCAGTCAGTTAAGCGCCCGACTTCAGCTCAGGTCATGATCCCACGGTTCGTGAGTTCGAGCCCCATGTCAGGCTCTGTGCTGCCTGCTACAGGTTCTGTGTCTCCCTCTCTCTCTGACCCTCCCCTGCTCATGCTGTGTCTCTCTCTCAGAAATAAATAAAAACATTAAAAAAAAATTTTTTTTTAAGTTTACAAAGACAGAAGAGTAAAGGGAAGAAAAGTCCCTCACTATTTCAGTAATTTTGGTTTGTTGTTTCCTTCTAGACTTTTCTCCTTTATATTTTGAAATGTGTAGATAGTCATGTTCATGTTGCTTGTGTAATGTTGTGTCTTGTGTTTTCCGTTTGTTCTAGGAGGGTCCACATGTTTGCAGGTTTTTCTAAACACATCAGAAACATTATCTGAATGTCTCATTGGCTGCATTACCCAGTATAGCTTTTGACAGTCCCCCTCTTCTGGGCTGTGAAGATTTAAGTCTAAATCTTGCTCTCTTTCTGTTCAAAGCCCCTCACCTCCCAGTGCCTATCTGTATCTTGTCACCAGTTATTAGCATCCTTTCCTGTTCTAGTATCTCTTCCAACAGATTCTTATTTTCATTTTATTCATCTCCTTTACCCTTTCTGCTCTATCTTCCCTTTGCCTGGGGCATGACCTCTACCTCCCAGAGGTGAGAAGCATGTGACAGACTGGGGGAGGAGCAGTGCAGAGGTGACCATGAGCATTGTAGGTGGCCCCTCTGTCACCTTGTTCTGGGCACATGGCCTCTGATCCGTGGCGGCTGAGTCCTGAGAGCTAATGGACTGTGTTCCCTGCTAAAAAGCAGATTAATCCTCTATGCTATATGGGCTGTTTCACATACTGAGAGCAAACACAGCAGACCAGGCTTGGGAGCAGGGCTGGGCCAGGACACGTGGGTGCCCTGCGCAGGCTGATAATCTGGCCTCCTTTCAAAATGATATTCTCTAAATATTTGCCCAACATCCATTTGGAGGAGAGGCTGAGAGCTGTGTAGGAGGAAGCAGGGAAGACTGCTAGCTCAACTCTCACTCCCTCCTTATTGCCCTGAGCAGTTCAAGTCTTGGCTCTGGATGTGCACGCCTCACCTAGCAATGAAGAGGCCTGGAAGGGAGCCTAGACATCATCTCTGGTCACTTAAGCACAGCTAGCAGGAGGCAATGGTAAAGGGCCTGGGAGAGCCCAACAGCCTATTTACTAGTGGTGTGACTCTGGCAAATCCCCTAACCTTTCTGGAAGGAGTCTTCTTATCTATAAAATAGGTGATAAAAATGGTACCAACCTCAATGAGCTGCAAGGGTTTAAATGAGTTAATGTATATAAAATAGTTAGAGAGGTTCCTGGCACAATGCTATCACTGTGTGGATTATAACATGGTGTGTTGTTTATAATAATAAATATCATTGCTATCATCATTCTCATGTCATGCTTGCTCTCAAGAGTTCTAGTAAAGACAATTTTCTTTCATCTTGTTACATCTCCACTGATGTTTTAGTGATTCTTACAGACTGTTATCCTGGCACCAAGCCAGCTGGCCTGAACCGAAATCAAGCTTGGCTTGGGTGCTTTAAGTATAGTGAACACTCCAGTGGAGCTGGTGTGTGTGTGTGTGTGTGTGTGTGTGTGTTGGGGCCATTGCCTGATCACTCTATCCACACTATAGCNGATCTGGTAGTTTATCAGGGGGTAGGTAATCCTCAGTAAAAGAACAGGCGTCTCCTTTAGAAGAACCAGAAAAGAAGAAATCTCAGAAAAGAAGAAAGACTTCTTCAAACGAAGTGAAATATGCCTCCTGGAGTCCTCAAAGACAGCCTGGGGTGCTAGAGAGTATGACGTGTGGGCTTTCAAACTAGGCAGACCTGGGTCAGATTTCTATCTTGGTTACTGAATGACTTTGAAACAAGTAACTAACCTCTCTGTGCCTCAGTGTCCTTTGTAAATGGCTGTGTCATGCTGATAAAGGAAGATCTCCAAGGTGTCTAGAAGAGTTAGGTGCCCAATAACTGTGAGTTCCTTTAAAGACAATCAGAAAATGGGCCCTAACAGCAGCCTTAGTGCCCAGAGCCTAGCAGGTGATTGATATGTGGGAAATCCAGGGCATCCCAGAATGCACAGTCATAGCAATAGTATCATTATTTATGGAGTCCATACTCTATGCTGTTGCTAACACTTCATATCCACCAATAATCCTGTGAATTCAGAAACAGGGACCAGGAAGCGGGAGCCTGGGCTCACATCCCGCCAGGACCCCAAAGCTAGTGCTTGTATCCCCTGGATCTAACTCATCCCCTCATCTTCCACTTGTGTCAGTTTTGACTCAATGCTAGAAAATCACTCTGATAAATAGGTTTAAACAAATAGAACCTTCTAATTGACGAACATTATACTAGGTAGTCTAGTGCCTAGGAAATAAATCAGCCTTTTAAGTTTTATATTGCAATACAGTGGAAATGTTTAATAATTATTGCCAGAGAATGGTATAATGCAGTACTAAAAATGAGTAATTGAAAAGCCCATCAAGGCAGATGAGGCATCTTCTCACTGAATTGCTCTTGAATACTTTACATAATTATTTCATTCAGATTTATGATCAGCTCAGCAAAGTGTACATCTCTCCTGCCTTGCCTGTAGCTGTTCGGGAAGCCTTTTCACATTGCGCCGACACCTTCTGGGATGGACAAATGAATGTCTCTTGAATGCGAAGAGGACTTTCAGTGGTTTGACTTCATTTAGCAAAAGGACAAAGTTATGAGTGGACACAGTTTGCTGAGGGCCCTCTGTGTCCTGTTCACTGCACTAGAGTTTATATGCATTAATCATGTTGGCTCATTTAAAGTCCACACCAGCCCTGAGAGCGGACTATATTTTCCATCTCACAGAATAAACTGAGGCTCAAAAACTGGTGTCACATCCTCAGATTCACCAGACTGATAGTGAACTCACACCAGGCTAGTCTGGCTCTAAACCCGTGGCCTTTCCACTACATCAGCAGCCTCCAGAAAGTCCCTGTGTGCCCAGAGAAGGCTTAGATTTTTGGAGAGAGGATTTTGGTAAGGTCAGAGGCAGGAAAAAAAAAAAAAAATGGATCCCAGCCAGATTTTATTTGCAGTTCTGGCTCTTTAAACACCCGAGTTGATCCCTCTCCCCACCCTCATTCTGTCATTCTTACAGTGTCAGCACGTCCAGGCAGAGAGGGACCCAGCCCTGTCTCCATGAGGACTACAATTCCCCACGTGTGCAGCCTCCTCACCCTGCCCAGATCCTCCACGGCTGTGGGCTTTATCGGAGGCACAAGCTTATCAGCCTGCCTCTCCCAAGAGCCTGTGGAGTGGGAGTTCTTGGCAAATTTAGTTCACTGGCAAGTGTGGACAGATGGTTGTTGGGATGAGCCAGCAGCCTTTGTTTCTGGTCTCACCCATATGTCAACATGACCCCAAATGAGGAAAAGTGGGGAGGGGGTAGGAGGAAAAGGTTGGGGCCAGTTCACAAGCAGGAAAAATAATACGATTTTTACAGTGCATTTAGAAGATTATAAATAGAAACGTTAAGACTCTGTGACTCTCCCCTCCCCTAGCACAAGACAATGACCCTTCCAGCAGAAGACTGAGTTTTCTCCCCACCACCCCAGACTTCTCTGTACCTATGATGTATGGGCTGTGCTCTGCTGAAGTCAGCACGTATCAGCAGAGGGTCAAAACTGTACTCTCTGCTCCCTTCTCCCTTCTCCCCTCCCCTTGAGGATGGGTTAAGGTACTGCTGAGGGTTATTTGACAAAAGGCTTAAATGGGTCACTGAATGCCTTCATTCTCCAGGACACAAAAGCAGGTCAGGTTCTCCTCTCTTGTTTTTGTTTTGAAACAGCAGACTTCGTGCATGGACTTATTATATCTTAAAGAATATGGTACATGTCTGTGAACTTCTCCACACCCTGGGGAAATGCCAAGCTTCGATCTAGCTAGATTTTAACACTAAAAATCTTTCTTAAAGAGGTGGGTTTATGGTAACTCTTAGTGGCTCTTTGTCAAACACATGCAATGTGGTTACTACCAGCCGGTGGGTACCGAGCACTTGCAAAACAAATCAAATATCTGAGGAGAATGCATTTTGTCTTTGTGTGCCTAAAGGTAGAGGGTTGGGCTGAACAAACTGATCGGATAATGCGGAAAAGGGTGGGAGGCATCCCCCCCTGCTCTAGTGAGGCACCTGAGCTGGGACAGCAGGGAGGGAGCCAAGATGTGAGCAGTTCACCAGCTCACAAATGATAGGAAGACGTTCTCCCAAATAATTATCAGGAGCCAGAAAATCAGCTGTTGTCTTGTCCACACAGTGTATTGTAGGAGAAAGAGCATTAATCGGAGGGATACGGGGCTGGGAAAAACAAAGAGAGAGGGAGGAACAGGCAAAGGAGCAATAATAGATTGAGGGTCCTTCGGGGCCATGGACTGTGTTAAGAGTGTCTGTTTGCTACCCCTCCAACTCTCATGGCAATTCCCTAAGGGCCTCAGACACTATTTCTCCTTCTTGTTGCTAAATCGGCTTCTGTTCACGGTCTCACTCTACATGCCACCTCCTCTGGGAAGGCTTCCAGAGCCTGATCCAGGTGTGCTGAACTCTGTACTTGCTCCCACCTCAGACCAGTTGAACCAGAAGCTCTGGGAATGGGGCCAGGGAAGCAGTGCTATTTTCAAAGGCTTTGGCTGATTTTGATGGACACTTAGGTTGAAAACTATCTTGAGTGTAGTCCATCATATGCCAAAGCAGGGGCTGGGTCTACCTTGCTTGCATTTGTGTCCCCAGCACCTAGCACAGTGCTGGGCACATCATATACAGTTAATTAATCTTTGCAGAATGAATAAATGAATTAAAATTAGAGATGTATTACTACTCCTTTTTCAGAGAAGTGGAAACTGAATCATGGAGGCAGGAATCACTGGCCTCAATGGCAGAGTTGCTATACGAGGAGGGACTAGGGGGTAAGCTCCATGGGGACAGGGACTTTGTTTCATCACACTGTTTCCAGCACCTAGAGCTGGCCTCAGACAGAACAGGAGCTCAGCACATGTTTATTGAATAAATGATGCCCCTGGTCTCTCGTAATTTACAAATCAATCTCTTTCCACTCTATCTTGCTGTCAGTCCTGTCTCTGCCATTATCTCTGTGGCTTTGCACAAACCACTTCTCTCTGGATCTGTTTCCTCAAATGAGGACACTGGGTGAGAGCGCCTCCAGGATTCATTCTAGTTCAAATCACAGCTGACTGCCCTGTCATCGTATAGTGTCACTTTGAAGAATGCAAACCCAGTTATAATGCCAGCACTTTCCACACGCAGCATTTTCCGATTTGTCAAGAGGCCCCTGGATCGCTCCCTTCCAGGATTTTTTCTGTACTTCTCTTTCTTCCTTCTCTGCTTCCTGCCTCTCTTTACTTTCTCCCTCCCTTGGCAAGTTTTCCCAATAGGCATGCTGTGGTCAGCAAGAGTTCGCCTTAATCTCCTGATCAGCCCTCGCTCCAAAGAGCAAATCCACAGCCCAGAAAATGTAGCTATTAATGTATCATCCCCCAAATCCAATTAAACTGAAAAGCATCGCTTTGTTGATGTAGTTGTAGTACCCAGGAAGAAGGGAACTCACATTTGTTAAATGTGTACTACACACGCACGGAGCTTCACTATGTTATCTTATTTAAGCTTCCCCTTGACTGCCTGCCAGGTGTGCCTCCATAGTATCTCCAGCACCCCAGAGCACCCACACTCCACAAACCACAGTGACAACCTCCCAATTTCTCTGCTTCCACACTTAACCTCTGCAATCCCATCTTCCCGCAGAAGCCAGAGTGCACATTTAAAACTGTAAGTCAAAATCATGTCACTTCCCTGTTTAAAGACTTCCAATGGCTTTCCACTGCATTTAAAATCCAAACTCAGTGGCAGGGTGGGAGGGTCCCTGGGTGGCTCAGTCAGTTAAGCGGATGACTTCGGCTCAGGTCATGATCTCGAAGTCTGTGAGGTCGAGCCCTGCATCGGGCTCTGTGCTGACAGCTCAGAGTGCTTTAGATTCTGAGCCTCCCTCTGAACTCCCCCCCCCCCCCCCCCCACCAGATGCCAGTCTGCAACTCTTCACCTGATCTGGCCCCTGCCAACTTCCTGGACATCATCTCCTGCCTCTCTCAGGTCTGACCACCATGCTTGCTAAGTCTTACACATGCTCCACTCCAGAGCCTTTGGTGGCTCCCTTGGGCCACCTCCATCCTACATGATCCTACCCAGAGATCTTAAAGAGTTAGGAAGGAAAAGAGTGAGGAACAGACTTAGATAAACTTCAGAATCCCGTGGCAGTCGGTTTTCTAGGCGAACCAACGTGAACTTGCTTTTTACTTTGCTTCTCACCTTCACTTCTCTGTGTTCTGTCACAGGAAGGGAGATGACACAATTCAAGCCATTCTGCAGATAAAGTTCAGTGCATTTGCAAAATGTGGTGAGAGCCAAATACGCTGCCTGCTCTGCCCCTTCTGAAAGATTTCAGTAATTTATAACTTGATATTTTTAGACAGTGAGGGAACAGAAGTTTAGGGGAAAGAAGCTAGAATTTACTGATCTATGTGCCAGGCCTTTTAAATATGAATTTGATGAGTCAGCAGATCAACCCTCTGAAATAGGTAGCATGATCCTTTGTTACAGAGGAGAAAAGTGAGGTTCAGGGGAGTTAGGAGTTCCTGAGGAACACACAGCTTTCCTAAAGGACAGAGTCACTATTTAAAAAAACAATTTTTGGGGCGCCTGGGTGGCTTAGTCGGTTAAGCGTCCGACTTTCGCTTGGGTCATGATCTCGCAGTTCATGGGTTTGAGCCCCGCGTCGGGCTCTGTGCTGACTGCCAGCTCAGAGCCTGGAGCCTGCTTCAGTCTGTGACTCCCTCTCTCTCTGACCCTCCCCTGCTCACGCTGTCTCTCTCTCTCTCTCCTAGAAATAAATAAAACATGAAAAACAAAAACAATTTTAAAAATTTTTTAAATGTTTATTTACTTTTGACAGAGACAGAGAGATAGAGCATGAACAGGGGAGGGGGAGGGGGAGAGAGAGAGGGAGACACAGAAACTGAAGCAGGCTCCAGGCTCTGAGCTGTCAGCACAGAGCCTGATGTGGGGCTCAAACCCACAAACTGTGAGATCATGACCTGAGCTGAAGTTGGACGCTTAACCAACTGAGCCACTTGGGCACCCCTAAAAAATGTTTTTAATATTTATTTTTCACACACACACACACACACACACACACACACACACAGTGTGAGCAGGGGAGGGGCAGAGAGAGAGGGAGACACAGAATTCAAAGCAGGCTCCAGGCTCCGAGCTGGGGCTCAAACTTACAAACCATGAGTTCACGACCTGAGCCAAAGTCAGATGCTTAACCAACCTAGCCACCCAGGCGTCCCAGGACAAGGCCGCTATTCTATCCAGCTGTACCTGATCGTAAATCTCAGGCTTTGTCCTCTGCCCATCTTCCTTTACTGAGCACATTCTTTTTTCCCCAGGAAGAAAAAAACACCTCAGAGTAAGCAACGATGTATGGGTAAGTAAGGATTAAGATATAAAAGTGAGAAAAGCCTGTTTTCCAAGAGCACATTTGAAGCTTCCATTTACCTGTGCTAATTGTGATATCTTAACAATAAGTTGTTTTTAAATATTCATTAAATTGGATCCCCTGAGGGCCTGTACTTGAGAACTCCGTTAGCTGATACTCTGAATTCCTAACTGCACTTGAAAACAACCCAAAGTCTTCTCTCCCAAAGCATTCTATAGTTTAGCTTAGTGACCAATTCAAAATGACCCCTCCACTCAATTAGTGTTTTTCTGCCTTTTTCTTTTATTCTTGAACCTTAAGGTCAAACTTCAACAAGGTCACCTGCTGAGCCCCATGCTGAGCTCTCCTTGTGGGAGCTTGTTGCCAAGAGAACAATCCTACTTTCGACAATAGAAACAACAATCAATGCTTGCACAAAAGATTTAAGGACAATGGGAGATGTAGGCGAGTTAATTATGCTCCCAGTCCCTTTGTTCCTCACAAATAAAGGGCACTGGGTGATCAGTGAACTTTTGAAGCCCAAGTCACACTACATGAGAAATGGGTTCTCTATGCCTGAGAGGTTCTCTCTCCATCTCTCTCGCACAACTTCATTTATATCAGAAATATCCACACTGTTAGGTCCCTGGGGGAAGGAGCCAGTGCCAGAGCAGGAAGTCGAAGACACACATTCTGGGGGAAGTCAGGAAACTCACTTAACCCTTCTGAGCCTTGGTTTTCTCCTGTAGAACACAGCTCAATGGTACAGAAATTCCCTGCAGTTCTAAAATATATGGTTCTGCTCTCAGATGCTGCCTGTTTGGGAACAGCGGAACAGAGCTATGGGTTAGATCTCAGTGCTCTGGGGCCTGTTTTCTTCTCATGCTGTCCACCTCCTGGGAAATGGCAACATCTATGCTGATGACGGATAGCTCTCAGCCTTGACTCGCCACCTTCTCCCCGAGGTCACCCTGGGCCTTGTTGGTACAGAACTCTTATACCTTTTCCATCTTGGTCTATGCAGATTCCTCCTAAACACAGCTTCCTATCATTCATTCATTCATTCATTCATTCATTCATTCATTCAATGTCGATTGCCTATTTGCAGTGTGCCAAGACATACAGTCACGAACCAAACAAAAATGAGAACTGTGAGTTAAAACAGCCAGGTGAATCAGACATTACATATCTTTGTTTTAAAGGTAAGAAATATATAAATGTGTAAAGTAGAAAGTGAATTGTGTCCATGTTTCTACTTCCCAGGAAAAAAGTACCGTTTAACTATTGGCTGGTATTATCTAGCTGTTCTGTAACTTTGTTTTCTTACTATTGTCCAAATAGATCTTTACCCCCATACGTATATATCTACCATATATTTCTAAATGCTTGCATAATAATATGTGCCCATTATATTCTATGTATTTCATTTGTATCAGCTTCCTGAATTCTCAGCATAGTTTCAGGAGTTAGTACTATAATTATCTCATTTTACAGCTAAGGAAACTGAGAGTCCCAGAAAGTTTCCTAGAGACCTGAGGTCACACGGCTGGTAGGAATTCAAATGCTGGCAGTCAGGTTCCAGAATGCCAGCTCTTAGCCACTGGTCCCAGCATTCCAGTGCCAAGATGTATCATCATTTGTTTTAATTATTCCTGTATGGTGGACTTTTAGATCAATTAACCCTCTTTTTTTTCTTTTCTGTTATAAACAAAGCTGCAAGCAACATTCTTGTGCTTGCATCAGCCTATACTTGTCTCAGTCTGTCTATTGGGTTCATTCCTAGAAGTGGAAGTTTAGAGTTAAGGGGTATGAGCATTCTCCGTTTGATATACATTGCCAAACCAACAGAAATGCTGGATTAATTTGCACCCCTACCAAACTCATACACAGAGATTGCCATTCTCTCTTCACCCCTTGGCGCCACTGAATCTGCTCTGGCAGTGACCGCTACAACCTCCTCACTGCCAAATCTGACAGCTCTTCACAGCCTCTTCCTGTGCAAAGCTCTACCACGGGGACCCCTGCAGACACGCCCTCCTGGAAACTCCTCCTGGGCTTCTCTCGGGTCTCTTCTTTGGCTCTCCTCTCCTCTAAAAGGGAGATGGCAAAGGGCTCTCATTATCCCAGTTTTACAAACTAGGACACTGAGGCAGAGGGTATTAAGGAACTTGCCCATGGTCATAAATCTGCAAAGTGACTGAGCTAGGATTCAAACCACGGCAATCTGGTTTGAGAGTCCACATGCCTGAATACAATGTCTGACTGCCTCTCAGCAACCTGGATGATAAAGGGGCCTCAGGATGTGATGTGCCCCCAGGGGAACGCAACACCCTCCTCCCTCATAAATGCGCCCCTCCTCCAAACTCTCCTTCAATCATGGCAGAAACTTGGGAGTCTCCTTGGACTTGTGTCTCTTTCCTCCCCCAAGTCCAATCAGTTACCTTCTGAACAAATTCTGAGCTATTCCGCTGTGCCTGGCTTACAGTAAATGCTTAATTAATGCTGGCTGCTATTATCAGACTCTTCACGTTTGAACTGCTCCGACTGTCTTGTCTTTCTTTCACCATCCAAAACCCTCCTGCCCAGTAAACTCTCCCCTGAGCTACTGGCCATTCTTTTACTTTGGGTCTTTGAATGCTGTATGGTCCCCTCTGCTCTGAGTGCTCTGTACTACACTCTCCCTAATTAATTCTTCTACAACCTAGCCCAAGGGTCATATCCACTAGGAGGCCTTCTGTTTTCCTCCCCTACTCCCCAACTGACCTCCCAGCATGCTCTGCAGATCTCCTTGCAGCCCTTATCATATCATGTCATTGGTTTGCTTATCTGTTCCCCTCCCCTGTCAACCCTGCATTCCCAGACCAGGTTATAAATTCCTCAGGAATAGAATATGGCGTTTCACACTCAGTCCCTTCCCTTCCCCCTCCCACCGCCCTTCCTTTGTCTTCTATCCAATTACAGGCATCATTAAACTAGAAATTTTCCTGTCCTGTTTTAAACCTCACAGCAAACTTCATTCAACCTCTAATGTGTTTGAATCCATTCTTTCCTCTCCATTCCCAAATGACTACCTGGGTGCTTTAAGATCTCAGACTTGATAACTTTGGCAGAGCAGATCTCTTTTCCATTTGGGACCTAGTGAGGGCTTTCTGCAGAGCCCTCCAGAGGTGGAGCCAGCTGTTTAAAAGGTGCTTCAAATTCAAACAGAGGCCCTCTGCTCTTTGTAGATTGAATATATCCCTGCACTGTAACACACTGTAACCCCCTTCTACCCACAAATTACCAAAAAGATCCGACTACTGTAAACAGTACCTTGCCCCAGGGTCATTTCATAGGAGAAGGGAGGTAAAGAGTTACTCAGTAGCTCCAGCAAAGACTTCTTAAAACCAAGTAAAGTATAAGTTAATCAGTCAGGCAGGCGATCAATAAAATATGACACCAACAGCATTCGATAATAGTGAGCTCTCATTCTAAATAGTCCGTGATTCATGAGTTTGGTGGGTACATCACAAAGATGTAACAAGTATGAAAATACAAGGAACCTAAAAATAGTTTATGTAATGCATCCATTATCAGAATGTACCTACTTTTCAAGATACTCAGCTAGTCTCAATTAATCCAACGATTAACTTTTGCAATGTGCTGAATAGCAGCAGAGTTTTGGTGAACATCTTCTATTTGAGGGTCTAACTCCGTAAATATTTAGAAAAGCAGCGTGGCCCCACAATACATGGTTGGGTTTGCCACTTTCTGGCTTGGCAAACTTATTAGGCAAGTGGCTCAACCTCTGATTCTTCGTCTGTAAAATGTGGATACAAACCCAGTTGTCTCCATCACAGGGCTATCATGGAGCTCAAATGAGAGGATGAATGTGAACATGACGTAAGCACGAAGTGCTCTAGAAATGGAAGATGTGTTTTGCAAGAGGGTCCATCCATATTCAAGCCAGAAAAAAAGAAGTTTCATTTATAGATTATCAAACAAAATAATCTATTATTAAACAAAAATTATGATAAATTAATTTTAAGATCTTTCAGGTAATGCCTCATGCAGAAACAAGGATCTTCATTTTTAAAAAAAACCCACATTGATACTGATTTTTAAAATCAGTATTCTTCCTTTATTGTATTATTTGGCGTGCTCTTAACTAAAGGGGCGAGAAAATGTTTTAAAATAAGTCCAACTGTTGTTATTTATAACTTCATTGGTTTTCATCTCAATGAAAGTTCTTTAAAGAAAAAATGTTATTTCAGGGCCCTGAATTCAGTTACACTTGGCCTTGTGCTCAGTCTCAACTTGGAAGTGGTTTGTAATATTTTCCTTAATGATGAATACTTCCAGAGGGTAGAATTCAATTTCTCATCTGAACACAGGAAAATGCCACTATATGCCAGGAGGGCCACTGGCAGTTCTAATGGGCCTGACAGCAGCACTGGCCTGTACAAAAGTCCCCCTGTGCCCCCGCAATCCACGGGCACCTGCAAAGAGGGTGTAAAGCCTGCTTTACAGAGTTGCAATGCCCTGCATCCAGTTTGGAAGCAATCTGCACTCACCTGCCGTACAACGCACCCAGGTTTCACTGGGCCAAGGCGGGTGCCTGGCACCTAGTAAGCGATCACCAAGTGTCGCCTGGATTGAAACGAGACAGTGGCACATTACTGTCTGCGGAGATAAACGGAATTGTGTGAGTCAACACGAAGCTTCCTGACTTTCCCAATTCAAGTCCCCAAAGCCCTGCTAAAATGATCATTTTAAAATTCTACTTTAAAAGTGTTAATTTTAGATTCAACCAGATATGAGCTATCTTAAATTCTTTTTGAACAAGGTTGGGTTTATATTTCTTTTTTAATGCAAGCATAAAAATATAACAGGAAAAAACCTCACTCTGAGAACTTGTTTTAAAGCAGCCATTAGCAATAAATGAACAGTATGTTCAGTTGACTACTAATTAAATTTAGAAAAAAACATCACCAATGCTATAGTTACACGGGTCCTTTTCCAAATAAATGCATGAATAAGTCGGCTGTTTTTCGGCATGACATCTACCTGCACACACATGTTTTTGCTTCCTTGCTGAACACAGGGACAGCACAATGGACACAGGCCGGCAGATTTGTTTGTCTCACCAGATGCTCTTTCATAGGTGAGTACAAGCAGCAAGTTCACCAGTGGGAGACTCACCTACTAGTTTCCTGAACCACTTGGCTTCTCAGAGGTTCAAATTAATCATATTAAGTGAGATAGGGAGTGGAAAGTACTTTGAACATAGCAAATGCACCTATGAAGTGTAGACACTGTCACTGAACTCACGGAGAAAAGAAAATCTCTGAGGGATCAGCAGTAGGATGTCCAGAAACAGGACCGTCTGAACCTGCCATGAGACTCCCTCCCCTTTTTGGACTTCCTTTTCCCTGCCAAGGAATAGAAGAAGAATTATTCCCTTGGGGCACCTGGGTGGATCAGTCGGTAAGCGTCTGACTTTGGCTCAGGTCATGATCTCAAGGTTCCTGAGCTCGGGCCCCGCATCAGGCTTGCTGCTGTCAGCCCAGAGCTCGCTTCAGATCCTCTGTCCCTCTCTCTCTGCCCCAACCCCTACCCTGTCTCCCTCTCTCTTGAAAATAAAAAAATAAACATTAAAAAAAAAAAGGAAGAAAGAATTAGTCCTAATATTAGGTGACCTCAAGGTATAAGTCCTCAAGGTATAAGACCTCAAGGTATAAGCCTCTGTGGCCACCTGCACTTGACCCATAAGAAAGAAAGGCAGTGGTTTGACACTGCAGAGACCCCTCCCAGAGTCCTGGCAGTGTGGACATTTCCCCGCCCTTCTATAAGCAGCTAAGGCAGGTACAGCCAGGGGTGAACAGCCAGGTACAGCCAGAGCTCACACATCCCCTGAAGGTGTTCCTCAGACCCCCGAGTCCCTGACACACTGCACAGTGGCTGCACGACTCACATTACTCCTCACAAGAGCTGTTGCCAAACAACCAACATGGATGCACACCGAGATATTTCCAATATTCTCTCGTTCTTTGGCAGTGGGAACACAGAGTCTTTATGACGGAGCTTTATATTTATCCACCGTTACAAGTGTCAGTCGGCCAACTCTCTGGAACATCAATTCACAAATTATCAAAAACTTTAATCATCTTCATAGCTCTTAATAGACTCATTTCATTTCTGGGAAACCATTTTAATGAATTAATCTACAGCACAAGAAAAGCTTTTATGGTCAAAGGTTTTTTCTTTTTGTTTTTTCTCCATGTATTTATATAAGTGAAAAACGGGAAATAATCCTCATGTTACAACTTAATGAGGAAAGGTTAAGTAGACTACTTGGGGCATATTAAAAATTATGTTTGTCCAGAATTCTGCTTCTAAAATCTATAGATATACAGGTGAATGTGCACAGATACGCATATGAAGATGCATATTGATTTGTCATAGAAAAAGAGGTAAAAAAATATATAAACAATAAAATATCCATTAATAAAAAATAAAACATCCATATAATGAAATTTAAAAATTCATAATTCTATATATTTGTTTTACAACAAGAATATACTATTTTTTATAATTAAACTAATACTTTAGGATGTGATTTAAAAAAACCAAAGCCATAAATCTACGTAAGAAGACACAGGCTTCTGATCTGGTCTCTGGAAAATGTCTCCTGTGTACTATGCCCCTCAGTTTACAATTAGAGATATGGCAGGTGTCCCTCCACTTACATCCAAAGACATGGCACAGAGGTGCAGATGCCCGGCATGGGGTTGCACACGGACGCCCCAGCTTATCATTCTTCTCCAGAACACAACACCAGACTCTTCTCTTCCCAAGCTCCAGATAGTCTCCACCAATGGAGCAAAGCCGACACACAAGGTAAAACCTGCCGTGGTTCCTCAAATCTAAGATGCCACTGAGTGTAGGAGGCAGCAGTGAAACAGGAGCGGTTTATCTAGGGAGAAGGAATCCTCTGTTTCATGGGCACATGGATTGTAAGATGTACTCTGATTTCAAACTACAATGTAAAAATGGACCTTTCAGAATGGGTAGAATGCTGCCATTACACCCTCCCTGGTCTGTGATGGTCTCTCCTTCCTCGCCCTTCCCATGGAATTCTGTGCTTGCTACTATACCACTTACTGTTAAGAAGCCACAGTACGGGGGCGCCTGGGGCTCAGTCAGTTAAGCATCTGACTTTGGATTTCGGCTCAGGCTGTGATCATGTTTTGTGAGTTCAAGCTCCCAATCAGGGTCATGCTGGCAGTGCAGAGCCTGCTTGGGATTCTGTCTCCCTCGCTCTCTCTCTGCCCTTCCCCCACACTCGCTCTCTATCTCTCTCTCAAAATAAATTAAAAAATAAACTTAAAACAGAAGAAGAGGAAGCAGCAGCCGCAGCAGCAGCAGCCGCCACAGCACAGACACAAGTCAGAAGGCAGGGCCCACTCAGTCCCTGTAGCTGGAAGAATAGGGGATCCAGAAGTTGATGGCAGATTCAAGTAGCCCAGAGGCAGCCTGGGCTGGGAGAGGGGCAGGATGTGGGTCTCTCACACACTGCCTTTCCCCCAGCATAAGCTTCTAATTTAATTGAGGACAAAAGCTTCAAAAGAATCAGCCTTTTCAGTTTACTGTGCTTCATGCCCCCCTTTCCTTAAGACCGTGGCAACTACAAACAGGCTTTAACTTTCTTTCTCCTGTCCACAAAAAACCTGAGGGACAAAATACCCCCAAAGTTTGGGAATCATTGCTGTGTGGGCTTAAGCAAGTAAATAATCCCTCTGAGTCTGTTTCCTCATCTCTAAAATATTTGCAATACGTTCTCATAGATGGCTTGTAGAGATTAAAGTAAATAGGGCACCCAGTGCCTGGTATCCAACGGACACTCAATAAATGTTAGCCATTACTAAGAGTAGTATGGTGTTTAACACAGTGAAACTATTAACACATCCTCTAGGGGGTGTGCTTGACCTGAATGGAGCCTAAATCTAGAAACGTGAATAAGTTTTTAAATGCCTGACATGTCCAGATATTTCAGAGCTGTTTCTTATAATCTACTTTCCTTGAAAATAAGTACACCAGGATGCACTTAGAAATTTAAGAAAGTGAACGAGATTTCCTGCAGCTGGGTAAACTGGTCGCTTCTGAGGCAGTGTATGTAATAGTAGCAATATGGCGAACAGAATTCAAGCATTTGAGCTGCATATACCCTGGGAAGGTCCTACTCAATATCCAGGCAACACAGTGAATAGGACTTAGGGGCAAGCGCAGCCACAAAACCACTGGCGGGTCAGAGAATTTAGGGAAACAATTGTCACAAAGCCCCTTAATTCCCTTTTCTCTCTTTTTTAACAGAATTGCCAAATTGGATTAATTTGCAAGTCTTACTCAGAGAGTAGCTTGAAAATGACTAATTATCACTCCTTTACTAAGAGAGTCAGGTTTTTTTTTTATTATTCCAAAATCCCAAACTAGGATAAAAGCTGCCCACATGGAAGTGGAGTGGGCTTGGCTTTCTCCGTCTCACCACCCCCATGCCCTCACCAATGAAACACACAAGGCTACACAGACTGTGTTCAAAGAACAGAAGCAGAAGGACTATCTATTCAATAACCTGCATAATCAGCCTCAGAATTAACAGAAGTTGTTAGCCTGTGCCTCTGGGACTGCCTGGATCCATATTCCCAGCCTGCGAGTTATTCTGAAGGGGAGGCAAGAGCCCAGGTTCAGGCTGGAACACACTGATTTAGTAACATGTGTGCAATTACATTTGGAGAAGGGGGTTGCTGTTAGAAACAGACGCACGGGGAAAAGATGCAAGAAATATCATAGTCATTGGGGACCATTTGGTGCAGGGACAGGCAACATGTCTCCAATAAGGTGGGATACATAAATAGACATCTATAATATTTGATAACGAAGAAACAAAACATGAAATGTAGTTTTTGTTCAGCAAACACTTATTAATTAATTAACCACCAGGAACTAATTTTTGTGATGGACTCTGGAGATGCCAAGATGATTAAAACGTGCTTTACCTTCAAGGGACTTGCTGTCTAAAACAGCGAGGACAAGAGGTACAAATTAAAGGAAAACTCATCTGAACCAAGGACAATGGAAGCCTAAGGTGGGTTGGCTTCTACTGGGCTGGGGTAGCAGAGAAGGAACAGGAGTAGCTTCACAGAGGAAGTGTGGTTTAGTGGAAAGGACACAGGCATAAGATACGAATCCAACAGGATAGCATATAGAAAAGAAAGATCATCACACCTGCCTTACCTGCGTTGGTGAGTTTGGAAAGCTGTGAACAGACACATGATGATCTATTGAGAAGCAAGCTCGCATGCAGAATAGTGTAATCACCTTTCCCCACACACATGCTCAAGCGCACATGTGTATTTTGCTCACGTGGTTACCTGCCTGGCCTATGTTCGCGGGAGCTTTCCTCCTCTCAGGGAATGTGAAGCTTCCACATTCTCTGCCCTCACTCGCCTCATGTCTCCCTCCAACTCTGCCTTCCCTTCCACCGCCATACTTCTCTGTCACGTCCATCTTTGACATCTGCGCCTCCTCCTTGCCAGAATGAGCTCCCTGTCAGCTCCTAATCCCATCCTGTTCTCATCTCCAGATATTAATCTTCTTGTATCTCTAATCTTTCCTGTCTATCATGGTCTTACCAACAGCCTAAGCCCAAATAACCAGCCTGAATCCTGTCTTGAGTTCCCAATTCAAATTTCCAACCAACAGGGAACCTCTCCAACAGAATCACCTGCTGGACTTTCTAACAGGTGCAAGATGGAGTTCTGAGTTTTCCACCAACCTCTCTCCCCTTCCTCTATCTGATCTCCACCCTGCCATTATTCCATTATCCACTCATTTCTTCCTGCAGTATGTATTTGTTAAGGATCTATGTGTGTCAGACAACATGATAAGCACAAGGAATATAATGCCCACTGTCATCAACTGATGGGAAAGGTGGACATTAAACACATAGTCCTCAAATATAAACACAATTATAGCCATGGAATTTTCTACAAAGGAAAGATATATGTGTAATGGGAGCATATAAGGTTGCTAAGGAAAGCTTTCCAAGGGAGCAACATCCAACATATATGCTAAGATCTGAAGACTGGGTCTACATTAGGTAGGAAAAGATGGGTTGAGTGTTCCAAACAACAACAAAGACATTTATTTACAAAGGTCCTGGGGTAGGAGGGAACTTGGACTATAGCTAGATTGGTGTAACTACAGCACAGAGAGCAAGGGGGACGTGATGTGACAAGAGAGATAAGTACAGGCCAGAACTTGCTGGGTCTTACTGGCTGATAGGAAATTTTGTCTCCTTCCAGAAATTTTAGTAGTAAGTTGACCACTTTCAACAAACAACTACTAAGTACCTACTCTGCAGTAGACACTTTTCTAGATGCTGGGGACACAGGGAATATAGCAGAAAGTGAGACAGAGTCCTGACCCCCATGGAGCTGATACACTGGTCCTACAGGCTCCTGAAGGGTATTTGGCAGAACTACTGTGAGGTGGTGAAAATGGGTACAGGGGGTCACTGTGGTCATCCAGGGGTACATGGTGACAGACTGGACTAAGACTGAGCTGAGAAGAAAAGAGCTGGTGAATTAGAAGGATACTTTGGAAGATACCATCAATAGAACTTAGTGATGGACTGGTCAGGAAATGGTTAGTTTTTGTTTATGGTGAGATTTTTGCTTGTTATTTTAAGAAGGGTCAGTCATGAAGGAGAAGGTATAAACCTTGAGCAGGAGGAAAGGCTCTAATGGGAAAGAAAAGACTGGCTCTACAAAAGAGAGAAGGAGCTGTTGGCCATTGAAGGTTAATAAGAAGGTTAGAGAGGGAGATTCCCAGAGCCCAGGGACAGAACATGGCCTTGGGAGAAAGGAGAGAGTGCTCAGTTACCTTAGCAGGATGGTGGTGAGGAAAGATACAGGTAGGTTGATTAACTTGATACCAACAAGTTAAGGAATTCTAGTCCATGAATTTCCTTTTTTATTTTTCCCCTATAGAGAAAGAGAGCAGGCCATTTGATGATACTGATGTGGAAAGAGGTAAAGAAAGGTAAGAAATTAGAGGAAATCAGCACTAGGGAAATGGGAAAGAGAACCTTCCAGAATAATTTAGTCAGATTTCCAGGTAGATTGAGGGCCCTCTGAAATCAGTGATCCTAAGTAGACGTGTGTGGTAGGCAGGAATGTCCCCCCAAAATATATTTGCTTCTAATCTCTGGAACCTGAGCATATAACCTTATAAGTCAAAAGATAGGATTAATTTAAGGATCTTGAGAGGAGTTTATCCTGGATTGCCTGGGTGGGGCTGAAACACAATCACATGTGTCCTTAAAAGACAAAGGCAGGAGGCAGGGGGAGTTTTGAGACAGAGATACAGGGGAAAGGACTATGTGAAGACAGAGGCAGAGACTGGAGTGATGGGGCCACAAGCCAAGACTGCTGGCACCCCCAGAAGGGGGAGGAGTGGACTCTCCTCTAGATCCCCCAGAGGGAGTTTGGTCTGGTTGACACCTTAATTTTGGCCCCATAAAACTGATTTTGGACTTCTGGACTCCAGAACTATGAGAGAATAAATTTCTGCTGTTTTAAGCCACCAGGTTTGTGGCCATCTGTCACAGCAGCTACAGGAAACTGATACATGCCAATCTACCCAGCTGTAGAGGTTTTCTGCAGGGTTCAGACGCAGGCACAAAGATACAGATGACATCTTGACTCAGGGTTAGAGTATGGCCAGGTGGGTGTGAAGACAGGGATAAGGAGGTTCTGGGCTATGGCAGGAGTGTTAATGGGATGATGAATTTAAGTGAGCAGGGGCAAGAAGAGAGGAAGGGGCAGTCAGATGGAGAGACAGCAGAAGGCTCAATGGGCTGCCCACCTACCACCCATGGCCAAGCAGGAAGCCTCAGAGTCCTACTCAGCCCTTCCTTTGTCCCCAGTATCCAACTGATCAGGACCTCTGGCCATGTGAGCTCTGTAATGCCTGTCACAAATATTCATCTCTTGATGAGTGGGCCTCATCATCTCTCCTAGGGCTCATGCCACAATCTCATAACAAGCCTTCTGGTCTCTGGTCTTAACGTTTTTCAAATTCTTCTAGATTGATGAGAGTTATCTTCCCTGAATGCATATTTAATTATAATTAATTATAGTGTTGTTCCCTAGTCTAAAACTCTCCTCTCCTTGCCAACAAATATATTTCCATCTGCGGTTGGTAAAAGGATAAAGTCCATAGTCTTGAACTAGCATGGAAGGGCATTGAGACTCTGGCTTTCCTCGGTTTCATTCAGCTCATGGCCCAAGCTATGCACTAGCAACTTGGAATCCTTGCCATTCCCAGATCATAGCACACTTTTCCTTGCCTCCCATCCTTTGGCCTTGCTCTTCCCTCTGCCAGCGTCACCCTCTCCTCAAGCTTTGAAATTCAGCTAAAGATTAGCTTCTCCCATGTTCCTCCTAATTATAAGTGCTAATGTTTATTAAGTTCCAACGTATTAGACATCATTTTAAATCCTTTTCTTAGAATTACCTCATTTGATTCACCCAGTAAAGTAGGTACTATTATTATTATTATTCCCATTTTAGATGGAGGAAGAAATGGGCTTAGAGAGGCCACAGAACGGAGTTGCAGAATGAGAATTTGAACTCAAGTCTCTTAGGCACTAGAGTTAAACTGTCAACACTATTTTATTGGACCTAATGGGGATAACCACACCCCATTTGTGCTTCAGAAGCCCGTTGTGCTTACCCTTAAGGAGCTGTGGTAGTGATTATAAAAGTTATGATAACTAATGTTTAACCTCTTACTATATGCCAAGGATTTTGATAGTCTCTTGTAGATTGAACCTCTTCATTATTTCTATGTTTTTAGAATGAGTGGAAAGTAGGAGGGCTCAAGTTACACAGTTAGCAAGAGTAGAACAGCGATTTAAATCCATGCTGTCCACAGGATGTCCGAGTGGCCCAGTTGGTTAAGCATCTGACTCTTGACCTCAGCTCAGGTCTTGATCTCTGGGTTATGTCCCATGTTGGGCTTCACATGAAGCCTACTTATAAATGAATGAATGAATGAATGAATGAATGAATGAATATAATATATAAATAAATCCATGCTGTCTAATTCAAAAAGCCACAGTCTTAAGTTATCCTCTCTCTCAGCCCAAAGTCTAGAATAAGGCAGTGGGCAACAANGTGGCCCAGTTGGTTAAGCATCTGACTCTTGACCTCAGCTCAGGTCTTGATCTCAGGGTTATGTCCCATGTTGGGCTTCACATGAAGCCTACTTATGAATGAATGAATGAATGAATGAATGAATGAATGAATGAATGAATATAATATATAAATAAATCCATGCTGTCTAATTCAAAAAGCCACAGTCTTAAGTTATCCTCTCTCTCAGCCCAAAGTCTAGAATAAGGCAGTGGGCAACAAATGTTTAAGTGGAGTATGAATGGGTGTCATTATTATGTAGATGATATTTACAGCCATAGAAACAGATGAGTGGAACTTAGACTACAGAAAGGACAGAAAGGTCACAGGACTGAGTTTGCGGGAGTACAACATTTAAAGCAGTGGGTCTCAGGGTGCCTGGGTGGCTTAGTCAGTTAAGTATCCAAGTTTGGCTCAGGTCATGATCTTGTGGCTTGTGAGTTGGAGCCCTGCGCTGGGCTCTGTGCTGACAGCTCGGAGCCTGGAGCCTGCTTTGGGTTCTGTGTCTCCCTCTCTCTCTGGCCCTCCCCTGCTTGCTTGCACTCTGTCTCTGTCTCTCTCTTTCAAAAAAAAAAAATTAAATAAACATTAAAAATATTTTAATAAAATAAAACAAAGCAGTGGGTCTTTATGAGGGTAGTTTTGTCTCCAGGGGGCATTTGACAATATCTGGAAGCTTTCTGGGTTATCACAACTTGCGTGTGGGAGGGTGCTACTGGTCTTCAGTGGGTACAAGTCAGGGACACTGCTAAACACCCTTCAATGCACAGGACAATGCACAGGACAGCTGTCTGCAGCAAAGAATCTGACCCCAAATGTCAACAGTACCAAGTCTAAGAAAGAGATTTAGAAGTCAGGTAGAGAGAAGAAGCAAATAAAGCCACAGCCATAGCCAGAAAGAAAAATAAATAAGACCAGGAAGACATGAGAGGAGAGCGTTTTAGGAGAAAGTGGTTAGCCCTCTCTGACGCTGAAGGATGTATAAGGAGATGATGGGGGAATGTGTACTGGCAACATGGAGACCACTGACGAAGCTGGAAGAACCAGTTCAGTGGAGGAATAGGGCTAAATCCAGGCTGACAGGGTTAAGAAGTGAATGGACGGTGAAGATGTAAGAAAAACTATGTGTAGACATAACTCTCTTGAGATACTCGGCTCTGACGCAGGGAGCAGAGAAATGAGGTAATGGCTGCAGGAGATGTGCAGCCCTAGGACTTTTTGGTTTTTTAATGATGGGAGCTACTGGAGGCGCTGCCTCCTCCCCAGCAGGGACCCCTGACCAGCCTTCTCAATGGTGCCCCGGTCCCCTCTCCTCCAACCACTACCTCATTTCTCTTCCCACTTCCATTGTACCCCTGGGTTTGTCAGCCCTGCAAAAATCATGCCACCTGTTCATTTGGCGCCTACAACCAGACTCTTGAGAGCTGATGGAGAAAATCACAAATCCAGTCTAAAGGTTCCTCCTGGGAATGGGTGTTTTCTAAACTGGGTCTCTCTGTCGCTCCGCAGTCTTTTCATTCACCGTATGGACTTCATACACCCGCCCTTGTTCCCGGCCTCTTCCATCCCCATCCTCGCTCCTCTGCAGGTGAGCCTGCCTCTACCTACTTGGAAAACACTTGTTGAGCATGTTTCTGGCCGAGTTGTAATCTCAGATATGTTTATATATTTCTTGAAGCGTGGTCTGTGGGACACCTGTACCAGATTTACCTGGGGTGTTTCTTAAAAATGCAGGGCCCTCTGCCCCAGCTCCTCACCCTCTTACATGCATAGGATCAAATGCTCTGGTCAGGAATGCTGATGTTCACTATGATTTGCAAAATAGTGTTAGATATTATCTGATTTTCTCAATAATCTTGTGAGGGGGACATTACTATTAAAATCTGAATTATATGGAGAGCATCCTATGTGAACTCTATCACCTTCATTTCTTCTTCATCAGATTGTTGTATGTTTTCACCAGTTTCCTTTGCTTTTGCCCCATCTTCAAATAAAGAAGCATTCCCTCCCACCCCCAATTAAGAATAAGTCCTCTTTAAAATGTTGCCTTTGATCCATACCCTCCTTTCCTCTTTTGGTACTTGGATCTAACAATTGATGATGATGATGATGACAGCAGTAGTTCTAATAGCTATCATTTGTTGATCACATGGTATATTCCCATTACTTACTTTGATAAGTCTTTTTTATTTACTTCATCTAATCTATCTAATCTTCAAATATTTCTTCTCTTTTTCTTTGTCTGGCATTCCCATTATACCTGTTATGCCTTTTGTAATTGTCCCATAGGTATTCTGATCTTTCTTTTTTTTGGTCCATTCTTTTTTTTTTTTCTTTTCCTTTGCATGTCAGTTTAGAACGCCTCTCCTGACATATCATCAAGCTCACTGAGCTTTTCTTTGACCATGTCCAATCTACTGGTGACCAAGGTATTCATTCTCTGTTATAGTGTCTTTGGCTTCTAGCATTTTCTTTTGATTCTTTCCTAGAATTTCAAATTCCTTGCTTACATTACTATCTGTTCTTGCATGTTGTCCACTTTTATCTTTACAGTCCTTAACATATTACTCACAGTTATTGTAAATTCCTAGTTTGATAGTTCCAAAATCTCTGCTCTATCTAAGTCTGGTTCTGCTGCTTGCTTTATCTCTTCTGACAGTGTTTTTTCTTGCCTTTTAGCATGCTATGTAATTTTCTGTTGAAAGACAGAGATGATCTATAGGGTAATAGGAACTGAGATAAAATGTTAGTGTGAAGTTTTATGTTTATCTGGTTAGAAGTTAGGCTGTGTTTAATGTTTGCTGTGGTGGTGGGTGTCAGAGGCTTCAATTCCCTCCAGTATTTTATTTCTGTCTCCTTTATTATCTTTGGTTTTCTCTAGAAACTCCCTCTTAAATAGAGCTTGTGTCTTGAATCTCTCTTGGTTATAATCCATTGTCATTATACTGGAGCCCTGTTGATGAGACAATAAGGTACTGGGAAGGGGAAGCAGTCTTTACTTTATGATTAAATCTCAGTGTTTTATGGGTCAGAGTCTCTGGGCTGTGTTCTTCAGAAGTTTCCTGGCCTTCCCACCCCCCACCCCCTACCCAACCTCCCTCATATGAGATAGAAAGGCTAGAGGTGGCTAGAGGTGGCTAATTGCACTTCCCCCAGCTCAGATAAGGCTCTAGCAGTTTCCTTTGAGGGCAGACCTTATTACAGAGACTGTTTTGGATATGTTTCAAAATGGTTATTTTTTCCCCTCCCTCTGCCTGAAGCAGGAGAAAATTTTTCTCTCATCTTCACCAGGTAAGAACACGGTAGGGCTTCCATAGGTAAAATTCACAAAAGTATGGGGGCGCCTGGGTGGCTCAG
The DNA here is from genome assembly GCF_008692635.1 of Crocuta crocuta. Lineage (NCBI taxonomy): Eukaryota > Metazoa > Chordata > Mammalia > Carnivora > Hyaenidae > Crocuta > Crocuta crocuta. The sequence goes on from NW_027529526.1 coordinate 6,107,399, forward strand.
TCAGTTAAGCATTCAACTTCAGCTCAGGTCATGATCTCGCGGTCCTTGAGTTTGAGCCCTGCACTGGGCTCTGTGCTGACAGCTCAGAGCCTGGAGCCTGCTTCAGATTCTGTGTGTCTCTCTCTCTACCTCTCCCCTGCTCATGCTCTGTCTCTCTCTCTCTCAAAAATAAACGAACACTAAAAAAATTTTTTTAATTCACAAGTGTGGAGATCCCTTAATACTGGGCTCCGAGGAGTTTAATTCTCAAGCTAGTCTATACTCAGCCTGTCGCTATCCATCAGTGACCATTTAAGTGTCCCTATCAGTTACTGTCTCCAGCAACTTCTGCTCTTGATAAGCTTCTCAGTAGCCCCTGTCTCTCCAGGTTGGGGGCAAGGAGGGGGCAGTTTGTCTTGTGTTCTCAATTCACTGATGGATATAATTAGAGTTCTTGATTTTCAATTTTTCAGCTTTTTTCTTGTGAGGACAGGAGCAGACTTCCAAGCTCTTTCTATGTCAAAGCAGAAACTGAAAATCCTTATCTAATCTTTACAACCCCAAGTTAGTATTTTTCCAAACTGACAGGCAAGGAAACTGAAGCTTAGCAAGGTTAAATTAAGTGGCCCAAGCTTATGGAGTCAGTGAGGGGTTGAGTGGCTCTGTTGCCACCAAGATGATACCATTAAATTGGGATTCAGGCAAAGTCCTGTACTAGGAATCCAGAAAGCATCTGTACAAGTACTCTTTTCTTTGGAAATAGGCCAGGAGGTGTGTGCAAGCATGTGTGTCCTCAAATAGACACATATAAAGAAACCATGGGAGGGGCGCCTGGGTGGCTCAGTCGGTTGAGCGTCTGATTTCGGCTCAGGTCATGATCTCACAGTTCGTGGGTTCGAGCCCCGCGTCGGGCTCTGTGCTGACAGCTAGCTCAGAGCCTGGAGCCTGTTTCAGATTCTGTGTCTCCCTCTCTCTCTGACCCTCCCCTGCTACACTGTCTGTCTGTCTCTCTCTCTCTGTCTCTCAGAAATAAATAAAACATTAAAAAACAAACAAACAAGAAACCATGGGATATCAGCTGACTTTAAGATGGGAAGGGGTAGAAAGTCAGTGCCAGAATTTTTGTCTTTACCATAGTGTCAGTGTCATTCCATTGTCAGAAAGAAAAACTTGTTTTAGGGCTGAATTTAAACAGGTACACCTAAGAAACTGACAACTATTTATTAAATGCCTACTACTATGTGCCAGGCACTATAACAGTACGGAACAGATACAGTGCTTAACAAAGCCATGTCCCTACTTTCATGGAGTTGACGTTGTAGGGAGGAGAAATAGCTATTAAGCCTGCAAGTTATAACATGTCAGGTGGTGATAAGTCAAATAAAGAGAACTAAAGCAGGATAAATGGGACTGAGTGGTGCCAAGTATTGTTTTATAAGATATGGTCAGAAATGGACTCTTTGACAAAAATGACCTTTGAGGGGCACCTGGGTGGCTCAGTCAGTTGAGCATCCGACTTCAGCTCAGGTCATGATCTCACAGTTTGGGAGTTCTAGCCCTGCATCTGGCTCTGTGCTGACAGCTCAAAGCCTGGAACCTGTTTCGGATTCTATGTCTCCCACTGTCTCTGCTTCTCCCTTGCTCATGTTCTTTCTCTCTATCTCACTCAAAATAAATAAAAACATTAAAAAAATTTTTTAAAGGTAACTACACAAGAATGGGACTTGCAAGTTGTAGTTTAATAACTATGTGGTAAATGAATAGGGACTCCTTTTAGCTAATATTCTGGCTTCCCACAAACAAAGGACTATGGAACTTCAGGTATCAGCTGGAGTCAACTGGAGGGACAGTTTTGTGTTCAAGGGGGTACATGAAGACAGAATAACTTGGCAAAGGTTATTTATACTCTCTAAAAATAAGCTCTGAGTCAGGCTCCTGCTCAAATTCCTACTTGATTGGGTGTGACAGAAAGTGATATAATATACATCAAGAGCCTAAAAACTATTTGGTACAGAAACTCGGGATTCTAACCTTGAAAATGATTTATTTATTTTTTAATGTTTTTTATTTATTTCTGAGAGAGAGATACAGCATGAGTAGGGGAGGGTCAGAGAGAGAGGGAGACACAGAATCTGAAGCAGGCTCCAGGCTCTGAGCTAGCTGTCAGCACAGAGCCCCACGCGGGGCTAGAACCCATGAACCACGAGATCGTGACCTGAACCAAAGTCAGACGCTTAACCAAGTCACCCAGGTGCTCTGAAAATGATTTAAAATATAGAAAAGCAATGGCCAGGGGCACCTGGGTGGCTTAGTTGGTTAAGCGTCTGACTTAGGCTCAGGTCATGATCTTCCTGACCATCTTCAGTTCATGAGATCAAGCCCCCATTGGGCTGGCTGCTAACAGCAGAGAGGATCTCGCTTGGGATCCTCTGTTTCCCCCTCTTTCTGCCTCTACCCTGCTCATGCTCTCTCTCAAAAATAAATAAGCATTAAAAAAAAAAAAAAGAAAAGCAATGTCCATAGGGCAGGGATTTTTGTCTGTCTGATCATAGCTATATTCTCATAGCTTAGAACATGCCTTATACATGCTAGTCTTAATAAATATTTGGTGAATAAATATGTGACAAGGATTTTCTTTATAAACATTAATTATAATATTTTTAAAATTTACCTAAATTTCCTACAATAGGCTACTGTTTAAGTAAACTATGATCCATTCACTCTTTGGATTTAACTCTATTTTGAAAAACAACAACAGATGGCTTAAATGTTTGTCAGAATTAAAATCTGACCCATAAAGTAATTAGATATGGAATGGAGACTCATTTTCATTTTAAAGATGAGGGCATTACAAAGCCACACAGTGACTTATTGGCATTTTTAAGCCACTTGATACATAAATGATACAAATTCTTTCAAAGAGGATACAAACAAGTGGAAAGATATGGAAGAATTCGTATAGTGAAAAATTTCCATACTGTCTAAAGCAATCTTCAGATTCAATGCAATCTCTTTCAAAATACCAACAGCATTTTTCACAGAACTAGAACAAATAATACTAAAATTTGTATGGAATCACACACACACACAAAAAAAAAAAAAACCCCAAAACCCTAACAGGCCAAACAATCTTGAGAAAGAAAAACAAAGTTGGAGGTAGCACAGTCACAGATTTTAAGCTATACTGAAAAGCAGTAGTAATGCAAACAATATGGTACTGGCACAAAAATGGACACGTAGATCAAAGAACAGAATAGTGAGCCCAGAAATAAACCCATGCTTATATGGTCAACTGATATATGACGAAGGAGAGACAAGAATATACAATGGGGAAAGGCAGTCTCTTCAATAAATAGTGCTGGGAAAACTGGACAACTACATGAAAAGAATGAAAATGGACCACTTTCTTTTACCATACCCAAAACTAAACTCAAAATTGATAAAAGACCTAAATGTAAGACATGAAACCATACATCTCCTAGAAGAAAAACATAGGCAGTAATTTCTTTGACACTGGCCGTAGAAAAAATTTTTTAGATATGTCTTCTCAGGCAAAAGAAACAATAGCAAAACTATTAAGACTATGTCCAAATAAAAAGCTTTTGCACCACAAAGGAAACAATCAACAAAATGAAAAGGCAACCTACTGAATGGGAGAAGCTATTTACAAGTGATATATCTGACAAGGGGTTAACATCCAAAACATACAAAGAACTTATACAACTCAACACCAAAAAACAAATAATCTGATTAAAAATGGGCAGAAGACAGGGATGCCTGTGTGGCTCAGGTGATTAAGCATCTGACTTGATTTTGGCTCAGGTCATGATCTCATGGTTCATGAGTTCGAGCCCCATGTTGGGCTCACAGCACAGGGCCTGCTTGGAATTCCCGTTCTCCCTCTTTCTCTCTACCCCTCCCCTGCTCCTTCTCTCTCACTTGCTTTCTCGCTCTCAAATAAATAAACTTTAAAAAGTGGGCAGAAGACCTAAATAGATTTTTCCAGAAAAGACATACAAATGAAAAGATGCTCAACGTCACTCATCATCAGGGAAATGCAAATCAAAACCCCAATGAGATATCACCTCACACCTGTCAGAATGGCTAAAATCAACAATACAAGAAACAACACGTGTTGGCAAGGATGTGGAGAAAGGGGAACCCTTTGCACTGATGAGAACACAAATTGGTGCAGCCACTGTGGTAAACAGTATGGAGGTTCCTCAAAATATTAAAAATAGAGGTGTGCCTTGGTGGCTCAGTTGGTTGAGCATTCGACTTCAGCTCAGGTCATGATCTCGCAGCTGGTGAGTTTCAGCCCCACGTTGGGCTCTGTGCTAACAGCTTGGAGCCTAGAGACTGCTTTGGATACTGTGTCTCCCTCTTTCTCTGCCCCTCCCCCACTCGTGCTCTGTCTCTCTCTTATCTCAAAAATAAGTAAACGTTAAGCACTTTTTAAATTAAAAATAGGGGCGCCTGGGTGGCTTAGTCAGTTAAGCGTCCGACTTTCGCTTAGGTCATGATCTGGCGGTTCGTGGGTTCGAGCCACGCGTCGGGCTCCGTGCTGACAGGTACCTCAGAGCCTGGAGCCTGTTTCAAAGTCTGTATCTCCCTCTCTCTCTGACCATCCCCTGCTCACGCTGTCTCTCTCTCTCTCCTAGAAATAAATAAAAACATTAAAAAAATTTTAAATTAAAAATAAAATACCATATGACTCAGTAATTCCACTACTGGGTATTTACCCAAAGAAAGTAAAAAAAACACTAATTTGAAAAGATATCTGCACCCCTATGTTTATCGCAGCATTGTTTACAATAGCAAAGATATGGAAGCATATCTTTGGATGGATGGATGGATGGATGAATGGATGGATGGATGGAGATGTGGCATCTGTATGTACAATAGAATATTGCTCAGCCATAGAAAAGGATGAAATTTTGCCATTTGTGAGAACATAGGTGGGCCTAGAAGGTATAATTTTTTTTCAAAATTTTTAATGTTTTATTTATGTCTGAGAGAGAGAGACCCAGCACAAGCAGGGGAGGGTCAGAGAGAGAGGGAGATACAGAATCTGAAACAGGCTCTAGGCTCTGAGCTGTCAGCACAGAGCCCGACGCGGGGCTCGAACCTATGAACCGTGAGATCATGACCTGAGCCGAAGTTGGACGCTCAACCAACTGAGCCACCCAGGTACCCCGAAGGTATCATAATTCAGACAGAGAAAGACAAACACCGTATGATTTTACTTATATGTGGAATCTAAAAACGAAAGCCAATGAATAAATAAACAAGAAGCAGAAACATAAATAAATATAAAGAACAAAATATATAGAAAATAAATAAATATAAAGAACATAAATACGTAAATATTAAGAACAAACTGATGGTTCCCAGAGGGGAGCAGGATGGGAGGATGGACAAAATGGGTGAAAGTGAGTGAGAGACACAGGCTTCCAGTTATGGAATGAATAAGTCACAGGTATGAAAAGTATAGCATAGGGAATATACTCAACGGTATTAAAAGCTCGCTTCGGCAGCATATAGACTACAGTCAACGATAATGTAATAGTGATGTATAGTGACAGAATGCGGCTACACTTGTAGGGAGCACAGCATAACGCATACAGTTATCAAATCACTATGTTGTACACCTGAAACTGGTGTAACACTGTGTGTCAACTCTACTTCAATAAAAAAATGAAAAATAAAAATTTAAAAGTGAAAATTAAAGATGAGAGGATTACAAGGCAACACAATGGCTTACTGGCATTTTCAATATATTTAACAAGTAAGTACCTGATAGAAGTTCTTTGGAGGCAATAAGAGCTATATGTTGTCTGCTAAACAATTCTATGATGTATTTGAAAATGACTTCTAGACCGTTAGGAAGATAGATGTGGAAACAATACTCGTTCCCATGCAAGAAAGCATGAGATCAACGAATGCCCACAGACAAGGGCCAGAAATTCCAGCAAGTCATCCATCAATTTGGGAAACATTTATCAACTGGCCAGGGTGCCAAGCCTTGGAGAGGTCGTGGGAATACAGAGATGGCCACAGCCCAGATTTCCGTCTATTTGCAGAATCTCGTTGGCGAACAGGGGTTTAACACATTAAGGCCACAGTGTGTGAAGGACCGAATAAAGGGAGGTGCCAAGTGTGAGAGAGCTCGTAAAGGATCCGTGAGGTGATGAGCCCAGTGTGCTTTCTGGAACAGCCCTGAGAAGATTTTAGGGGGCAAGCAGTCACCTTCTGTCTGTCCTTCCCACACTTCTCCGCCTGGAGCCACACAAGATGCTGAATACAGAACATGGCGGACAGTCTGTCCTCACATGTTTCCATCCGCGCTCACCACCATTTATGGCTCTGTGGCCTTTGTCACGTTTCTGTTTCACTCAATATTACCTGGCCTGTGTGATGGGGATGAGAACAGTGCCCACTTCATGCGATGGGTCAGAAACTGACAGGAAACTAGTAGATTTGTTTATTTATGTGACAAGTATTTACTGAGTGCCTGTTGTGTGGCAGGCATTGGACCCAGCATTGGGGACAAAAGAAACGGGCTGTCCTGTTTTCATGGAACTTACAGCTAAGAGGGAGAGCATTAAATAAACTAGACTACTTCATACCTGGAGGCGATAGTTGTGGTTTCCTCTTTCTGCTCATTCCCCCGTGTGCTGCCTTTGTCAAAGTATAATTTGAACCCCTTTTTGGTGAAATTGCTGTGTGGGAGAAGGTCACAAAGCCAGGAGTGGAGCCCAGCCAACCACCTAGCACCGTCCCTGACCAGAGTTTTGTTTTTATTTACGGGGTATCAAGTATCCAGCAACAGTGAAGTTTTTCCATTTTACTTGAGTCTTCCCAATCATATGCCAATGAAGATAGAAAGAGGTAGGTAAGCCTGTCTCTCCCCTCACTGGTGGAGTCGGACAGGCAGCTGGGTGGTTATACCGAAGCTGGGATGTCTGCTCACGTCTACAGAGGGACGGGGTTTGTGATTCACTGGCCACAGAGACGTGGAAAGGGCACCCCACTAAGCTTCTGGCTCAGAAGGAAGAGACATTGATCGAGGGTCCATTACATCCCGACACTGTCTGGGGAATTTTACATAAATTATCTCATCTGATTCTCAAAATAACCTTTCTCATCCCTACTTTATAGACGAAGAAACTATGATTCAAAGAAATTCAGTGACTTCTTCACCCAGCTGGTAGAGGTATAATTTGAGCCCGGGTCTGCTAACTCTAAAACCATGTTCTTTCCACATATTTCTTTAAATATATTCTATATTTATAATATGCCCAGTGTATATTCTAAATAAGCAAGGTATGTTAGAATTGGAAGAATAATGAGATACAGAGTCCTTTTTGAGGAAGAAAATCAGCCTAGAAAGAGGAATGCTTTCTCCTGTCATAATAACCCATGTGCCCACCAGTGACACTGTCAAATTCCAAATAACCACTTTTAGAAATAGAGGTGGTAATATACACACACACACACACGTGTGTGTGTGTGTGCATGTGTGTGTGTGTGTGTGTATGCAGAGAGAGAGGGAGGGAGACATTACTTTAACCCTGTAATTTAATTCTTGAAATTAATAATGAGGAAGACGCTAACAAAGATTATGTGTTGTGTTCATTGCAGTGTTTCGGGTTTTTTTTAAATGAGTAAAGAGGAAAAAAATAAAAAAGGAAAACTACCTATCTTGCCCAACAACAGAGGAATAGTGGAATAAATTATAATTCAATGGAATAGCGGAGTATTATAAAGTCATTAAAATTCATGCTGTGGAATAATGTTTAATTGCATTGAAATATACTAATACAATGTTCATGAAAAATAAAAGAGGTCATAAGACCCTATATATAGTTGGTTCCAATAATTGTTGAGCAACTACATATATGCATATATATTTAAAATCTGGAAGGAAATGTACCCAAATGTTAGTAATGATTATCTCTCTGTTATAAGAGGACATTTTTTATTTCTTCTTTATCTCCTTCTGTATTTATCCTCTTCTGTATTTTCCAACACAAAACAAGGGTGTGCTCTGTCGCTCAAATCCCCACAGAGCATCTGGTTCTCAGACTCAGGGCTTGCTTGCTTGGAAGGAAACTGCTCTTCATCCTCCCTGGTAGCAGAGACCAGAGACTGGGGCTGGAGAAGCCTGAGGACCCCATGTCTACCCCAGGCACTCACAAGGCAAACTGCTTCTCACTCTCCTTACAAGTGGTTTCAGATGGCAATTTTAAAAAAGAAAACTAAGTATTGTACAAGAGGTACTGCTATTGCTTCTAAAATGTGCTCTTTTGATGGTCTTTTTAGGATCACATCTTCACAGAGACATTTTACACTGAGTGAATTCCTGAAGGGAAGGGGCTAGCATAGCATGTCTTTTATCCCCTAGTTCGTTCATCCATTCGTTTGTTCACTCATTCACCCATTCATTCATTCATTCATTCATTCATGTAAGAAAACTTACTGCGTCCTTGCTGGGCTATGCACTAATCAAAGAAGATACAGTGAAACATTACGTAGGGAAAGTTTTAAAATAGAGGTCTGAGGGGGCGCCTGGGTGGCTTAGTCGGTTAAGCGTCCGACTTTCGCTTAGGTCATGATCTCGCGGTTCGTGGGTTTGAGCCCTGCGTCGGGCTCTGTGCTGACTGCCAGCTCAGAGCCTGGAGCCTGTTTCAGAGTCTGTGACTCCCTCTCTCTCTGACCCTCCCCTGCTCATGCTGTCTCTCTCTCTCTCCTAGAAATAAATTTAAAAAAAAAAAATAAATAAATAAAATAAAATAAAATAGAGGTCTGAGGAAAAAATAGAGGGGACTTCACACATCCCCTTCATTCTCATCCCCTGTCCACCTGTAAGCTTGAACCACCCAAAGAGACAACTCTAAGTAATCACCTCTATAAATGTCTTTTCTCTCCTCTCAAATCAGCACTCCTTCCTCATTTCCTGCAAATGACTGCTTTCTTACTGGCAACACATGCAACAATTCTAGCACCTAGCATGTTGCAAGATAGTTCTTTCTATATCGTTCTTCTCTGTTTGCTGAGCATGCGTCCATAAATGCAAATCTCTCTTCTTGTACATGTACAGTTGGCTTACTCTGGGTCCCATGCAGGAGATGATAGAATTTCATCAATTAGTGGTCAAATGAGACCACCCCAATAGCTAAACAAGTCAATATCTAGATGCTTCTATAACCCACTTGGGATCCACCAGTGTACATAGCACACCAGGGTTGGGAAGTTCCGCTGTAGATCGTGACCACCTGATACCAGGCATCAGGCCTTAATTATTCATCTCAATATGCTCAGAGCCAAGTATGGTGCCTTTCACAGCTAATGAAATGTTTCATCCCAGCTAACGTTTATTGAGTGCCTACCATGTCTAGGTATGGTGCTGGTGGTTAGAAATATACTAGTGAGCAAAACAGATACGGTTTTGCCCTATACAGTTCGGTAGGTGCAGAGCAATGTTAAACAAAAAAAAACTCTGAAGGAAAAGTACAGTATGGTACGAATGCTAAGGAAATATCTAAATAAATGATTAAATAAAAGAAAAAACTGTATATTTCACACTGTAATATTCGTTCACTAGAAAGGTATGTTCTATACATGAAGAAAGAGAATATTGTGAGCTCTCTCAGGATGGATTAAGAATCCCATAAAACATGGGGCAACTGAGCGGCTCAGTCAGTTGAGCATCTGACTCTTGATTATGCTCAGGGTCATAGGATCAAGCCCTGTGCTGGGCTCCCCAGTGAGCATGGAACCTGCCTGGGGTTTTCTCTTTCTCCTTCTGCCCCTCTCCCCAACTCACACGCTCTCTTTCTCTAAAAATTAATAATCCCATAAAAGAATCTAACTCCTGTGTTCATGCACCTATGATGCGTACTAAGACCTCATTAGTTTTTCACGGTCCTATCTCAGAGATGACTCATTCTGAACTCATAGGCAACTAAAAGGCCTAGGGTATTTTTGTTGTTTGTTGAAAGTGCTGCCATAAATCCAAGTATCTCTTCTTGTACATGTGCAATTGGTTATTTGGATCTAAGTAGGTGACTTTCTGTGCTCCTCCATTAGTTTTCATCTTGCTAGAGCTGGTTAATCAATTTGACCTCCCCAAATCCTACGATGTCTAGTCCCGATATAGGAATATATGTCTCCCTTTCCTTTAGTGGGTGTGGTTACCACGATGACATGCCCAGATCAGGCTGTTGAAAGGAGGGCTGACTGGAATGCTATAATCACCTTTGCAATCGATATATATCAAAAACATTAAAAGCTCCATATCCTTTGCGTCTGTAATTACAGTTCTGGGAATCTATTCTACCAAAATAATATCAAACAAGGAAAATCATACGCAAACAAAACAAAACACCTTGTTTTACTCCATTATTTATAATACTGAAGAGCACATTGAAAAATCCTAGTATCTTTTAAGGGGCATGATTAAGTTCAGGTGACCATAACAAAGGAAAGTTTTCCTATAAACTAAGAAAATTCCTAAGAATGGGCTTGCAACAGCATTTTATTTTTAGAACCTCTCTGAGCTTCTCATGTAGCTCAGGCCCCATTAGATGCTAATACATATTGTTAATGAAGAGATAATGAAAATAGCTGAGAAACAGGTGATTAAGAATATGGAATAATTAGTTATTTAAAAGATACTTGTTTGTATGGTATTGATAAGGGATGTTCTCAGGCAAACAGCCCTTTATAAATGAGACTTTCTTCCTTTGACTGGCAGACTATTATCTAAGCCAGTTCATGCATATAGGCCTTAAATTAAAAATAAAATGAAATGATGGTATTATGAATTAGCAGCTTAAAATTTCGTCAATAGATATTTGAGTGCCTCCTCCATGTAGGGCCCCGTGGGAGGGGCTGGGGACATAGCAGCCAACAAGACACATAAAACTCCCTGCCTTGTGGCGCTCACAATCTAATGGAAGGGGGCAGATAATACTCAAGTCGACAAGTAAAATGGCACCTCGTGTGGCAATAAAGGCAACAGGATAAAAATTAAGTGGGGAAGGATAGGAAGTCCAGCCCAGGAACTGAAGAGGGGAGGAAGCTTCAAATAGGGTTCAAATAGGGTGATCTGGATGGCTTCCCTGGGAAAGGGCCGTTGGATCAGCGACCTGAAGGCAGTAGGAGAATGAGTTGGACAGTTGGCTGGGCCACGAGCATTCCAGGGAGCAATTTGGTTTTAGCAATACAATTTTATAGGATTAGTGGGTTACTTTTGTGCAGGCAGTCCATCCCCTGCATTCCTTGTCACTTTCAATTACCCGTAAGTACACCCAGCTCACTCATCAAAGAGAGATTCCCATGTCTCTCCCTTCTGGCAGCCAGAGACAGATTCCCGAGTCTGTGCCAAGGCTGCCATGCTGCAAGCAGACGGGCAGTCCCACCCGCTTGTGCCTGGGTCTTTGCCACGCGGTGAGAGCACAACCCTGCATCTGCGGGCCCCATTCCCTTCCCCACTGAGTCTAAAGGGGCATTAAAATTCACATTTGTTTGTACCTGGTGAGTCCGTATTCTCTGTCTAAGGGCTCACTCATGCAGAAGCAGAATCATCCACCCTCAGAGTCACTTTCAGAACTAAGAATGTAATCTTAAACCAGATTTAAAGAATATTAGAATGTTGCTGTTATTAGGGCCTCAGGATTGTTGTGTTTGGAGTGACGGTGTTAACAAAGAAGTGCTTCTAGATATGTGTTAATCACTACATACATGTTTCTAAATCACTGTGGCGTTTGTAGTTTCTGGTCACCTGTTCATATTCCAGTGGATGACTTTCTGCTACACCCGTTGGACGCAGAGGTAATTTTTAAGGTGCAGTTACATGGAGGACACTGTAAGTTCCAGGAGAGCAGAGCTGTGTCTGATTCTCTTACCATCGTCACCCTCAGTGCCTACCCCAGGGCTCGGCATGGAGGAGACACTCCATGAATGCCCATGAATAAATGAATGACTCCAAAGATGACAGCTTTGGTGGAGAGAGAAGACATGTAGGCTGCCCTGGGAGAGGGAAGTACAGAGACCACAGTGTCTGAAGCAGGAGACGGAAGATGGAGACAGGAGTCACGATTCCTCCCCCTCTAACCTCTAAGATGAGGGGAACCCAGTCTAAGTGTGCATTTAACGTGCAAGGGCAGGGCAGGGGTGGGGAGATGAAGTGTGAGAAAATCACTGGCATGGTGTTTGGCCCCTTCCCCCACATACATGTTGGATTACTTTGGTCAGTCCTCTTAGCCCTTTGGAGATTCAGTTCCATCCTCTGGAAAATGGCGGTAACAATACTGACCTCACAGGGTTGCTATGAGAATTAAGTAAGATAATGCATATAAAGCCCTTGGCACAGAGACTTCTCCCGTAAAAAAGTCATAGGAGACCCTCATATTTTCACTTAACACATACACGTTGAGAGGCTGTGTGGAGCGTGGTTGGGAGCAGGGATCCGGAGCCAGACTGCCTGAGTTTGAAGCCCAGCTTTATCACTTAGAGCTGAGCAGTCTTAAGAAAGTTATTTAAGGGGCGCCTGGGTGGCTTAGTCGGTTAAGCGTCCGACTTTCGCTCAGGTCATGATCTCGCGGTTCGTGGGTTCGAGCCCCGCGTCAGGCTCTGTGCTGACTGCCAGCTCAGAGCCTGGAGCCTGTTGCAGTCTGTGACTCCCTCTCTCTCTGACCCTCCCCTGCTCATGCTGTCTGTCTCTCTCTGTCTCCTAGAAATAAATAAAAAAACATAAAAAAAATAAAATAAAAAAATAAAGTTATTTAATTGCTCTGTGCCACAATTCCCTCATCTGTGAAAAACAGGGTAACAGTGCTATCTCATAGTGTTGCTCTGAGGATCAAATCAGTTAATAAATGTAAACCACTTAGAACAATATCTGGCACACATGCATTATTATTGTCTGCAAGGCATTTTTCCTGTTTGTTTCTCACTTTGATTCCTCAAGGGCTGGTGGAAGCGCTGAGGATGGAGGAGTTTGTGTTGGACGGGCCGGATCTGTGCCTCACATCAACATTGGCTCTCAAACTCAAGCAGATGCTGGACTCACCCTGAGCGCTTGTTAAAACACAGGTCGTGGGGACCCCGGCCTCAGTTTCTCATTCAGTAGGTTTGGGTGGGGCTTTAGATTTTTTATTTCTAACAAGTTCATCAATGGTGCTGATGCTGCTGGTCCAGAGACCACACTCAAGAACCACTGGGACGCAACAAGAAAGTACATCCAAGAGAAGGAAGAAGGAGGGATGCATGAAGAGAGAGGAATTCTGAAAAGGACTGAGTAATGAATATGAGTAGAAAGAATAATTTGTTCATTTACTCATTCAACAAACATTTACTCACTGCCCACTGTGAGCAGGGCCCTGTATTTACCCATCAGCTGAAAGGACCAAGATTTAGCTGAGTAGAAAGGACAGTGAGTTGGGAAGGACTATCAGTTTAATGAATTAAAACAGAATAGCATTTAAAGAAAGGAGCCACATCCTCATCAGGCCTAACTCCACACTGTGCCCCCATTAGGTCTAACACAGGCATCACTTACGTGTGTGGGGGGGGGCAAATATACATAAAATTTACCATTTTAACCATTTAAAAAAAATTTAATGGTTTTATTTATTTCTGAGATAGAGACAGACAGACAGACAGACAGTGTGAGCAGGGGTCAGAGAGAGAGGGAGATACAGAATCCGAAGCAGGCTCCAGGCTCTGAGCTGGCTGTCAGCACAGAGCCCGACATGGGGCTCAAACCCACAAACTGTGAGATCATGACCTGGCTGAAGTTGGATGCCTCACTGACTGAGCCACCCAGGAGACCCCCATTTTAACCATTTTTAAATGTACAGTTCAGTGGCATTAAGTACACTCATATTTTGTGCAGCCTTCACTATCTCTCTCCAGAATTTTTTTCATCTTCCCAAACTCAAACTCTATACCTGTTCATCAAGAATTCTGTATCTCTCCCTCCCCTGGAGCTCCTGGAAACTACTACTCGACTTTCTGTTTCTCTGGATTTGACTGTTCTAAGTACCTCACATAAGTGGAACCAGACAGTATTAGTGACTGTGACTGGTTTATTTCACTTAGCACAATGTCTTCAAGGTTCATCCATGTTACAGATAGCATGTGTCAGAATGTCCTTCCTTTTTTTTTTTTTTTTTTTTTTTTTTTTGTTTTTGTTAAATGTGTGATTTATTTCTAGGAGAGAGAGAGAGAGAGAGAGAGAGACAGCATGAGCAGGGGAGGGTCAGAGAGAGAGGGAGCCACAGACTGAAACAGGCTCCAGGCTCCGAGCTGGCAGTCAGCACAGAGCCCGACGCAGGGCTCGAACCCACGAACCGCGAGATCACGACCCAAGCGAAAGTCGGACGCCCAACCGACCAAGCCACCCAGGCGCCCCTTAAGAATTAACATTGCACTGTATGTATCCATCACATTCGGTTAGCCAGTCATCCATCAGTAGATGTTTGGGTTGTTTCCACTTTTGGCTGTTGTGAATGGTGCTGCTATGAACACGGCAGTACAAATATCTATTTGAATCCCTGCTTTCAACTATTTTGAGTATATATCTCTAAGCACCATTTTAAAGCAGATACATTTTGTTTGGGTGACAAGTTCACTTTCCCCCCAACCCCCCCTCCACCTTTTCCCCACTTAGAACTCTACCCCTCCTGACTTTCAGGTACCCAGACCTCTCTTGTGAATCTGATAAATCATCCACACTTCCAGGTAAATTAGCACAACAAGGACCAGGGGAATTTATTTCAATGCTTTACGGGCTAAACACGTGCATGAATCTTCCTTTCCTTATAATGACAACTTTACCGATACACTGTCCAAACACACTTGTGCCAGGAACTTACTAGGTACTATTCAGAAACGAAACAATTTCATCTCTGGAATCAAGACATCTGGTACAGGAACCTGGCCTTACTATTTACTAGGTATTTACATAAATGATTCAATCTTGCTAGTTTCAATTTCCTGACCCATAAAATAGGGATGCTAGTTTCTATCTATTTGGCTGTTTGGAGAATTATAGTAAGAACCCTAATTAAGATGAGATAAGCCAAAATAAGATAAAAAAAACTAAACCCAGTGCCTGGCATATGGTAAGAACCCAGCAAATGTTGGGCATCCTTAGTATTAGAACTGGGTGATTCCTTCAGATATATGCCAAGAAAGTTCCTGCCACCTAGGTGCACAGAACATCACAATGAGCATGGAATTAACGTCCTACTAGGTTAGAGGCCCAGAATACAAAACAATGGGCATTTTTTTAAAACACAGGATTCAATGGGGCACCTGGGTGGCTCAGTCAGTTAAGCGTCTCACTTTGGCTCAGGTCATGATCTTGTGGTCCGTGAGTTTGAGCCCTGCATCAGGCTCTGTGCTGATAGCTCAGAGCCTGGAACCTGCTTCAGATTCTGTGTCTCCCTCTCTATGCCTTTCTCCTGCTTGCACTCTGTCTCTCTCTCTCTCACAAATAAATAAACATTAAAAAAAATTTTTTTAACACAGGATTCAAAATGACAACCTGGCTACAAAGGATTAAGAGAGGTCTGTGGATGGGGAAGATATTTGGGGGCAGGGTCCTCCGTGAACCCACAACTTATATCAGCATGCGCCAGCAGTCAGCTATGGGTGTGAGTATTTTTCTTGAGCTCTTTTTTTTTTATCTTCTGAGTTCGCAAACATCAGATAAAAAAGGATTCTAGAACAATGGAAATTTGAGACAAGAAATGGTTGCAGCAAATTTGGCCAGGCCTCCTCCTAGGATGGCCCCAGTCCTTCTGGGACATGTTCTGATGATTGGATGGCCTTTTTCTAAGCCTCTGAAAGGGGATGGTGTTCCCGCCACTTCCCATGGAAGAATATTCCACAGTGAAATATGACTCACTGTCAGGGCCCTTGCCTTTGAGATTCTCTTTCTTCTCTTGACCCACTTTCGTCTGGCCGTGCCCTTTTGTACAAAGTCAAACGCAGCCTCCCCTGGAGAAGGGTGTTCTGTGAGGGCTGACATTTAGAGACCATTACCACCTCTCACGCTCAGCCCTGTTCATTTAGCCAAGCAAAGCAGGTTTAATTCTTTTCATCTCCTCTCATAAATCAATCTCTTCGTTCCCTTAATAGTCCTTCTCCTAGGCTTTGAATTCCTTCCAGTCTGGCCATCCTGAGCTCTTGTTCCGTTTATACGTGAGAACTGCCAGTCAATCATGAATGGCTCTCAGGAAAAACAGCCAGGCTCTGCCAGGGCTCCAAGTGCTCTCACTGTGCTGGGCTGTCTGCTGTCCCCCAGGCACTGGGAGCCCAGAGGAGAGCCCTTCCTGGTGGCCAATCCGGAAGGCCTGACAGCAAGCTTGAGACATTTGCTAACTACACCATTATGGGTCTTTCAAGGGAACCCGGCCATTTTGATCCAAGGTCAAGGGAACTGCCTGAGAAGCTACTCAGACACCTGTACCTCTACTGTCACTCAAGCTCCTCAGTACCTCCACCTTTCCCCTGGCTTTTACCCACGAGGTCACAAGGGCAAGGGAGGAGCCCAGAGGAGTCTTACCTGGAAGGTTCCAGCATGGTCTTCTTCCTTATCACCCTCTCTGTTCTCTTTAAGGGCAATTAATGTGAATCCTCTGAAGTAGGAGGGAGGGGCAGCAGAAAGGGTTACTGTGGAGAGAGGAGAAAGCAGATTATAAGCACAGAAATCAGCTGGCTTCCATCTGGCAAATGAATGTTGGTGAGTTCTCCATCAACAGGTCAGGCCTGTGGGCTGGAGAGGCAGCAGACAGTGGAAAAGCCTCATGCCTTTGAGTAGCGAACTTTTGCTCTCCACCCAGGTCCCCCCTTATGTTTCAGAACCTGCAAAACGCCTGAACTATGATCCCAATTGGGCTTTCTTGAACCAACGAAGGCTTCGGTGAGCTCTCTCCCAGTATCCACAATTGGATAGAGATAGTCCCTGGTCAGGGGCATCTGGTGCCTCAATTGGTTAAGCTTCCAACTTCGGTCCAGGTCATGATCTCGTGGTATGTGAGTTTGAGCCCTGGTTCAGGATCTATGAGCCTGGAGCCTGCTTCAGATCCTGTCTCCCTCTCTCTCTGCCTCTTTCCTGCTTGCACTCTCTCTCTCAAAAATAAATAAGTATTAAAAAAAAAAAAGATAGTCCCTGGTCAGCAACCCCAATCTTGACAGTTATCTAATGTTACACTTCCAAGAGAAATTTAGCTGCTCACAGCCCAAACTCCCTTACAAAGTCATTTGGGGCAGAGAGTGCTGTGTGTTTTCCAAAATACACTTCCTATTTCTTGTAAGCACTCAGCTAGACCACTTTCCCAGTATCCCTTGCAGTTAGGTCTGTTTGCACTTCCATTCTGCCTAGGGAAAGCACGGATGGACGGGATGCATGCCACTTCCTGCCTGGCCCACACAAGCTTTCTACAGGATCCTCCACTCTCCCTCTCCCACCTATGCCTGTGGAATACAGAGGATCCAACAGAAGACTCTGGTGTCCAACAGAAGATGGTGGAGTCACAAGATAGAAGAAACCAGGGTTTCTGAATAGCTACACAGAGAATGACCCACTGACCAGAAACATCCATATTGTACTTTGCATGAACTGGAAATAAACTTATATTGTAGGGGATTGTTTGTTACAGCAGCTGGGATTACATAAATCTACATTATGCTCTTCCTTCTCACATCTACCCAGATAACTTCAATTTCATTGAATCTAGTTCAAGGGCTTTCTCGGCAATGATGGTCACCCCTCCCTTTGTATCCTTAGCACCTAGCATGGAGCCTGATGTCTAATAGATGCTCAGTTCAAGTTTCTTGAGATTTATATAAATTGAGATTTAAATTACTGTCTGGATTAAAGTGCTAAGATTCTGGCCTTTAAACATGGAGTTAGAGACTCTTAGAGCCTTAAGCTATCTCAAGAATCCTCCATTCTGGCTTTCTAATTTCACAGACAGGAAATAAAGATACTGAGAGGTTGACAGACACCCCAAGGCAATAAGAGCACCCACAAGTGGACTTAGGCCAAGACTTCTCCCTCCCCAGTTTAACATTCACCCATGGTGGCATATATTGAGTATATTTGAGTACAGATATTCCAAAAGCATTAAGTGTTAAAATTTTATAAATCAATTCATTTAGCATATACCATTTATGTGATTCTGATAAGCAACCACCTGTCGGGGAGGGACATTCTAGTCCTCTGCTTTCAGTCCTAAAAATAAAGGAGCCCCAAATTCCAAAAACTAAAACAACTGTCTTGGATAATGCACCAGTAGCCCATCAGCCCCAACACAATGACATCTCAGGAAAAAACTGTGAGACCCAAAGATTGCAAATCTCATGCTATAATTGGTCAGTTCATCCCACAAAAGTAAAAAAGCACTCTGATTAGCTACTGATGTCTATGAAAAGGTCAGGCAGACCTTCCTAGTAAAGAAGAAAGGGTGAGAGAAAAAGCACAGTATAATAGAGTAAGAAAGGTATGGTGCAAGCATACTGTGAAAACACACTGCTACTTGCCATACTAGCGGCAAGCAGAAAATGATGATTATGATGTCAGAAGAAAGAGATGAGATCTCTGAGGAACAGACAGACAGCCCTAAAGCAGTCTTAGGGTGTCTAGAGTGGGGTGGTAAGTGAACAAACAAAAGCAAACACAAACAGACTCGTAGGTACAGGGAATAATCTGGTAGTTGTCAGAGGGGAGTAGAGGAGGGGGATGGGTGACATAGGGGAAGAGTACAAGTTACAAACTTCAGGTTATAAAATAAAAAAGGCATGGGAATGCAATGCACAGCATAGAGAATTTAGTTTATAATACTATAAAAACTTTGTATGGTGACAGTAGCTATATCATGGTGATTACATGTAATGCAGAGAAATGTTGATCACTATGTTGTACACCTGAAACTAACACAATATTATATATCAACCACACTTTTAAAAAACCTATAGATGGGCAAAATAACAGCACTTACCTCAAAGTATCAGTGTGAAGTAGAAATGAATTAATACAGGAAAAGTTCTTAACATCATGCCTGGAATATAATAGGCACTTAATAAATATTAGCTCTTATTACCAGTGATGAGATTATCACACTGCATTTTGTGGATAAGTGTTTGTTTACCTATTCATTAAGTCCTTCAAAAGCAAGAACCACATCTGAGCTCAGCACAGTGATTAGCACAGAGCTGATGTGCAATTAAGTTTACTGAGTTGTGTTCACGGACTAGTAAACTCAGTATTATAAAGTTGTCAGTTCTTCACAAATTGATTTATAAATTTAGTGCAATTAGATTAGATTCCCATCTTGCTTTTTGCGATATTGACAAGTTGATTCTAAAATGTATATGAAAATGCAAAGCGCCAAGAATATCCAAGGGAATCTGGAGAAAGAAGTGAAAAGTTGGAGGGCTTGGACTACCGCATATCCAGACTTGGAGCTACAGAAATTCAGCCAGTGTACTATAGCAAGGAAAGAAAAAGGGGCCAGTTGGGGTCCAGAAAAAGTTCTACAAGTAAATGGAAACTTGATGTATGATTAAGGATCTCCTGCAGAGTAGTTGGGGGAAAAGATAATGTCTTCGATAAATGGTATGAGGACCACTGGATAACTATATAGAAACAGGTGAATCTTGGCCTTACACATTGTATGCAAAATAAACTTCACATAGATGATAGAGCTAAATGTGAAGTGTAAAACAACATAAAGAAAAAAACCAGTGACCATAGAGAAGATATATAAATGGGATAATGTAAAAATTTTGCCCAACAAGAAACATCATTAGGAATAAGTATGGGACAGTGTGGAAGAAGATATTTCCAATGCATATCACCAGCAGTTGACTTTAATCCAAAATATATAAAAACTCTTTCAGATTAATAAAAGACAACCCAATAGAGAAAAATAGGCAAAACACATGAACTAACGCTTCGTAAAAGAAGGTGCCCAAATGGCCAAAAAGCATATGAAAAGACACTCAACCTTGTTAGTGAACAGGAAAATAAAAATCATAAAATTAAAATCAAAAAAAATAAAAAAAATAAAAAATAAAAAAATAAATTACTACTGCATTTCCACCAGATTGACTAAACGTAAAAGGATTAACAATATCAAATGTTAACTGGAACTTTCACACACCGTTGAACTGAAAATAAGCAATTTTCACTGGAAAACTCTTTGGCAGTATTTACTGAAGCTGAACATAGACAGACCCTATGATCCAGTAATGTCACTCCTCAATCAACAGAAATGCATACCTACGTGTGCCAAGCAACACCAATCAGAAGGTTCATAGTAACATTGTATTAGCACCCAAATGGAAACTCAATGTCAATCATCAGTAGAATGGATATGTAAATTGTGGCATATTCCTATAATTGAATGCACTGTAGTAATGGAAATGAACGAATTACTGCTTCATTCAACAGAGGGATAAATCTTGGGGCGCCTGGGTGGCTCAATCAGTTAAGTGTCAGACTTTGGCTCAGGTTATGATCTCACGGCTCCACGGCTCGTGAGTTCCAGCCCCAAGTCGGGCTCTGTGTTGACCACTCAGAGCCTAGAGTCTGCTTCAGATTCTGTGTCTCCTTCTCTCTGCCCCCCCATGCATGCTCTCTCTCTCTTTCTCTCTCCCCCCACCTAAAAATAAATAAATATAAAAAAACTAAAGGCATAAATCTCATAAACTTAATCGAGTGAAAGAAGACACACAAAATAATACATAAGTTATGATTGCATTTATATATTTGTATAAAGTTCAAAAACAAACTAGGGGCACCTGGGTGCCTCAGTCAGCTGAGTGCCCAACTCTTGATTTCACCTCAGGTCATGATGCCAGGGTCATGGGATCAAGCCCACCACTCTGAGCATGGAGCCTGCTTGGGATTCTCTCTCTCTCTCCCTCTGCCTCTCTCCCCGGCTCATGCTCTCTCTCTCTCTCTCTCTCTCTAAAATAAAAATTAGGAAAATGACAACAAACTAACCTATGATGCCAGAGGTCAGGA
Source organism: Crocuta crocuta (assembly GCF_008692635.1). Classification (NCBI taxonomy): domain Eukaryota; kingdom Metazoa; phylum Chordata; class Mammalia; order Carnivora; family Hyaenidae; genus Crocuta; species Crocuta crocuta. The sequence goes on from NW_027529526.1 coordinate 6,128,427, forward strand.
CAGTGGTTACACGTGTGGCAAAGTGGAGTGAGAAGTGATTTGGAGGTGACACAGGAAGTGCCTCTGGAGTGCTGATCATGGTCTGTTTCTTGGTCTGGGGCCTGTTGCATGAGCGTGTTCAACATGTAGTAATTCACTAAGCTGTGTGATTTGTGAACTTTTCCATATCTAAGTTATATTTTGATACAAATATTATTCAATGATGTTTCTAAATGATAAATATGCCCCTCTCTGTGCATCTGTGCAGTACACTTAAAGGGCTCATCATAAACTCGGTTTCCCAGAATGATACATTCCTGTAGGAATGCAGTAAAACTAAGGTTTTACTCTACCTCACTGAGTATAACACACAGGATGGAGGCTCTGGAGGCTGAACTCAGTGTGGGTTTCAATCTGAAATGATCACTGGTGATGATGGTATTACACAGTATAAGCTAAAGGAAGACAGGACATCTCGTCCCTCCAGAGGACCCCACTAATGTGACCCTCTCCTGAAAGGGACAAACGTGCAGTATGTTCTGAGTTCCCGTAATGACTGAAGATGACTGCTCGGCAATAAATAATTGAATCTTCTCTCTAATGACTCCCCCCAAGAGCCTCCCAAGAGAGGCCATTCAGAGACCCAAGAAATGCAAGAAAAATGCTTATGAAGGGTTAAAAAAAAAAAAAAGTCCATTCAGAGCCATCCTGTGAGCACATACAGGGAACTGGTTAAGAGCAAAGATTCTGGATTAGAATCCTAGAGCTATCATTTATTAATTATGTGACCTCTGGCAAGTTATTTCACCTCCCTGTTCCTCATTTTAAAAAAGAAGTTAATAATATTGCCTTTCTTAGAGGAATGTGGAGAGGATTAAATAAACATCTATCACAGTGCCTGGGGCACAAAAGATTCAAGAACCATAAAGGATGCTGATGGTGGTGCTGGTACTGGTGATGTTGGAGCTGGAGAAGATGATGATGAAGATGATAAAGACCAGGGTACTCAGCAGGCTCGTTAATTGGCAATGGGTTTCCAAACGCTGGTCCTCAAGGACAATTACTGAACCTCCAAAGAAAAACTCCAGGAGGTGCCAATAAGGGACCCCTGAGACGGCTGCAATGGAAATAATGGTCTTTGGAGATGATCCTCCCAGGGCCAGGGTACGGGGAGATCTGGGTAAGCCCTTATCATGAACAGAATACCTCTCACCCAATTTTGATTACATACTTATTTGTGAACTACATGTTAAATGCTGGTCTCCCTTAATAACCTAGAAGTTCCATGAGAGCAGAGACCAGGTCTGTCTTAAGCTGCACGGTATTTTTTAGCATTTAGTGTGCCTTTTCACTCACAGTAAATGCTCAATATTCATTGAATGAATGAATGAATGAAAGACTGGAAAGGTGTTTATCTGTCTTCAGTGCATAGCTTGCTCACTCCTGCTCTGGTTCCTCCTCCTAAGTTCCCATGGGCTACCAGGTATAGTATGTCAGCCTCCCTCATCCTTTTGTTCCTGAGCACTTTGTGCCCACTCAGTGCTATGCCCCTGGAGACACAGAGAAAAGACATGGGCCTCTCCCTCTAGGACCATACAGCCTAAGGGCTGGGAGGAAAAGACACATCAGCAGACTTGTATAACAGATGTGGGTGTTATGGATGTGTGAATGATGTGCTCTGGGATGCCAGAGGAGGGAGCATCTGGGTCTAACATGGAAGTCAGTCAGAGGGGGCTTCAAGGAGGAGGCAGCATTTGAGGTCCAAGTTGAGTGAGGAATAAGACTTTGTCCAATGGACAAGAGACTAACAACACTCCAGGTACAGGCAAAGGCATGGTGAGTTGGTCTTGGCCTTGGAAACCAGAACTATTTCTGTATTTCATAAATTGCCAGCTAGAAAGGACAGTGAAAGAGGTCAAGGAAGAAGATAGGCGATAGATACTTAAAAGCCTTCAAAGCCTTGCTAAAAAGCGTGGATACTACCCTGGAGGTAATGAGGGGGCCCTAAAGGGTTTGAGTTAGGGAATGTCATATTCAGATTTATGTTTTAGGAAGATGAGGCTGGAAGTTGTATGATTCCTGGATTATAGCCTTTCCCTGAAAAGCACTGGCAAGGGTCTCTCTGGTCTGCCTTGCTTATATGAGGACTGATATTTCACACTTGAGCTTGGCCTTAAGTCGCTACCTAAGGTTGAGTTCTCCCCATCCTTGGGTACACTTGCCATCTTGAAAACCCAACTCCCAAATAGCTTTCTGGGTCCTTCAAGGTCAGTGTGTCAACCATTTAGCATAAACTCTGGTGAGCTGTTACTCAATTCATCTGCTCTGCATATCACCCTCATTGGTTCTTATCTAGTACAGTCACACTCCACACTCTGCCTTTGGGTTTCAGCTCCAAACTCAGCGAAAAGATCTTGAGCCAGATCTCAGCTCCATCATGCAACCAGCACCTGACATCCACCTGCTAGATGGTACTGAGATGCCTCATTCACACATCAACTACAGGGAACTTGAACTTCTGCCTTAACCTGCAACACGGGGTTACAAGGACCACTGCATGGACACAAGCCATGGCAGTCCCCTCCCTGCTTTGCATGACTGTCAGAGCACCAGAAAGATGCAACGTACACACTTCCCTTAGAAACTGGCACAGGGGCACCTGGGTGGCTCAGTTAGCTAAGCATCTGACTTGATTTTGGCTCAAGTCATGATCTCACAGTTGGTGAGTTCGAGCCCTGTATGGGGCTCTGCGCTGACAGTGTGGCACCTGCTTGGGTTTCCTTCTCCTTCTCTCTCTGCCCCTGCTCCACTTGCTTTCTCTCTCTCTCTCGCTCTCAAAAAAATCCATTAATAATAATAATAATAGACATTGGCACAACAATTGAGCCCACCCAAACAAGATCAGGCAGAAGATGTTGGTGATGGGCTGACAGATAGGAAGGCAGGGCTAAAAGTCTAAAGGTGAGCAAGGACGATGGGGGCTGGCCCACGCTATTCCTCTGGATGGTCTTTAGCTAGTGCTCCAGCATTTCCAGGCAGAGATGAAACATCTCCCATTCCAAATTAAATATGACACATATCTAAAATTGAAACTGGACATAGCTAACATACCTGGGTTCAAATCTCTCCTGTTTACTACATGCAACCTTTGTCAAGTTACTTAACCTCCCATGGTCTCAGTTTCTAATCTCCTGCAAAATGGCAATAATAGTACTTATCTCCTTGGTATTATGACAACTAATGAATTAATGCTCATAATAGTAAATGTCTATACATGTTTGTTTAATTAATAAGATATATTAAAAATAAATCCTCTTCCATAAAATAGGGATCCTCATTATCATCTCACGGGTTTGGTATGAGGATTAAAGGAGGGAATGTATGTGAGGCACACCGCAACGGCACAATGGACGTCCATTCTTTCCCACATGTGCTACCTCTTCATGGCATTACTGGGAGCCAGATGAATGGGTCCTGAGCTGACCATTATGTGGATGGGAAGAGGGATGGGTGGGAAGGAAGCTCTCGGGGACTTGAAGATGTGTCAGCCAAGCCAATGTAGCTGGGGGTATGGATGAGGGCAGGAAGCACGGAGGACATACACTCTCCAGGACAGCCCACTTCTTCCCCTACTTGGACAATGGGATCTTTGGGCTGGCGACAAGAGTACCCTCTCTCCCTCCTGAAACATAATGTCATAGAAGTGACTGTGACCCAAATTTAGTCCCTCTCCATACTGCATTCCCCTGGGTCTGTGACCCAAGATGGACCAATCAGAAGCCTCCCCTGGGATTTTCCAGTTTGGAGTTAATGGGACCAGGGCTTTTCTTTTAGTTCCAGAACTAACTGAAAGGTTTTTCATGGAAAGTTCTTGAGAGCTAACCTCCTTGTTATTTGAAGAAAGTTTATGTGTAGTAAGAAAAATGAGGACAACACACAGAAACATAGCCAAGAGATATAGGATGGAAAGAGTGACACAGACAAGGTGGAAGGGAGGGGTGCAAAGGGGAGAGGGAGGAGAGAACACTTTTGGGTCCCTAGATCCATTCATATCTGAAGCCAGATCCACCCCTAGACTTTCCAAATATGGGACTCAATAATTCTCTTTCTGCTCTAGTTAGCTTGACTTTGTTCCCGTCATATTCCATGAAAAGTCTTCACTAATATTGAAACAAAGAAAGAAAATAACTTTGCCTAAACTACATGATTCATTTGCAGGCTAGGGAAATGGTTGTGGCTTAACTGAGGTGGCTGACCAGGAAGGTGGAAGCTGATACAAAAATGTCACTGAGATGACAGCAAATCAGTTGACTTCAACAGTATTTAGCTAGATGTCCACTTCAGAGAAAGACTCAAGGGATGTCAAGGGACCCTCGACCTGCTCAACATTCTTATCAACTTTGATAAAGATTTCTAAGACTGCTTATCAAAATCGTAGATAATCCAAAATTAGATGATGTGGATAAGTCACTCAGTGACAGAATCCAGATCCATGAGTGGCTGACAGCAACAGGGATGGACCCAAACATGCTGGATTAAGTCTGAAGAAGACCAAGTCATGAGGAATCACGTCAAATCTTACGTTCAAGGACCAGGCACGCCAGTATAGGGAGAGGAGGGAAGCAAGCCTTCCCAGCAGTTCACAGGAATTTTTGCTGGCTACAAGCTCAGCGTGATCCCAGAGTACTGAACAGCTGCCAAAGTAGCAAACACAAGACCTGGCAAGCTTCACACAAACACAGTGTCCAGGACAAGGGAGATCATCATTCTCCGTGTTTCATCCCTATCAGAGCACATCTGGAGTACAAAGTGCAAGGGGATGAGAAACAGCATCCTATAAGGAATGGCTGAACAAATGGGGGCATTTTGGTCAGAAGAGAAGTCGTAGTTTCCACTTCTCCACAGATACCTTAATGGCTGACATATAGCCAAGGGGAGACCTTATTTGCTCGATTCCAAAGAACAGAACCTGGACCAATGAGAAGTTACATGGAAGGGAAATGTTGGCAAGAGAAACAAGAACCAGGTCAGCCATGGCTCAGGCTCTGCCAGCTTTGAGCATCATCACCTAAAGGAAGCTCCCGATTCTTCTCTCTCCACCACTTCACTGCCAAGGCAGGGAAGGCTGCTATCTCTCCAGCTTTGGGGACATTCTACTGGCCACTGTCCTCGGGTACAGGATAGGGCAGTGATGTGACCAGGTGCTAATGTATGTGGAGCATGGGAGGCTGGGGTGGAGCTGGGAGAGGTTGTGATGGGGAAACATGGTCATAGAAAAGTGACCATTGTCTGGCTGCCTTTTCTTTGTGTCTCATCATCTTGTTTTAAAAGAAAAAAAAAAAAAGAGATTATAGATTTCTGGAATCCAGCTCTTTGTTGGGGGCGGGTCCAGTAAAGCTATGGTTAGTTTGTATGTTTTAAACTTTCCAAGTAATTCTGATGCATAACTAGTCTTGGACGCCACACAAATGACCCCACAAAGTGCTGATTCCAGGGAAAGCCACTTAATAATTGGTGTCAAAGTTTGATGGATTAACAATCCTCTCTGCTCTCTTCTCCGTTCAGTTAAAGCCAGTGTCTGAAGCTGGGAGACCCTTCCCTTTGCGCTTGTGCTTATTGTCCTTCTGGTCTTCACCTCAGAACCATTGATGACCCAGCTTTCACCATGCTGATCTCCTTCCTCTCAATAGTCTTTACCTGGGACCAGCCATCTGCCCGCCCTCCACCTCCAGCCAACACCCTCAGGGCACTGGGCATCCTTCTCTCTGCTGCCCCCACCTGGAGCTCCTTGCCATTGGTCCCCATCCCTGGTCTCATTTCTCTGGCTGAAAGAGAAACACTCTTTCTTCCATCCAGCTCTCTTAGAGAGAGATCTCACACCAGGATGATCCTTCTGCTTCTTCTTTTTTTTTTCCCAACAAATAATGATTTAGTGCCTGTTATGTCCACAAACTGTTCTGAGTGCTAGAAATAAATGGCAAATAAGAGAGGACACAGTCCTTGCTGTCATAGAGCTTGTATTCTAGCTTGAGGCAGATGATACATAAGATAATTTCAGAGAGTGATTAAGGGCTATGTTGAAAGTGAAATCAGGCAAAAGAAATGGGAACCATACATTGGTGGTCAGAGAAGCCTCTTTAAAGGGATACAGATCTGAGCTGAAACTTAAAAGACAAGGAGTGGGCCACACAAAGATGTGGGGAATAGCATTCTAGTCATGGAGAAGAGCATGTAGAAAGGCCCCGGGGTGGGAATGAGCTTAGAGTGCTTGGAAAATCCAAAGAGTAGTGTTGCAGCTGTGAGGTGAAGAAGGAGACAGAAAAAGAAGAAAATGAAGAAAGATGAGGAGGAGGAGAAGGAGAAGGGAAAGGAAAAAAGGGGGAGGGGAGGAGGAGGAGGAGGAGGATCCTAAGAGATTCCTTTAGCACTCGGAATCACCATCCAGGTTTCATGGCCTGGTCTGAGTCTGCCCACCTCCCCACACTCCTGTCCTCCACACACAGTGGTTTGTGCCTGGAGCCTTTCCCTGCCCTCCTGTCGTCTCACAAAGTCCATGAGGCATCTTTGCAAATATCCGGGCCACAATGGCAGATAGGGCTCGAGTTATTTCCCATGGGTCTTCTGGGCCTCAGCTAATCCACAGATGAGAGTAGACCTGTTTTCCTGAACTCTTCACGGCAGTCTTGAACATTCCACGCAAGTTAGAAGCCTTGTCTATGTAGAGCTCAGAAGCACTATGGTGATGTCACCTAACTCCTTACCCTGTCCATCCCAGCCTTGACTCCAGCCCAGCCAAGGAAGCCTGTAAATATGGGAAATCTATACCAGCAAGAGCTGGCCGGCCACACAGAAGGCTTCGTGTGGCGTGGTGAGCTCCCTGGTACCGTAGATGCTCCTGCAGATGTGCCTGATAGAATCACACACAACTGCACACTGTCAGAATGCTAGAGGAAATAATACCTTAGAGGGGCACCTAGGGGGCTCAGTTGGTTAAGCATCCGACTTCAGCTCAGGTCATGATCTCATGGTTCATGGGTTCGACCCCCGCGTCAGTTCTGTGCTGACAGCTAGCTCAGAGTCTGGAGCCTGCTTCGGATTCTGCTTTGGATCCCTCTCTCTCTCTGACCCTCCCCTGCTCATGTTGCCTCTTTCTCTCTCTCAGAAATAAATAAAACTTTAAATTTTTTTAAAAAATAATAATACCTTAGATAATTTGGGCCACTTGCACCCAATTCAATCCATGTATGTGCTTGAGCTTGCATGGGAGAGGACTTATTCCCTCATTCTAGCACAGTGAGTATTTTGTACCTGTCATGTCAGGGCTTAAAGACAAGCAACCCACTTGTTTTACCCGTCACTTAATTGAGGAGACACTAGTCTCTTCTGATGCTGGAGGCACAAATGGAAGTCCTGGACTTATTGAGAAATGTCAGTGTGCTTCTACTCCCCATTAACAGAACTATCTGGAAGGAGACATAAGTAAGGCCACATTGAATCTAATACCCATGTTCTTATTTACATACAATTTGAAAGGATTTTTAAGGAATAATATTCGGGGGCATCGTTTTATTTGTAATTTCTTTAAATGTTTATTTTTGAGAGAAAGAGAGACATGGAGCAGGAGTGGGGAAGGAACAGAGAGAGAGAGAGAGAGAGAGGGAGACACAGAATCCAAAGCAGCCTCCAGGCTCTGAGCTGTCAGCACAGAGCCCGACGCTGGGCTCAGACCCACAAACATGAGATCGTGACCTAAACTGAAGTCGGATGCTTAACCAACTGAGCCACCCAGGTGCCCCAAGGAATCATTTTGACTTCTATGATTTTTGCTTTCTATGGTACCTCTTGAATCTAACCCTCCAGTACGATGGGGCTCCAGTCTACTCAAATTGTCTCACTTTCTTTCACAATATATACCCCAGTGAGCTTTTCTTCTTCTTCTAATTTCTCTTCCCTCCTCCTCCTCCTTCTTCTTGCTGCTCTTTTTCTTCTTCCTTGTTCCTCCTCCTTCTCTCTCTTGTTTTCTTGTTTTGTCCACTTCCTCCTTATTCCTTTCTTTGCTTATAGCTTCCATCTTTATTGAGAGAAAGGGTGGGTTAGAACACACCACTCTGACATACTGGCCCCATTTTCTCCTCTCAGTATGAAACGTATCAATACCACACGCACACACACCAACACTCCTTCTCCTACTGACTCGTTTAGCAAGTATATCAACTTTACGTGCTTTTGAGAAGACATCCAGATACCTTTTACTGAATGAGAGGACATGAAATACTGTGTTTTTATATGACTATGCATTAAAACATGTGGCAGAGATAGGTCATTGTCCCTTTAAATCCATTTTCACCTTCATCCTTTTGGGAAAAAAAAAAATCCTTTCCCCAAGTTTTAGCTGAGCATGTGGCTACCCAGCTAAATGCTTTATTTCCCAGGCTCCCTTGCAGCTAGCTGTGGTCAAGTATCTAAATCCTTACCAGGGGAGTGTGTTTGGGAAGTGCTGCGTGCAATTCTGGGTCACATTGTTCAGAAGAAAGCTGCTTGCCCTCTGCTTCCTTTCCCCACCTCTGCATGCGGACTGGAACTCCCATGTGTTGGCAGTGAGCTGGCTGTATCTGCTCTGATGAGAACACCCTACAACAGTGCTGTCCAGTGGAAATAAGCTCCCCACAGGTGAAATTCCTTCTAATTGTTAACAAGTATCCAGTAGGAATAAATGTAAAAGAAGTAAAATTAATTTTAACAATATATTTTACTTAAACGAATATATACCATTACCACTTCAATATGGAATCAATATAAAAATAAATTATTGAGGGGTACCTGGGTAGCTTAGCCGGTTGAGTGACTGGCTCTTGATTTCAGCTCAGGTCATGATCTCACGGTTTGTGGGATCGAGCCTGGTGTTGGGCTCTGCACTGACAGCACGGAATCTGCTTAGGATTCTCTCTCTCCCTCTCTGCCCCTCCTTCTCTCTCTCTCAAAATAAATAAATAAACACTTAATTATTGAGAAGCTTATTTTTCTTTCATCCTAATCTCTCAACAACCGGTATGCGTCTTACACTCAGAGCACATCTCAATTTGGACCAGCCACGTTTCAGGTGCTGTAACTCCTGGCTGTCTATGGGACAGCAAGAGCGCTGGCGGACTTTCAGGGCAACACGACAGAAGGAATTTGGGCTCCTGGTTGACCTGGTGGAGCAAAGCTGGCCACCATCTAGGACTTCCCATTTACACCTTATTTAAAAAAAATTGGAGGGGCATCTGGGTGGCTCCGTTGGTTGAGTGTCCAACTTAAGTCATGATCTTGTGGTTCATAAGCTCAAGCCCCACGTCAGGCTTGCTGCTGTCAGCATACAGCTGGCTTTGGGTCCTCTGTCCCCCTCTTTCTCAAAAACTAAAACATTTTAAAATTTTTTGAAAAAACATTTGGGGCACCTTGGTGGCTCAGTCGGTTAAGCATCAGCCTTTGGCTCAGGTCATGACCTCACGATTCATGGGTTGGAGTCCTGCATTGGGCTCTGTGCTGACGGCTCAGAGCCTGGAGCCTCCTTTGCATTCTGTGTCTCCCTCTCTCTCTCTGCCCCTCCCCTGCTTGCTCTCTCTCTGCGTCTCAAAAATAAATAAACGTTTAAAATTTTTTAAAAAACCCACATTGTATTTTGGGGTCTCTTTGAAACATGACCTTAACCTGTATCTTGAGTAATATAACATGGTAAGAGGTTTTCCTCTCCCACAGAAGTTAATATTGACCTGCATCTGGCATGCCTGGGTGGCTCAGTTGGTTAAGTGTCTGACTTTGGCTCAGGTCAGATCTCATGGTTCATGGGTTCGAGCCCCGCATCAGGCTCTGTGCTGACCGCTCAGAGCCTGGAGCCTGCTTCCGATTCTGTGTGTGTCTCTCTCTCTGCCCCTCCCCCCGGTCATGCTCTGTCTCTCTCTGTCTCAAAAATAAATAAACTATAAAAAAAAATTTTTTTTAAATATTGACCTGCATCTGACATTCTGTATAACAAGCAAATGGAGAGCAATAGTGAAGTTCTTGACATACCAACCCATGTTTGTGAACTCAATAGCAATTACATCTTGTCGTTCCTGCTGAATCAGCAGTGTGTACACGGGAACACCCAAGTTTTAAACCTTGAAAAATCCCTATTTGATATGCTTTCATTTTTTGTATATTTTGATTTTTTTTGCATTTCATGAACATCAAAGCAGTAAGCAATCTCTTCATTATCAATTTGACCACAATACTTATTAAAAGGGGGCAAAGTTTCAAAAATAAAGGTAGATAATAAAAATGAGGGGAATGATACAAAAAAAGAGAAATAGGAGGGAAGACTTCGTGTTAATTACAATATCATCAGCAGTACTTAATTTTTAAAAACTCCACTAGATTAGAAATAGTCTCTACAAGACCTTGCCCAGTTTAAAATTCTCAGATTCTACACAGGTAGTTTACAAATATCTCATTTCATAGGCATGGTTGCCTAAGTTCCCATGTAAAAATAAAACAACAATCAAATTAGGTGTTTTTCCTATCCAATTTGTTACTGTGTTTCCACAAACAAAAGGAATTGGCTGAAGATTGACAAGGTTGTTCATGTTTCTAAATTAATTCTTTGGTTTATGAGGAAATGCAATCCTAAAGTCTATAAAAAGGGGGGGAAATGCAAATGTAAGTAAGGAGCCATCGCTTTAGACTTTGTGTCCCAAGATATGTCAGTTATTGTCTGATTTGTTGTTGCTGTTTCCTTTCAATGAAAACTCACCATCGAGAATGCCGAGGGCAGCCGTAGTTAATTCATTTTATTCCCTGTTCATTTTCTTGTGTCAATACAGAAGACTGGTTAAGGGAACAGAGTTAGGAGTCAGACATCCCTGAGTTTGTATCCCGACTTCACTGACTATCAGCTGTGTGATCATGGGCAAGTTATTAAACCTCTCTGAGACTGGGTCCTCTCATCTGTAAAATAAGAATAATAATAAACTGCCTCAAAGTACTGGAAAGAATAAGTGAGATGAGTAGGAAGTATTTAGCACCATGTCTCATCCAGTGTTGCTGCCAAGTATTTTTCTATTTCCAAAATAATCATCTTACAATGTGTATTTTTTAAGCACCTCCTCTATGACAGCTTTTTCCTTTAACATGGATTATTTCTGACTCTCACAGCAACACTGTAAGCAGTAGGGGAGCAGTCTCATTTCACTGCTGGGGAAATTGTGGCTCAGAGAGGTGAAGCGGCCTGCCTGAGGCCACACCGTGAATGACTGGACTGAACAGAAGTCAAACATCAAAGCCTGTGCTCTTTCTACCAGACTGAGGTGGGGCTCTCTGGGACACACAGGGCTATGGCATTGTGGGACAAAGAAAGACGAGGCCAAGCAGCTTTGGAGGTCTCCAAACCTCACGGTTTAGAATAAATCCCCCAATTATGCTTGAAGTTGGACAAGCTTTTGAAATCTCAACTGGACATTCTTTTCCCATCAAGTTCCTTGAAATTTCCCTTTAAAGAGCATCTAGGAAAAGCCACTCTCATTAGCCAGGGTCTGGCTTTATTTTCCTAATAAACAGACCTTTAGTCAGACAAAAGAGCCTCTTTTATTTTCAATCAATTCTTCAACATTTCAGCTGGTTTTCTTCTATTGGGCTTGAAATTGTGATCTGGGAATGGCTGGTCCTGCAAATTGTCCTCCTATGAGGGAAGCCCCTTGAGGATCCTCAACTTGTTATTTTTAATCACTGTAATCTCCTTGTCAAAGGAGGCCATGGTCAGAAACAGAGCAGGCCTTTCAGAGCTTTTCTAAAGCACAATTATTACCAAGGGAGGGGGACAGGGGGAAGAGGGAGGGAGGGGAGAGAGAAGCGGTGGGAGAGAGAAGGAAGTCAATATAGTACTAGCAACTTGGAAAAGGCTGAATAATAATCTCAATTGGATTCTGGCTGTTGAGAAGAAAGCCCATGATATATGTATGTATATATGTACATGTATATGTACACACACACATATATGTATATATACACACATATATACATATATTACACACACGTATATATACATACATACACATACATATACAGTGACCATTATAATCCAGTGTAGAATACCTAAAGGAGATACTGGGGTCGGGGGTGGGGGGCATGGACTGCAGAAGCTACTCAGGGATGAATTGGAATTCTGGGGACAAAGATTCCCGGCAGGAAAACAAGCCATTGATCCCAAGGCTTGTGAGGGGGCTCTAACTCAAGAAAAAATGAAAAAGCAAGCAGAACACCAGGGGAATGTTAACTTCCACGGCCCTAAGTCAAAACCCCGAACAGAATGCATTAGATTTACTTTTAACACGATTATTCTAAGAAAGCATAAGCCAATGGAAAATGTCACAAACTAGGCCAGCGCCTTTTTCTTCCTAACTTTGAGTGGCGGAACCAGGTTTGCTAACCTCAGAGTATTTAGTTAGAAGGCCGGGAGAATTGGTTTCTGCAACATCTTCCTTTCAAGATCTCTTAGCCACCACAAGGGAGAAACAGGGATTGCCAGCCAACAGCCTGAGTGGGGGTGTCACACGGTTGGGTCCAAAAGTCTAATGTGTAGGCGGGAACAACCTATAGGGTGAAAGTCTAGAGCTCTCTCACCCCTGGTCTCTGTTCTCACCTACTGGCCACGGAACTCTGGCCGTAGGAACGCCTCTGTTGTGAGTACCAGGTGCCCCTCCTCCCCAGTGCTGGGGTACCTGCAGCCGGTGCTCAGGCCATCAGGGAGGATTCAAATGGGAAGAAATGCCAGGGAGGATGCTTGGGGGAGGAGGGCAGATTTGTCTAAATCACTGAAAAATAACCTCTTGGGTGCATAGTAAGAACAATCTTAGGTAAGGCTTCCATTATGGAGAAATCCTTCATTCACTCATTCAGTTAATTCATGAGGACTCAGATAGCCACCATTCACTAGTAGACTGAACTAGAGTACTGAGAATACCATTTTTTTCAAAATATTTTTATTTATTTCTAGGAGAGAGAGAGAGAGACAGCGTGAGCAGGGGAGTGTCAGAGAGAGAGGGAGTCACAGACTCCGAAACAGGCTCCAGGCTCTGAGCTGTCAGTCAGCACAGAGCCGATGCGGGGCTTGAACCCACGAACCGCGAGATCATGACCTAAGCGAAAGTCGGACGCTTAACCGACTAAGCCACCCAGGCGCCCCTGAGAATACCATTTTTAAACACACACACACACACACCAAAAACAAATAATTAAGGAGGTATATTCCTCCGTTATTACACCAATAAGGGGCTCATATCCAACTCAAACTAACACGTATTGAAAACCTCGGGCAAACTCGTCTTTGTCAACTCACATATTCGCTACAGCCACCACAGAGGTTGGATACATAGCTGCTTACGCGGCTGGGAAATAAGCTCAGAGAAATTAAAAGACTTGCATAAGGTCACACAGCTACTGAAGTCAAGTCCATCTGACTCTAAAGCCGCCTCTGTCCCTGCCACGTGGAGCTTGGGCTGTGTTCCCAGGGAACCCGGGTCCTCGGTTTTGGTGAGGCCTCCTCCCTTCAGAGACCCAGAGGGNGTCACAGGGGGCTCCTCGCCAAGCGCTGAGCGCCGCTGCGTGCGGGGGGCGCCAGGAAGCTAGGTGGACAAAGTCGGGGACACGATCCCGGGAAGCCGGGAGCAGCATTCTGAGAAGGGTAGCCCCTGCTTACGGTGGCCTGCGTGGCCCGGGCGCCCGCTGACAGTGGCCCAAACTTTCTCCAGTGTTCTCCAACCGCTTCCTCCCGCAGCCTCTGGGAACCCGGAAGGCGGGGGTGCAAGGGCGGCGGCTGCGGGCCCACCAGCTGTCCCCCAAGACCCTCGCTTCCCTGCCAGGCACCGGAGCTGACTTACGAAGGGGCGGGAGAACATGCACCCCGTCACTCCCCTCCCGCGGGGCCCCAGGTGAGACCCGGCAGGCTTCCTTCCCTGCCCTAGGTCCGGTCTCCCAACTGGAGAACGGCAGCTGCTGCGCCTGGAAAAGATGTCTGGGGAGACGATCCGCCGCGGAGAGAGGCGGTGGGCCGCGGGGATGGAGTCGGGGTCTTCAGGTCTGCGCGGGCCGAGCGGCGCTCCTGCCCAGGAGGCGCTCACCTGCCTGGACATCCGCTCCCCGCGCTGCCTACAGCCCGAACTCAGCGGAGGAGCGTAGGCGCGACATCCAAACCGCGGAGAGCCTCGGGGTGGCTGGAGCAGGGGCCCCCCGCCTCGAGGGAGCAGGCCTCGGGAATACGAGCTTCCCTTTCCGACTTCGCCAGGTTTCCCTTCCCCCTCCGAACCTACCCACAGCTCCTCGGAGGCCGGTTCCATCGGGAGCCGGCCCTAAAAATCCACACCCTTCTCCCTCGCCTGGGACCATCGGAGAATAATATGGAGTTCTTTCCGGGGACCCTTACGAAAGCTTCAGACTCTTCCTGCCCTCCTCCCCGTGCCCTGCGACCGGTCAAGGGGGAAGTCGAAGTCCCTTTTCCTGAAGACCTGTGTCCAAGGAAACTGGGAGTGACCATCCCGCCTGGGGCCCGTCTGGGAGAAGCTGGTATCCTCCCCTTCAGGGATGGGAGAGGGGAAAGTCAGTTTCCCACCTTGCCTGGGACCCGACTGGGAGGCACCAGGCTTTCCTCCGCCCCAGGGGTGGCTTTGGAGGAAGGCGGGTTTCCACTGCTCTCCCGGAGCGGGCCGGGGAGAAGCCAGGTTCCCTCCCAGCCAGGCTGGCGTGGCGCGTCGCTCAGCTGCAGCCCACGCCCGGCAACCGCGTCGGAGAAGGGGCTGCCGGCCTGGCTGCGGCCCCCGCCGCGGCCCCGGACGCTGGCCCGGGAGGGGCGCCGAGCTCGCGGAGAGAGGGGCTGAGGGCAGCCAGGACGCAGGGCCCTTGCCGGGCTTGCCGGCACCGTGCGCCCCGGGACCGTGCGCCCTCCTCCGGCACCGCGGGGCCGGCGCCCTTCCGGGGGCCGGGTCCCGCGTCCCCCAGCGCCACGCCGGGCCACTTACCACGGTAGCTGATTCCCGGCTTGTAGAAGTCGGGGTCGCCCTCCACGCGGAGGCTGAACTCGGTGTAGCCCTCGCGCCGCGTTCCCTGGGCGCGCAGGATGCGGCTGCAGTAGCCCTCCGACTTGGGCACTTTGTCCAGGGTCTCGTCGGAGAAGGCCAGCGCCGCGGCCAGGGGCAGTGCCAGGGCCAGCAGCGCCGGACTCCGGCTCAGCCTCGGGGGCGCCGGGGACAGCCTCATCCTCGCGGGCGTCCAACTTTGTGCCGCTGCCGCCGGCCCTCGCCACGCGACTCCTGCCCGAAGGGGTCCCCGTGGAAGCGAGACCAGGCGGAGCGCGGGCGGGGAGCGGGAGCTCGGAGCCGGCGACCAGGAGACCGTGCGGGTCTCGGCTTGGCGGCTGCGGAGCTGCGCCGCGCTGAGCTGAGCTGAGCTGAGCGAGCAGAGCTGCGCGAGGAAGGGAGGGGGGCGGCGAAGG
>NW_027529526.1:6144067-6221872 GCF_008692635.1 Crocuta crocuta
TATTTTGCGACGCTGGATTCCCAGGGTCTGGCAAAGAAATCATAAGGCACAGGGACACTGCGGGATTTGTCCCGCCGCCGCCGAGGAGGCTGCCGCCCCAACCCAGCTACACCCGCACCCTGCGGAGTGGAGTCCTCCACGGAGGGAAAGACTGCAAAGTAACTTTTGTTGCACACCTACTTTGTGCCTCCCGGTATGCTGGGTGGTTGGCTTAGGGTATCTGCTCACCTTCTCCACTCTCCCTGCACACTGCAAACGTGACATTACTTTCACTCATTTTACAGATGAGCACACTGAGGCCTGCAGCTGAACAGTTAAGGCGGGGTCTGATGCCATGACTTTCTGACTCTATTGCTCTTTTGGAACAGGTCAGACTGGAGGGTGAGAAAGGAGCAGAATGACTCACCCAACTGCGCCCAGTAGGCACCGTGCCTACAGCCTGTAATATTTTTGGAGACTCCTGAAAATATTTTCTTTAAAATCAGAAGGAAAAATCATTTAGGTCTAATAAAATGTTATGTATAATAGCAATGTATTTCTGTTTACACCTACACAGTCATAAAATATAACGTTTACTGTTGTTTTATGAAGGAAGGAGACCCCAAGGACAGAAGTGCCTAAGGCCCAGGAAAGTCCTCATCTAGGCCTCGAAAGAGTTTCAAATGGTTCAAAGAAAAGCCTGTGTTTTCTTGGCTTAGATTTTAGTCCCCAGTGACCAATTTTTAGAGAGGAACTGAGCCTGAGGCATCAGGAAAAGGCCCAGGTGTGGGAATCTCTCCCAGTGTTTCCCTGGAGACAAACTCGAATCAAACCTTAGTTATGCCACTCTCCCACTGTGAGATGTTGGCCAGATATCTCGTCTCTCCAGCCTCCAGTTTCTTGCTCTTGGTGGGAGCGTGTGTGTGCCTACAGGCTAATACACCCTTCGTCTAGGGGCTACTAGAGTCCAATCAAATGACCCATATAAAACACCTGGTAGGGGCGCCCAGGTGGCTGAGTCGGTGAAGCCAAGCATTGGGCTCAGGTCATGATCTCACAGTTCATGGATTCCAGCCTTGTGTTGGGCTCGACAGCTCAGAGCCTGGAGCCTGCTTCAGATTCTGTGTCTTCCTCTCTCTGCTCCTCCCCCACTTGCACTCTGTCTCTCTCCCTCTCTCAAAAACAAGCATTAAAAAAAATTTAAAACACCTGGCCTAGCCTTCAGCCCCTCCCCTCTCCTCCTCAAGGGGTGGGTGTGGGCTGGTCCTGGGTACCACAGCAAGGAAGACCAAACCACCTGGAAGATGCCTTAAGCCCGCTGCCTCCCTCAGCGTGTGCAAGCATTCCTCCGCAGGTGCTTTCAGAAGTTTCGGCCACCTCTCCTCCTCTCCCTGGGCAGTCAACATATCTTAACAGCCTACAATTAAAAAGCAATCTCCTCTGCTTTCCACGTCAAGTTTTCCTCTTTGACATCACTAACAAGCAGCCCAGAGGAGCCATCCGCGTTGGAGGTCTCCATTCCTCTGCACCTGCCTACTTACTTTTCAGTCCTTGTCCTGGGACTCCCACTGCCATTATGAACTGGGCACCCTCTCTCAGAAGTCACCCAAGAGTGCTCCCTTGCTGAAGCCAATTATGCTCTCTTCTCAGTCCTGACCTTCCCTGACCCCCAGCAACACTTGATCCAGCTGGCTAGCCCTCCTTATAGAGGTGATGTTCAGATTCACATCTGTGTCCTGAGTGACCTATCTCCCACATTACAAGCTCAGAGCTCCTGCTAGATTCCAAGATGCAGTCTAAGTCATCCAGCATCCTTTTGTTTAGGGTAGACTTGAGGCCAAGTCTGTGCTGAGCAGTGGGCACCACAGGGAACAAAATTTCATTCATTCATTCATTCATTCATTCATTCATTCATGTTGAAGGCCCTCCATGTGCTCAGTGCTGTGACACAAAACAGACGTATTACCTGTCTTTGTGGATCTTACAATCCAGTGGGAAAAGCAAATATTAAATACATAGTTACAGAATCTTTTCAAATTATGATTGTGATATACACTACAAACTAAAAAAGTGTTTTGTGAGATTTTATCTCAGAGGACAGGAATGCATATACCGAGATGAATAAAATGTGGCTCCTGTCTTTACAGATCTTACTATATGTCCAGTAACTCAAATATGTGCTCTTGAATGTCTTTTCTTCTATATCAACATATTAAAATCCAACATGGAGGTGGACGAGTAAGGGGAAGAGGCAGGGATGTAAAAGTTAATTTTTTATTAAACATTGACAGGAAAACCATGTCAGGTAGGAGCTGCAGGTACCCTCCCACCTCATTTCCCAAATTAGGAGCCTATACAATCACCGGTCCAGGTGCTACAGCTAGGAAGGAGAAAAGAAACAAGACTCAAAACAGGCCTTGCTGACACTAAAATGGGCTTCCTCCCACTTCACGGTGTCGACCTCATCATCTGGGCTATGACAGCAGGTTCTAGGCAGCCCATCATCAAACCCCAATGCCACTACCCAAGCCAGACTTCCCCAGCCCAGCTCTGCTGTCACATCAGACCCCTGTTCTCTCCCCACAGTTTCGATCCATCACCCAGTTTCACCTTCTAACTACCTCTTGAATCTGGCCACTTCTCTCCATCTCCTCTGCCACCACACCACTCAGAATTGTCACCATATCTCGGCCTCCTAATTGGGCTGCCCATGTCCATTCCCGTTCCCCTCCAATATGCCATCTGCACTGAGGCCTGAAGGATCCTTTTGCAAATGCAGATTTGAATGTCAATCCCAAGGTTAAAATCCTTTTTCGGTGGCTTTTTGTGGCTCTCGGAACAAAGACCAGAATCTTCCACATGGCCTCCAATGCCCTCCTGAATCTACCTCCTGGGCCATGCATCCCTTCGGTCATGGGCTCCAGCCCCGAGGGCTGTTCAGTGCTGTGAGCTTGTGCCTGTGCCCTCCTCCTTGCCTGACATCCAATGCTCTGTAGTCTCTCCCAATCACCACCCTCCCTAGCCAACCCCTAAGCATCTCTCAGATCTCAGAGCAAAACTGCTTCCTCAAAGAAGTCCTTCCTGATTTCCTATTTATACATTCCTGTTTATATGCTCTCCTGGAACCTGAAATATTTTTCTCTTAATACTCTCAAGGTTTCTAATTCTATGTTCATTTCTATGCTTGATCTTTACATTTTGTATTTATTCGATGTCTGATTCCATCACTAGATTCCAATAGATTCCAAGCTCCGTCAGGGAAGGGACTGTCTCTGTGTCTCACCACCACATTCTCGATGCACATCATATGCTATGAATAAAAAGTCTTTATCAGGCTCCTAGTGCTCTTTGCCTCACCCCAGTTCTTCGGGTGACCTTCAAGGCCCTCCATGATCTGGTTGTAGATCCCAGCCTGAGCTCCCATTGCTGCCCAGCTGGGTTCCCTGTGTCCCCCACTTTCAGTCCTGCCTCGACACCTTTGCCAATAGCTTTCCCATCACCTAGAACGCCTTCCCCTCCTGTGATCCATTTAAATTCTCCTCTCTTCCGTGGAATGAGATCGCACATTCTCTCCTCTGGACTTTAGTAGAACTTAGGGGGAGAACGTTTCTTATTTTGACTATTGTGTTCTGGTGGATTGTCATGAACTTTTTCGTGTGTCTGTGTCTCATCTCTTCGCAATGAATCCAGTTTACTTTCTATTTAATTTCCTGTTCAGATGTTTTGTTCTGTTGTAAAATACACTGGACTTCAAGAAATCTCTTTCCAGTTTTGTAGCCTAAGGCAGAGCTGATGTTAGTTGCTAAGGTGTTGCTAGGGAAAGTCATTTAGCCAGGGCAGATAATTAACTTTATCAGTGTGTGTGGGTAAGTCACAGAAAAGAAGAGCTGGGGGCCCTTCTTATCCAAGGGGGGAAAAATTCCTTTGATTGGTAAGAGGTGAGATCAGCCTTTTTTTTTCCCCCCCTTTAAGAGAGAAGGGAAAAAAAGAGTTTCTAGATTAGTGTTTTTCTGAGTATGGTCATTGAAACACAAGCATGAGATGTTTGCCTCAAAAGCAGACTCCAAAATCCCACCCCAGACCTATTGCACCTGCACTTTGAACAAGTTCAAATCAAAGTTTAGGAAACAACTACCTCAAGAGCTCATAATACAGACTTGAAATGCAAGGGTTCTAGTCCGGCTTTCCCATGTTTAGGCCATTCGAAGACGAGTGGTCTCAGCATCACAGGACCAGTTGAAACTATTTTTGGTGTACAAAACTGAAAATAGTAATACCCATTTTGCCCTTGCCCCAGGGTTTAGAGAAATAAATGGGTAACTGAGGTAATAATCTGTAAACCTCAAAGTGATTTACACAAATGAAAATTAGTATTGTTACTCTTATTCTATTAATTTAGAACTAGAATCCAGAAATGTCTTTGTTTCTGTAACTCATAGAATTATACTCAGAAGCTTTCATGGAAGGGGATTTCTAGAAAAAGAAAGTAGATAGACAATAATGGAAACTTGAATCACTCTGAATAATCTATTCATAATCTTTCATGAGGAAAAGCTGTCCACCAGTGAGCCAGTAGGTTTTGAGACTAAGCTCTGGAAGAGCAATATAAGCAATAAAATTTTTAAAAATTCTAAAAGCAAAAAACATCAAATTGGGGTCCTGGCAGACTTTGTTCATAGAGCATGTGACTCTTTTTTTTTTTAAGTTTATTTATTTATTTTAAGAGAGAGACAGAGAGAGAGAGAGAGAGAGAGAGAATCCCAAGCAGGCTCCAAGCTCAGTGCTGACAATCAGGAGATCATGACCTGAGCTGAAATCAAAAGTCTGATGCTGAGCCACCCAGGCACCCCAAGCATGTGACTCTTGATCTCAGGGTCTTAAGTTCAAGCTCCACTTTGGGTGTAAAGCCTACTTTTAAAAAAATCAATTTATTAAAAATATACTTATCCAGCACTAGCTGCATTCCAGGCATGGCCATAGCCTGTATGACTACCCTATCTTCGGAATTCTGAAGCTAACTGGGTCCCTCCCACAACTCCCCCAAGGTATAAGTTTTGTTTACCTGGTCCCCCCAGTGCTTCCCTCTCCATTCAATTTTGCCTTCCCCTCTCTACACCTCTCTGCCCTCCCTGTCCTGGAACATTTTTCTACTTATTTCCCACTGCCACGTCCAAATCAGCTTTCTAAGATACCCTTCAAAAGTCCCTCTTACTCTAAATCTCACAGCATCGCATTTATACTTCTTCATCCTCTGCCATCCTACCTCCGTCATCTAGAGCCTCCAGGTCATTCCCCTCCAGCTATAGAAAATTCTGCCACTGGCACACCAGCTTCCTGCCCAGCCTAATGCATGCCACGGTCTTGGGAGAGTAGAGGGTCTGAATGTCTGACTGATATTTAGTCATCCGTCTAACCTCTTCTATTCTGATGAGCTTGATTCTCTCCATGTCAGCAGCCATCCCCGACAGAAATATGGCTTTGGAGATCCGGATTCCCAGAAGGTCTCCATAATCCCACTTTTATCTTTCCAATGTCCTCACTCCCTTGAGCCCCCTGTGTCTTTAAGAGATACTATTGCTTACTCACTCCTGATTTTCCCGGCCGTTCTTGTTGTCAGCTCCTTTCCTACCCAGTCTGGACATCATGCTTAACCATCTTAACCACATCCTCACCAGTACTCTTCATTAGGTCATGTCTTTTACTTCTGCGCCTCCTCTCCAACCAACCCCCAAACCCAGATCAACTAAGCAGAATAGTGGAGCTTGGACTTCTGAGTTCTGCTGCCCCACTAATTGCCTTACTACAGATTTCTGAATTCTGTTCTTAACCACAGTTTTAAAATGTATTCCTCATCAGCTTCCTCTTCCATTCTTCACAGCACCTTATCTCCTTCTTCTAGTCCTTACCGCCTTTACAAGCCTGCTGAATCACCCTTATTCTCAGTCTTTGCCGGGATGGAGTGGCAACCTGGTCTCTTATTTCACCCCTCAGAGAGAAGACATAACTTCCTCGGATCTCTGTCTCTTCTACCATCAAACTAAACCGGCAAAGCCCAAATTCATTTCTTGCCTCCAAGAAGAAGGGTTTGACTCTTTGATTCTTCAGAGGCTGATTCCCCACCCGCGTTCTTGTCCTCCTTCCCTCCTGCTTTTTGCTGAGGGCTAATCTGGCTGTGAACCTCTCTGCCTCTTGTGCTTCAGTCTCCCTTCCTGTTCACGCCCTCAGCCTACAGGCGCTGGTGACTCTCTCCCATCCTGAGCTGACACCAGGAGGGGTGGTGGGTGAGAGGTGGCATGATAGCGGACATTTCACTGATCTTTTCTCCCTCTCCGGTGTTTTCTTAACTATGCGCTTCAGAGCCAGAATTGTTGAAAGAGTTACCCTCCCTTGCTATATCGCTGCTCCCTCAGTTTTTATTCATTTTCACATGCAATGCAGTTTGGGATCAGCTCATAGCTCTTTATTGACTGCCCCATCAGAGGTCACCTAAGACCTCCTACTTGCCATAGCCACTGAGTTAAAATAGACAAAAGCCATCAGTAAGAACCCTGTCATTGTACAGCTGGTTAGGAACTCACCACTACAAGGAGCAAAAGGGAATTGCACAGTGGAAGTAGGTCTAAGGTGAAGGCCTAAGGTGTAGACCCGGTCCCAACCAAGAGACCTCTCAGCCTTCCTGCTTTGGATATGGGTGAGAGAGAGCATCATGTCTGAATGCAGCACGGCATGAAAGGTTCAGCTGCGGGCAGCTCTCAAGAGCAAGCCCTTGCAAGCCCAGCCGTGCATGGAACCCAGACTCAGTCCCATTCCCCCTGTGGCTTTCTTGCTATTCATCTAGCAACCAGGACCAAGCAGAGCCACCTTTTTGAAGTTTTGGAACTTCATAGCTTAGACCACATGACCACGGCACACTACTGCCACCTGGTGATAGGGAAGAGAACATGCAGCGATATAAAATTCGGAACTCCAGAGGCGCTGGTAAGGTCACTTCCATGGGCTTATTTTAGAGTAGATTGTTTGCTTTTTGATAATAGAGGCTTTGGGTTTCCCACTGTGTTTAGAATAACGTGTCTGCATAAAGCAGATATTTGGTGAAGTTTTGTGAAATTTAATCCTTTCCTTCAACAAACATTTATTAACTAGGAGGAAGGTAGTACAAACATAAAAGATAATTCTTGCCTCCAAGAAGCTGTGGAGACAGACAAAGCAGATATTTGTAAAACAAAGAATCATACATACTAACTATTAATGAAAGCACAGAGAAGGGAGTGACTAATTCTTACTGGGGTGAGGGCCCAGGAAAAGGTGGCATTTGAAAAGACCCTCCATGCCTTCTTGCAAGACACAAGAATTTGCTGATTGGACAAGGGAACAGGTGTTCTAGGCAGAGGGAACAGCCAATGGAAAGGAAGAGAAGTGTGAAAAGGCAGGATGTGTCCCTGGGATTGTAGAGTGATCTCTTCAGTGGATTGTCAGTGAGAGTCTGGGGCAAGGACATATGCTAAGAGGCCTTAACAGCAGTTCATAGGAGGGCCATGGGCTAAGGCTGGAGAAAGGATGACATGGAGGGTTGTTTAGGGTAAAGAAGACATAGTGCCTAGTGATGTGTAAGAGAGGAGAAGGGAGTTGAATGACTCTGAGGGTTTTCACCCAAGCCACAGGGTGTCATGGTGGTAACTGAGGTAACAAATTCAAGAAAAGAAGCCACAGTGTGTGGGAATAGGGGAATATATANAAAGGGTCTTTCAACAGCCTGTGTTTGACAGTGGACTGCCCAAGGCAAGAGATCACCAGCTCAGAAGCTGGATGGGAACTTGGGGACAGGGACCCAGAGGTTGGTAAGATCTTGTGCCCCAATCCTTCTTTTAGGACACCCTCGAAGCTTAGCTGCCCTCTGTTGCTTCCTCTCTGCTTTGTGTTCTGATTTCCAAAGCAAAAGACCAGTTTGATAAATGTGCCATTGCTAGAATGCTAATGGAAAAAAGAATAATCTTCTGTGTCCCCTACCTGGCTCATCAGGTGACATATGTGGTTGTCATGGTGGTGTCCTAGAGTGAGCCAAAGAAGTAGGATGCTAGACTGTGTAGCCTGGAAGGTATCTGTGGTGTTGGAGAGCTTTCAGGACTTATTGGCTTATTAGCGTCTCTGCTCGTATCCAAGATTAGAACTGGAAGGAGGGACTGAGGAAAATAAAGAAGAAGGTGGACCCACGTCCTTCTTAGCTTGATGCCATGAAGAAATAGAGGGAAGGAAAGAGACACAGTAAAAAGAAGAGGAGGTCAAAGGAGAACATAGAAATGGCCACAGGGGCACCTGAGTGGCTCAGTCGGTTAAGTGTGTGACTCTTAATTTCAGCTCAGGTCATGATCTCATGGTTTGTGAGTTCAAGCCCTGCATCAGGGTCTGTGCTGATGGCATGGAGCCTGCTAAGGATTCTCTCTCTCCCTCTCTCTCTGCCCCTTCCCCACTCATGCTCTCTCTCCTTCTCTCTCTCAAAAATAAATAAACTTAAGAGACAGAAATGGTCAGAAATTACATTTAGTACAAAAAGGAATACATTGGAGAAACAAAGAAAGGACAGAGGGAAAAGATGCTTCTCTCTTCCTATTACCATAATGAAGTGTCCATGTGCTACAGACAAAAAAAAAAAAAGGCATTCTTTGCCTTCTAATTAACTGTGGCCCAAGTTTTGCACCTCTCTCAATCTGGAAAATATAATTGCTGAAGCATCAGGCTTATGGATTGGATTGTGACTTAAATAAGCCACATCCAACTGTTACTTTGAACACACACCCAAAGAGCGAGGACTTGGAGAAAAGAAAAGTCCCCAGAACACAGTTCAGCCCCACACTCATTTCTTTCCGAAAATCGGAACTAAATTTATTGGTCTGGTGTTAAGAGAGAGTAAGAATCAAACACATTTTATTTATGTAGTCATTAAATAGTTAGGGAATGAACAATACTGGTGTCTCAAAAGGATGGGAGGGTGTACCTCCAGTCTACGAAGGGCTTGCAATAATCAGAGCAGACAGGCCTAGCCTGCTTCTCTGAGCCAGGCAGTGGTGGTCCAAGTGCTTCCCATAAATAGACTCAACCAATCCTCACACCAACCTGGGTCGTTTCATTTCCCCCGTTTTGCAGATGAGCAACGTGAG
This sequence comes from Crocuta crocuta, assembly GCF_008692635.1. Lineage (NCBI taxonomy): Eukaryota > Metazoa > Chordata > Mammalia > Carnivora > Hyaenidae > Crocuta > Crocuta crocuta. The sequence goes on from NW_027529526.1 coordinate 6,153,202, forward strand.
GCGCAGGGAGGTTAGGTGACTTGCTTGCCAAGGTCCCAGTCTATTTGAGAGCCCATGCAGATCTCTAAGAGACATTTCGGTGCCAATTGAAGACGGTGACAAATGGTCTCTTTCCTGCAGAGTCCCCGAAGGGAGAAACCCCCACAGGCTGGAGTGGTCCAAAGGTTTCAGGGAAGCAGTGGGGCCTGATGGAAGGGTCGAATTTGGGGAGATGTGGGAGAAAGGCGCCCTGAATAGCACTGACTTCAGGAGCTTGGACAAGTGGTGGAGTAGTGAGGGGGCCACTGGGTCTGGAACAAAAGGCCGGTGGCAGGAAATCACGGGGACGCTGTCCTGAAAGCAACAGAGCTGTGATGAACCTGCCGTACTGGAGTTCCTCTTGAGAAGATTTAAATGTGAAATGAGCTTTTGTTCTCGGCCCACTGCATTTTAATGCTGTGATACAGGAGCCAGAATTCGGAGAGCATTCATTCATCAGGCTCCATTAACTCATTAAACTTACATTTCACTTTTGTCTCTGTTCCTTCCTTCTCCTTAACAAGTCCTGGCATCTCAGATGCTGACCTTTTAGAAAGATTCTTATGCAGATTGTCGGTCCCCTTCCTTATCCTTGAAAACACAGCTCCAATGGCACCTCCTTGAAGCCTTCAGTGATGCCCTGGGCAGTGTTGTCACTCTTGTGGGCACCAGGCTCCCTGCTCCTTGTGCATAACCCTTGCAGTACTTACCACATGGGATCACCATCTACGTGTGCACCTTATTATCTCTCACAAGACCCCAGGGTCCTTAAGCGGTGGAACTGTTTACTTGGTATCCCTACTGCCTTGTACATAGTAGCTATTCGGTAAATGTCTGCCGAATGAATGAAGGAATGAATGAGTCTCTATCATTATATTGGAAGGAATCCAGAAGATTACCTGGCTCAAATCTTTAGGAACTCAGTTGCATTTATAGTAGTTTATTTATTTATTGCCTTCATACCACCCATCACAATCTGTAATCTATAATTATTTGATCTGCTTGTATCCTCTCTTAGGATAACGCAAGCCTCGTTAAGTGCAGGTACCACACGTGTCTTGTTCACTGTCGCATAGTGCATGGCATGAGGCAAATGCTTTACAGATATTTGTTGAATAAAGGAAAGAATGTTACATCTCCAGCTAACTATGCAGATTCTTTTTGGATTTCTCAAATGAAGGGAGGAGGGTAGTACAAACGTAAAATATAATTCCTGCCTTCAAGAAGCTGCAAAGGCAGACAAAGCAGCTATTTGCAAAACAAAGAATCATATATACTAACTATTAATGAGAGCACAGAGGAAGGAGTGACTAATTCTGATTGGGGCGACTTTCTTTTAGATGACTCTAATTATTAGGCAAAAAATTCTCTCTAGTCAAATAAAAACTACGTTGCTGGAATCCTTACAGAATATGTCTAACACTGTGCCAAGAAATAGATTATGGTTTTTAAAAAATATGTCCCCAATTCTTTGAGAATCTTTCCTTCAAAAGGTAGAGCTTCATCATCCTTCCCTCGAGTGTGAGCTAGATTTAACGATTCACTTCTAATGACTAGAATAATACAGAAGTTATGGTGTGTGGCTTCAGAAACAAAGTCATGAAAGGTGCTCTGACTTCTTCCTTGCTTTCTTAGATAGCTCACTCTGGGGAATGTTATCTGCCTTGCTGTGAGGACATTCACACAACCCTATGGAAAGACACATGTAACAGGAACTGAGACCCCCTGCCCATGAGTAAGCTGTCTTGGAAGTGGATCCTCCAGCCTCAGTCAAAGCTTCAAATGACTGCAGTCCCTATGGGCATTCTGTCTGCAACCACATGGGGCGCTCAAGCTAGCGCCACCCAGATAAGCCACTTCTGAATTTCTTACAGAACAATAAGATGATAAATATTATTTTAAGCAATTAAGTTTTGGTGTAATTTGTTACACAGCAACAGATAACTAATACATAATTCCTGAAGTGTTTGCTGAGAATTACCATGTTGCACTATTTTCTTCTCCTTTCCAGGTTAGACATGGTTTCTGGATCCTCATCCTCCTCTTCTCTCAAGGGCATGTGGCACATTGTCACCATCCCTGAAAAAGGCTGGCACCAAGAACTGAATGCAGAATGTAAGGTATGGCTATGTTACCCCAAAGGAAAGAGGCTATATCCTCCCCATCTAAGCATGGTCATATCATGGTATCAAGTGCCATTGACTTTTTGCTTTATCTTATTGTTAAATTTTTCAAACATACATAAAAATTGAAAAATTGTATTATTAACACCATATATCTGCTATCTAGATTCCATAACAAACATTTTATTACACTTGCTTTATCACAAATCCATCTATCCCTCCCTCTATCCTTCCTTTTGTCCTTATTTGTTTGATGCATTTCAGACAAGTTGAAGACATCCACGTTGACCTTTTAGCCAACCCAAATCTGCAAACCCTTTCTTTACTTGCTGCTTCCCCCTACTTATTTGTTTCCCATCCTCTGTTTGGTCCTGAAATACACGACTTGTTTACATTTACTAGCACAGAAAAGCAGAATGGCACAGGGGAAACAGAATAGGTTTTGACGGTGTATAGACCTGGGTAGAAATCTAGTTCTTTTATGTCCAGCCAGGTGATGGACTTGAGCAACTGACTCAAACTCTTGGAGTCTTTTTTTACTCAACTATAAAATGAGGATGAGAAAATTATTTCTCAAATTATTTAGAGGACAAGAGGCTATGCATGAAAAGCATTTAGCATAGTGTCTGGCATGTAGGAGGTGTTCACTGAATGATAGCTAATATTATTTGGTCCACCATTCCTGACCATCTAGTTAATTTTTGATTCTGAATCTGTCATTCCAGATTTACTTCATCTTCAAGTCTATAAGTTCTGCTAGATACTCATCCCAGAAATGGACATAAAACGTGACTGGGGCAAATCCTGAATCTTCTGTCAGTTATATATATTGTTATTGTTCCTAAGTCTGATATTAATTAAAATACAATGTGGTACTGATAGTTATTGCGTATAGAGCCAACATTAACTATTCATCAGCAGTCTTTTGAGTCTTTTAATCAGTTATAAATCTACCTTTCTCTATTGTCACATCATTTATATTTCTCATCTTATCTGTAAGGACATTACAAGTGACTTTGTTAAATGCCTTGCTGATGATAAATGCACTCACTACGTGTATCATAGTTCCTTCTTCTATCAGCCTAGTAAGATTTTAGTTGAAGAAAAGTAGGTTAATTTGTGTGGTAGTTTCTTTGCAAACTCATGGCAGTTTTTTTTTTTTAAATATTTTTATTTATTCCTAGGAGAGAGAGAGACAGCATGAGCAGGGGAGGGTCAGAGAGAGAGGGAGTCACAGACTGAAACAGGCTCCAGGCTCTGAGCTGGCAGTCAGCACAGAGCCCGACGCGGGGCTCGAACCCACGAACCGCGAGATCATGACCTAAGCAAAAGTCGGACGCTCAACCGACTAAGCCACCCAGGCACCCCAACTCATGGCAGTTTCTAGTGATCAATTCTTCTTCCTTCCTTCCTTCCTTCCTTCCTTCCTTCCTTCCTTCCTTCCTAACATACTTAAACCTGTTTCTCAGAAAATCTGTTGTTGGGAAGATTGCTAGGCATGTAACCAGCACAAATTATTGCCTTTTCTACTAACAAGTCCCTGGTCTTGTTGGGGAAGGGGGGGCAATGTGCCCAGCTAAAAACAACTCTATTCTCCACTTGTTTCAGAAATCATTGACCATCTGGCACATTGTGACAAATGGGATATAGGTAGAAGTTGCTGGGTAGAGCTCTGGGGGGAAGCTTCTTAAAGAGCAGGGTGAGGAGGGACGGGTAGAGGCAACATGTTCTTATCTTTCCCCCTTTTCTCTGCCTGGCACAAAGGAACTTACGCTGGTGATGGAGAAGCCATTTTGGTAACATGGGATAACAATGAAGGGAAGGCCGAGAGAATCTCAGGGAACTGAATTCTGACATCCTTGAGCTGCTAAACCAATGCCTACCTTAGGGCTACTCATAGAATGAGAAAATTAAGTCTCTAAATTGGTTAAGCTACTCTTTGGGGATCTCAACTACTAACAGATACATGTATTTCCAAAGTGATAGATCTGTCTTAGAATCCTGACCAGGACTAACATCACTGCTCTACAGTTTGAAGACTCTGTCTGCTTCTATGATATATAATAAAGATGATATTTGACTATTTTCTGATTTCTAACACCACTGAATTCCCCACAGTTCCACTGTCTACAGGCCAGTGATCTTGTTGGCAACTTCTCTTCATGATTAGCTGGGTAATTTGTTTAGACCACAAGATTTGGGCTCATTTGGAGCAGCTCATCATTCCAATCACTTTTCTCAGACTTCAGGTCTCCCATGCCTGAAGGTTTTACCCTCTTCAGTCCAATAAGCACTGCCACTGACAAAGATAGAAGCCAAGGAGAAGAGCTGCTCTGTTTTCTGTCTATTGTCCTCTACTTTTACAGCCCCTCCTTCGGCCACAAATGCTGGGCACTGCACTTACTATTCTTTCAGACAGAAGAAAAAAGTTTGTTTGGTTGATCTTAACATTTCTTGCATGTCTCTGCTCAGTTTGGTCTCCAATCTTCCTTACACAGTTCCCAATATATGTTTGCAGATTAAATGAATGTGTCTAAGATATGAAAAAACTAATGAATTCAATCAGCCATGGAAATACGACAAGGAATGCTCAGTTGCTCAGAGAGTGCAGGAGTGGTTTGGGTTTTTGTTTCTGCTGCAGACAGTGTGGGCCAATTGCACTGCTTGGTGATATTTGTGTAGTGACATTCACTATTCAAAACTACCAGGAGCCTAAGCAGAACATACTTGGAAAACAATGTACAAAAGACAGCAGTGCCTGAATTTATTATTTTGGGGGCCAGCCATCTCTCTGCCAGGCTAAATCCAAGCTCCTTCTCTGCTTTTGCCTTCTAACTGGTATTTTTTAGGAGCGGAGGGTGATTCCATGAAACCTAGTCAGAAATACACTAAATAATCTAGTAAGTGTTCTCTATTTTATTTTTTAAATTTTTAAATTTTAATATTTATTTATATTTGAGCGACAGAGAGAGACGAAACACAAGTGGAGAAGGGGCAGAGAGAGAGAGACACAGAATCTGAAGCAGGCTCCAGGCTCTGAGCTGCCAGCACAGAGCCCGATGCGGGGCTCAAACTCACGAATGGCGAGATCATGACCGGAGTTGAAGTCAGACACCTATCTGACTGGGCTGCCCAGGCGCCCCTTGTGTTCTCTATTTTAAAGATCCGCATCATCTCTAATTTCAGAGAGTACTTGCATGAAGCAGGGCTCTTTTCGTTGTGTGAAAGAGAGAAGGGATTGGCAAACTTTTTTAGATAATAAATATTTTAGGCTTTACAAATCATATGATCTCTGTAGCAACTACTTAACTCTGTTATTGTAGTGTGAAGGCAGTGATCAACAATACGTTAGCAAATGGGTGTGGCTGTGTTCCAACCGACCTTTACTAATGCACACTGAAATGTGAATTTTATATAGTTTTTATTGTTTATGAAATACATTTGCATTTAGAAATGCAAAAACCAGCCTTAGCTTCAGACAGAAGACTGTATTTGATCCATAGGTCATAGTTTGTTGACCCCTGAAACAGAGATACCTTTAGGGCTGGTTCAAAAAAGAAAAAAGGAAAAAAGGATTCCTTTTTATAGAGCTATAGTAAGAACTTATGAGAACTAGAAAAGGAAAATAGAAAGCTGTCAGGACCTCAGTCTACTCTATAACAGACACGGTCTCCTGCATGGCTTCTCTGCATCATTCAGCATTTCCACTCACTCTGTAGGTCCAACAGGTTACCCCTTTCTACTCATAAGCTACACAAATAAATCAATAGACAACTGAATATGATGGGGTGAATGCGTTGAAATTTGCATGCACAAGGTGCTATGGGGAGCCATTGCAAGTTAGTAGCTCAAAAATAAGAGCCGCATTAGAGACAAGCATTGGTAATCAGGGGGTTGAAGAAAGTGTAGAAGGTTTGGAATGGTCAGCATGGAGAATAAGCTAGGAATTGGACAGAAGAAACAAGGAAATCTCCTAGGTATTATTGAAGGGCGAGGTGATGCTTAGAATTTTAGCATTTGGTAGGTGCATTAGTTTGGTTGCCTGTGGCAACAAGAAATAGAAAATCTTTTCAGGGTGGTTTAAGCACTAAGTTCACTAGAATGCAGGTGTTGTAACTGCAGGAAATCTGCCTATCTTGTTCTCTGATTGGGCTCCAGTTTCTAGGAAAGTAGCTGGTGCACAGTGGGCATCCAGTAAATATGTACTGAATGAAGAAATGAATGATCACACATAAGAGTGAGTGAGTTCTAGGCATGGTTAACTCAGTGACTCGTTGGCATATATATCTAGGATTCAGGTTCAGTCTATCTTTTGGTGAGTAGGCTTTGTCTTCAGCACAGTTTTTCATGGTTGCAAGGTGGCTGCTATAGTTCTGGTCATTATGACCAGACCCAAACTTTTCCAGCAGAAAGAAAAGGAGTTATCTACTCCCTGAGTCTCTTTTAAAGAGTGAGAAAACCTTTTTCAAAAGCATCAGCAAATTTCCCATCAATTCTGTTGGCCAGAAATACATCACATACCAATGTCTAAATTAATCAATGGCAGGGATAGTGGTGCCACTATGATCAGCTTAGACTGCTGGCTTCCCATCCTCATCCATTCCACCCCCCACCCCCACCCCCCACACACACACCAGGCAATGTCTTGAGACATATTTGACTGTCATGATGGGGGAAGGGAGTGCCAATGGCACTCCTGTTGGTAGAAGCCAACAAACAACACTGCAAAACCATCTTAGGATGCACAGAACAGCCTCTACCACAAGAAAGAAGCATCTCACTAAAAATATCACTGGTGCTGAGGTTCAGAAAACCTGGCTTAGACCAGTCCAAATCTTCCCCTGGAGCTGGGGCAGGGGATACTTTCCTTGAAGCACATGGCCAGGGAGGAGCAGAAATATCTGTATGAAATCAGGGTTCTAAAAGGCAGGAGGAAATAAAAAGGAGGTAGCAGTGGGGAACAAATGGATGCCAGGGAGACAATTGACTGAATGTACATCAGAGGGGTTGACTGGATATTTAGATTTTTCAATTTAGCAGAGGACCCAAGGAGCTTTGGAAAGACAGTTTTATTTAGTTAGTTTTTAGTTTTTAGTTTTATTTTTCTTTAGAAATGCAGAACAAAGAGTTTATGTCTTCTCTAAACATAAAAAAGAGCTCCTGCCTTTTGGACCAAAATCAAAATAATAACCTGCTGGCCATTCACCACTCCAATAAATACACATGTAGAAATATAAAGAGGAATTTATTATGTTCATAGATTGCCCACTGTGAGTGCCAGTGCCAGGAGTACACAAGATGTGTAGACATCAAGCCAGGCACTTAGGCATATTACTCCACGTCACCCCCACAACTACACAGCAAGGCATGCAATATTATCTGTGTTTTACAGACAAGGGAGCTCAGGTCCAAGGGGATTCCCTGTGAGTTGGAGAGCTAGGATTCTCCATCACATTCTGCATGGGAAACCCCTTCTTTTAGTTTAGGATAAGGAAGAAATGCAGCATTTCCAGAAGGAGAATAGTTAGAGAGATACCATGTGCTAACTCATGGGGTCTGGATGCCTTAGAAGCTATATAGCATCTTCCAAGGGCAAATAGGGTGGGTTAGAGTGGCTCTGGAGAAAGGGCCTCTTGACAGAGATCTGCTTCCTTTTTATAGTTTACAAAACCCAGGAGAATCTCTCAATCTAAAATCCTGTGAATTCAATGATTTCTTCAGACACTTTTTCTCCCCTCCCTCCTCAGTACATATTCAGCTTTTATACCACTCAGCTCTGTGAGTCTGATGGGGAAAAAAGAAAAGTCAGGAGTGATAGAAAAGACAGCCAGAAGTTTTTTAAAGTATTCTTGGAAGACAGCGTTGGGTCACTGGAGAGTCTTCACCTATTTGCTGTTGAAAATCTTTCCTGAGAAGCCCCTTCTTACTGCGCGGCATTAGGATTCAGCCTGGGTCCCCTAGCCTGCATGCTGGGGCGAGAAGGGGGCCAGTCTCAGCTGTCCAAATAGAGGGAAAATGAATGCCTTTGTCTCATGTGAGACCACCGAGCTCCATGGTGATTTTTAACTCTTACTCAAGGCTCTCTCTCCCTCCCTCTTTCTATCCTCTAACTCTTCTGTTTGTTTGCTGGGTGAGAAAGAGCCTGTGGTAGGTAGGCTGCAGGTTTGGGTCTGGGCCTTCCAGAGAACAAGAAAAGAAAAAGGCCTCAGCTGTTATGCATTTTGGGTCCCATCCAGGCAGGCGTAGGTTTCCACCCTCATGGTACGTATTACAGTGTGTTTTAAGAGTTACAGGTACATTATTAGAACACAAATTGGACTCAGTGGAAAACCAGAACCTTTAACACAACTCTTTTGGCCTGAGTTATCTCACCTATAATAAATCTCACTTCACAGAGCCAGTGTGGGAAATCAGATGAAATCTAGGTTCCTGGTTCAAAACGTGCAGTTAAGTTGGTTCATTGGCTAATTCATTTTGTACTGAGCTATCCTGATTGGAACTCAGTTTCACGTGTCTCACTGGGATATTTCCCCTGTGTGCCCTTATATTGGTGATTTTTCATTGCATAACAAACCACCACATAATACACCAATCTACACCAACCACCATTCTAACTACCTGTGATTCTATGGGTCAACAGATTAGTATGATGACCATTGCAACGAAAGTCATTTGGTGGCAATGTTCTGTAACTGGATGATCTGAAATGGCTTCTCTCACATGTTGGTGCTGGCTGTTGGCTGGGCAACGTATCTCCAGAAGGCTATCCTAGACTTCATACCTGGTAGATGGGACCCAAAGCAGCAAGAGATATGGCAAGCACCCATGTGCGAGATCAAGCCTCAGTTTCTCATGTTCACCAATGTTCCATCAGTGTAAGCAGGTTACAAGGAAGTAATTGGGAAGGGTGTAAAGTGAGGTGGGGGTAAGGGGAGCATAATTCCCTGGGGCCATTTCTGTCAGGATCTACTAGTTTCCTCTTGGAAAGCTATCCTTTGTTTCTCCCTGGGTCTCCAGAAGTAGAGGAATTGTTCAATGGTTGTAAATCTGTTGCAAAACTCAGTTTGGTTAAACTCAGTATAAATTTTATTGAAAGCACTCCCCCCCCCACCCCATCCCTTCTTGCTGGGTGGTAGAAATTTAAGTTTAATTTTTAGTTGCTTCCCTTCTTCTACTTTCTTGAAGTACAATCCAAGTTCCAGGGTTGGGGAAACATTACCTGCCCTGGGTGTCTCTATTCATGGCATTTGTGGAATGTTCTGGCCCTTCTACCAAGGGTCCATAGAGTCTCCTTGAAGTTTGACTACCTCTCAGCTACTTTTCTGCCCTCTGTGGGACACTCCGTTATTGTACTGTTATGCTCCACTAGGCTGTGGGAATCTCCATGGGGCTGCTGAAGGTTGTCTCCATATGCTACATAGTTATTTCTTTTATGAGGTCATGCTGCCTTTGGGTGCCACACAGGAAGCAAGACAAGGGTCTTTCATCTTTCCATATTCCCCAACTTTTCTGGAGCATCTGTCCTGAGCTAAGCCTGATTGAAGGATAAACAAGCCTCTTCTTCAGAGATCGACAATGTTGATGCCTTTATCCCTTCCCTGGTGGCTTCCCCACCCCAGAGACTCTTCTAGTTGGAGGTAACTATAGCCTGGCTCTTACTCACCTGGTTGTTTCCTAATCTACTGTTCAAGCCCAGAGGTCTCCTGTTGCCCCCAAGAACTGGTTTTTTGCAAGAACAGAAAAGCTTCTGTTCTCTCCCTTTCTGGGGATCATTCCACTCCTGAGACAAGAACTTAGAAAGCTTTAATTTGAGAAGGGGAAGGTCTGCTTTTGGAAATGGAAGGAGGCGATGTGCTTATATTTCAGAATATTACCCCAGTACATTTGCTTCCTTTCCATTGTGAAAGGATTTCAATCTAAAATGGAACTAGAGGATAGGGAATGGAGGATCTCACAAATGGTCCCCCAGAAGAATGGGACTAAGAACTGAGAGACTGATTTATTTCCATTCAATGCCTAATTTACAGAAGACAAAGATTTATCTCCTGACAATGAACATCTACCAAGAATCCCTCTCCATCCTCAAGCCAATGAACTTACTGCTTGGACTCTGGGGGGACTTTTGCACTCTTGGTCCTTAAATATAGCCTGCCCCAAACTTTCAGAGGACTTGCCTACAGCTTGCATTTCCTGAATTGCAATCCCTCTGCTCTTCCAGAAAAAGCTCAATGTCTGGTCATTTGAGCGTGCCTCCTTTTATCTCCTTATATAGGTTGACATCAACTACAGGGGTCCAGAATCAAGCATTCACTTCCTCTACCCAGAAGTGCTCCTTTACATTTATTTTACTCTTTATTTATTTTTGAGACATAGATACACAGAATGCAAGCAGGGGAAGGGAAGAGAGAGAGAGCAGGGGACACAGAATCTGAAGCAGGCTCCAGGCTCTGACCTATCAGCACAGAGCCCGACATGGGACTCAAACTCACAAACTGTGAGATCATGACCTGAGCTGAAGTTGGACGCTTAACTGACTGAGCCACCCAGGCACCCCAGGAGTGCTCCTTTAAAATGCTCACTCTTAGGATGTACCTTGTTAGATTGCATGTGGGTGTTTACTGAGAACAAGGTACTAGAATTGAAGAAATGGAGTTTTATTATGTTGGGTAGCAGTCATTTTCCTGAAAAATTAATGTCTTGATCTTCATGGTCCTTCTCCTGGGCCATGAAAGCAGAGTCCCATCTGAAATATTCTGTTCTAGTTTTTCACTACTGATGGAAATTTTTTAAAATCTCTACAATTTGGTATTAGATTTCAGTTGCTGCATAATAAATTACCATAAATGTTACTGTTTACGATGTTGCTTATCTCAGTTTCCATGGGTAAGGAGTCTGAGCACAGCTTAGCTGGATCCTCTGCTCAAGGTCTCACAGGCTGCAATTAAGGGCTTTGGTCTTATCTAAGACTCAGGGTTCTTGTCCAAGTTCATGTGGTTGCTAGCAGAATTCATTTTCTAGCAGCTATTGGACTCACAGTGTATTGTGTCTTCAAAGCCAGCAGGAAGAACTTTCATTTACTTGAGGCAGGCCCACCCAGGATAATGTTCCTTACGATTACCTCAAAATTGATGAATTTGGGATCTTAATTACATTGGCAAAATCCTTCTACTTTTGCCTTATAAGTTATTGGAGTAAAATCCATCATATTCCCAAGGCCCCCCCCCCCCCCCCATTCCAGGGGAGGGAATTACATGGGACGTGCATATCAGGGAATCTTGGGGGCCATCCTAGAATTCTGCCTACCACACACTTACTGATGCTTGGGCCATGTACCACGCTAAGCACTTTTATAAACACTGCGTTGTTGTGCAAATGAGCAACTAAATGATATCACTAGTCTGACGTCATTGTTAATAACATCAGTTTCTTGCTTTAATCGATGTGGTATTCTGCCTTATACTCTGGTACGAGAACGCCTTTTCAGCCAGTAGAGGGGTTTTATTAAACCAGGAAAACACCAAGTCCTGGAATAGATCTGTAACACCCTGTCAAAACATAAAAGGCCATGCAGAGACTGGGTTAAGGGCTCTGGCCAATGATAGAAAAAGAGCCAAAGGAAGCATTTATTGAACATATATGTGCAAGACATTAGACCAGATTTTTTGATATGATTTGATGTTCATGCTTCCAGTAGCCCCGCAAGTAGGTATCAGCATCTCCATTTTGAAAGACAAGGAAACTGAGGCTCAGAACGCTTATGTACCTTGGCTGAGATCACAGAGCCAGTCAATGGCAGAGATGAATGTTGGTCTCAGCCTGTCATGGCAAATATCCTGCAACTGATGCAGGTTGGACAAGGGTGTTTCTCGTGACGCACAGATTCTGTAAGTTATAAATACCTCCAGTTCTCTGAGCCTTCTTTCTTTTCTGGACTGGGGATACAACCCAGGGAGGGACAGAGTCTTTGAATTACATTGATTTATGGGACTCCCTGACGTTTCAATGCCCAGACTCATCTTGGGAAACATCAGCGGCTCAGCAGCTCCAGTGTCAGCTGTGTTTCTTCCCCCAGGCGGGGGGGGGGCAGGACGCGGGGAGAGGATTAGCCTGTGAGGCTCCCCTCAACTGTAGGAACATCAGCAGCTGCACCCCTGATAGTGTGGCTCTCTCCAGACCCACCTCCACTTGCAGCCCACAGCAATGCCAGCGGCTCCCACCGAGCCACTCTCTCTCTCTTTGTTGAAGAGGCACTAACAACATTTCCATTTAGCACATCTTTCTTTTAGAAAATGTCCTGACAGCTTTACTACTTTGGCTTCTTTATAGGGCAATGGAAGAGCAAGGGTGGGAGAAAATCAATAGCAGGCAATGGAGGCGCAGAAGAATGCTCATCACCTGTGCCCTCTGACACCTTCAGTGTCCCCTGCCCTGGCCTCGGGCAGAGCTAATGCTAAGCAGACTTAAAAGTGTGCTGCCTGATGCTGGAGGGCATCAGGATGGAGCTGACCAGATCCGGGGAGGCTCTAGGGCAAGGTCACAACCACAGATTCATTTGCTCAGGACCTCCAGGCTGTTGGGAAGTGGTGGGATCCAGCTGGGATGATGAAAGGATCTTTGGGTCTAAGTGTTGGCACAGTGCTGTTGGTCTCTCCCTACGGTAGTGACCCTCCGAATGGAGTAAGGTTGTTAAGGAGAGACCAGTATTCCTGAGGCAGAAATGACAAGCAGACAGCAGGTCAGCACGAAGCAATGATGGGGTGTGAATCATTGTGACAAAGTCAGACTCCTCTCTTTCTGGGAGAACTCCAAAGTCCTTTAACAAGGAAGCTAGTGGTAATCATTTTGCAATATCTAAGCGTTTCAAACCAACATGTGGTACACCTTCACCTTACACAATGTTATCTGTCAATTATATCTCAATAAAGTTGAAAAAATAATAAAAAAAATTATAGCTCAAAAAAAAATAAGGAAGCTGGAGTTCTTATGCTGCCTGGCCATATCAGGAAGAGACTACCTTTCACATAAGTGGCATCCGTGTTGGATAAATGAGCCAGTGGCTTCCCCTGGGTTCCCTCTGTAGATACAGTATACTGGGGGCCGGGGTAATGAACATAACCCTGAAGCTGGCCTTTCCCAGCTGGCCCCAGGGGAGTCCCCCAAATGATAGATGGTTGGGGGAAAAGTAAATAGTAACACTCAACCCCTTCTTAAGTCGAATTCCCATGAGAAGAAAGTAATTTCCTTCATGGTGTTATAATAAATTCCCAAGCCGCTGTATTGCTGTACGTTAAGTGAGTCAATGGCTGCTAAATGAAATTGCCCTTTTGTGCCTTTTACTATCTAACATGAATTGCTGCCAAAAGGGCTGCCAAGTTCACACTGTCACAGGAAATGGGACCTGTTTCCCCGTGGACTTGGGGTTTCTCATCTGCCATTTTTTGCCTGCGTTAATGCCATTTTCATTTTCTTTTCATTGCTTACTAGTCAGGTTAAGTGCTGTTTTTTCAGATCTGTGGCCCCTTCTAGAGGTTTGGGTGACTTTAGAACCTGATTATGGAAATGGGGAGGAAGTACTCCTGGGACAACAACGAGAAGAAAGAAAAAGAGGGTGAGAAATAGGAAAAAGGAAAAATCCAGAAAGGATTTTGACTGAGCCACCCAGACGCCCCTAGGATTATTTTAAAGATTAAATGAGCTCAGGGTGGCCTGGGTGGCTCAGTTGGTTAAGTGTCTGACTCTAGATTTCAGCTCAGGTCATGATCTCACTGTTCCTGAGTTTGAGCCCCACATCGGGCTCTGTGTTGATGGTATAGAACCTGCTAGGGATTCTCTTGCTCTCTTTCTCTCTCTTTCCCTCTCTTGGCCTCTTCCCCACTTGCTCTCTCCCTCTCTCTCTCTCTCTCTGTCTCTCTCTCAAAGTAAATAAATAAGCTTTAAAAAAAAAAGATGAAATGAGCCAATGTATGAAAATTACCTACTTTAGTGCCTGGCTAACCATTACGATAATTATTACAAATACATAATAATTGCTATAAATATAATTTAAAATGTATAATAACTGTTATAAATATAATAATCAAAATGCATAACAATTGCCATAAATATAATAATTATAAATATTTAGCAACATATAATATAATAGTATACTTATAATTCTTATTACTTTATCCAAGCACTAACCTAGGCAGTTTCCACAGGTATGCATTAATATATTTAAAATAACAAAGCAGCAGGGTAGTGAATGGAGTAGAGTGTATGAAACTAGACGTGCCTGGGAATGAGTCCTAGATTTGCTGTGTACTACCTATGTTAGTTAAATACCTTGAGATTTAATTTTCTCATTTTTTAAGTCAGGATAAAAGTCACTGGCTAACAGAAAGTGTAGAAAAATTAAAGAGCAAAGACAAAAGCCCTTGGCACAGTGCTTGGCAAGTGGGAGCTGAACAACGAATATTCCGTGAGTGTTACTATGCCAGGCCATGTGTTAAGCACTCTGCATGTATTTCACTTGAATCCTGACAAAACCTTGTGGGGTAGGTGCCCTACCCCATTTTATAGATGAAGCAACATGAGGTGTTCTACCCATTTTACAGAAGCTTAGCTAGAGAGCTATGTGACTTATGCCGCCTTGTCAGTGACAGAGTTCAAATTTGAACCCAAATCTCTCCACATACTAGCACACACTAGCTTTCAGTAACCTTCTTCATCCGCCCTTTGAAAATTATTGTAATATTTTATTCCATCTTTATTTTTCCCACTTGTCACCGAAAATTACTATTGGCTTCCTCTTTACACTGTGAACTCTTATGCTCGCCTCTATTCCCACAGTGCTCTCCCATATTCCCTAGCACGCCTCCCCCCCACCCCAGGGCCCAAACCAAGCACATGGTACACCTTATAGAATGTGCATGCCTCTCCTAGCCCACCTCCTGACCTCTCTACCAGTCCTCCAGGGCACAGCTGGGTACCCAGGCTCCCCTCCAGCATGCTCTGTTCCCACCTTGCACTCCAACCAATCCCATATGCAGGAGTGCTTGGCCCAGTGGCAGCCCCACATTCCGGGGCTCGGTGTCAGCCTCCCAGTGCTGTTCCTTGGACTCTAAGTTGCCCCCCAGGCTCTGCTACCTCCAAGCCTATCTTCTGCTCACCTCTCTGGTGCTTTCTCTGCACCCCTCGTCTGCCCCCAGAGTAGAGAAGACATGGTCTTAATGCTGTGATGAGCTACTCTTTCACTCCTCTGGTCCTTGGCTTCCCCCATCTATGCCTGTGGCCAGAGCTGCAGTGCTAATCTTGAGAACATTCCACTTAAGATGACATTTGTGTCACTTTCATTTCAAGCCCAGTGAAGTGAACACCCTACAAGTCCAACAGGGGTGACCCGGTGCAGAAGTGGGAAGGCCAACTGGGAGAGATGCCTTCACTTCGACCCTGATCCTACCAATGAACATTTTGTATTTTAGACCCAATAGTTGGAGTCTTTTTACTTGAAATGGAATCCATCTCAGCAGTACTTAATGAGTGTCAAGTTTGTGCCCAGCTTGTGCAAGGCACTGGGACCGCAGTGACTAAAAAGACCCAGTCCTTGTTCTCAGGGACCTCTCATCCATCTGGTCCCTATTCAGATTGGCTCAAGTTCATGGTCGTGCTAATCTTCCTGTTATACATAATTATGTTCTATGTATAGTTTTTTATTTAAAAAAATCCACTGGAGAGCCATGCCACCTGTGCGGATTATCTCTTAGAGCACTTAGCTCAGTGCCAGAGGTCTGAAGGCAATTAATGTAAGCTCTTTGATGATATTGAATTTCCTGGAAGCTTCAGGCATTTTCTTTCAGTCATCCTAGTTAGTGTCTTAATGTGATAATAGGTTGATTGATTTTTATGTGAGTCTTAATCACCCATCAGATGCTCGGCTTGAAATTCAATTCCAACTCCACCAACCATATGACCTTGGTATGTTACTTAACCTTTTTGAACCTCAGTTTCCTCATCTGGTAAAATAGGAACAATAAAACCACCCACACGGGCTTGATGTGGTAATGTAATTAAATAGAATTCCAGCCATAAGGTTATATACACCTCTAACATGCTATTCAGTTGGAATTTCTTTTCTTTTTTTTTGGTGGGGGGCACATACTGTGGTCTGGATTCTGTGCTAGGTCATGGGAATACTAAGAGAAGAACACATAGTCTCTGTTCCCCTCCACATTCCACAATCTAATGGGCAGAGACAGATGTAAGCAAGTATTTATGATACAATATAGATCTCTAAGAGAGGTTCTTTAGAGGCCGTGAGGAGAGAGGGGATAAATATTTATTAAGCATCAACAATGTGAGTGTGAGGGATCCTTAGGAGAGTCAGTGTAGTGTGTGTTTGTATGTTTGTATCCATAAATTCATACACATTTTGGACTTTTCCTTCTCCATGGCCAGGCTCCCTGGATGCCTGACTTTCCTATAACAAGTACCAGTATCTTGATTCTTCTTCCCTCCGGAGCAACCTTGTGTTCAAGAACAGCAGGGAATGCTGATGGCCACTTAACACATTCTGAAACCATCAGCCAAATCTGGGGCCGGATAAATATGCAAAGAAGGGCTCCCTGTTGACCATTCCTCTGAATGCTTTTCCCAGCCCTGCTGTCTCCTGCTGCCCAGTAACCCGTTGCCGTGGGAGACAAGTGTACTTAGTGTGACAAGTCACACCACACCCTGAGCCTCCCCAATCCCATGTCAGCCTGATCCCAATGCAACAGCAACTCCCCCAAGTTACTGAGGATAGAATGCAGTTCTGTTTAAATGCATCACACATTTCTATGAGATCTTCCCTTGCATAATGGCATATAGCCTTTTTTTCCCCCTGGCAGGAGCCTACAGAGAATGGATCTTGCCTGGCTGACACTTCCATGGATGTCTGGGTTGATTCTTTCCATGTTGCCTCCATCTCCTGGGTATAAGGTTCCAAACCCACCCGAAAACAAGTCTGGATGGGCCCCTTTCTTGAGGAGACAAGACACACTTAGAGAATACAAATAGCTACCCTGCATTAGGCTCTCCAGCAGCATATGGAGATGGAAGGGAGAAGAGAGAAGCTGAGGCCAGCTTTCAAGACTTCAGTTGTTCATATCCAGGGACAGAATTCAGGTAAAAGGAGGCAAACAGCTTAGCTTCTCTGCAGTCTAAACTGACTTTTTTCCTTCCTTGCAGAGACAAATTGCAACATTTGCCAGTCCTTATATATCACCTGCCCTTATAATGTTTCGCTTATAGAGTTTATTACGAATACTAACAAGCGCTAATATTTATTGAACAGTAACTGCATGTCGAACACCTGGTATATGTTTGTTTCACCTAACAGCAACTCTGTGAAGTAGATCATTGGATTAGGCTCTCTTTACAGACTAGGCATTTGAGGCTTAAAAAGTGTGATTCTTTCGCCCAAGGTCACATTGTAAGTGGAGGAGGTACCATTCAAACCTAGGATGTCTAACTTCACATGACACTTGGGTCTTGCTCGTTATTATTGCCAGAGAAACAGCCTGAGAGAGCGATACGTTGATACGGACCACCCACTTAGCACCTGCATGACCTTGGGCAGGTTACTCAAGTTCTGTGTGAAATGAGGGTAATAATAGTACCTACCTCATAAGTGGTGGCGGTAGTCAAGGATTTAATACAGATAGAACACTTAGGATCATGCTTGGCAACAAAGTAAAGATCCAGCGTAAGTTAGTTATTTTTATAAACAATAAGACCTAAATTAGGGACCTCATCTTAGTCTCCTTTGAATCTTTATCTCCAGTGCACAGCACAGCCCAAAGCACGTAATAGAAACTGATTCCACGTTATTGGGATAAATTAGGAGATTAAATATTCTAGAAGCCAGCTGTGAATAAGTGCTCTATTATTTACAAAATGCTGTCATTTTGTTTAACCTGGTGTAAGGTTTGTTTTTGAGTTTAAACAGCAAGATAATTTGATCCGCCATTTGACTCCTGGATACGTCCTCATGAGAAATGAAAACACATGTCCACACAAGAACTCGTGCATGATTGTTATTACAGCATTCTTCATAATAGCCAAAAGGTGGACACAACCCAGCCATCCATATCAATGGATGAATGGTTAAGCAGCAGGTGGTATAGCCACAAAATGGAATATTATTCAGCCATAAAAAGGGAATGACGTGCTAATGAATGCTACCGCACGAATGAACCTTGAAAACATCATGCAAGGTGAAGGAACCAGTCATGAAAGACCACATACTATAAAATTGCATTTATATGAAATGTCCAGAAAAGGCAAATCTATAGAGACGTAAAGTGAACAGGTGGATGAGGGTATCTGGGAGAGTGATAACTAAGGGGTGTGGGGTTTCTTTTGAGGGTAATAAAAATGTTCTAAAATTCATTGCGGTGATGGTTGCACAACTCTCTGAATAGACAGAGCCATCGAAATGTACACTTCAAATGGGTGAAATATAGAATATGTAAACTCTATCTTGATAAAAAAGCTATTACAAAAAAGAAAAAGAAAAAAAGTCAACAAAGTGACATGTCTCCAAATCAGAAGCTCAACACCAGCGAGTTTGCAATCTTCCCAGATTTCCTGCTCTGCCCTCACACTGACTCAGGCAGCCTTGGCCACCTGCACAGCATACATCCTTGCCAAGGCTGACCCAGGGGGATGAAAAGACCAACTGCCTGTCATGGTTCAAGATGATGTGGGAAAAAATTAATTCATGGTTATTCTTCTATTCTAGTCCGGTTGCCCTTCAAATGTTTCTTTTTAATTTTACCTCCTGTCTAGCTCCGCTAGGCAGGACTAATGGCTAGTGGGCTGGTCAATCCAATACAGAAATGCAAGCTGCACCAACAGGCTGGTCTTTCTCAAAATTAAATGCAAGCTCCAAGGCTGGAAATCAAGGCTGGAAAGCTTAAATACCAAGTCTATTAATCATTTGCAAGTCACTTCCCTCCTCACGATCTTGTCTCGGAAATAAATAAAAGCTCGATGTTCTGGCATACTCACTGCATCCTTTGTTTTAATGATGTTTTTCAAAACTTAAGCAAATTGCTGATGGAAAGGAGCGAAGTCAGGATTCTAATTAAGCTGCCCCAGTTTGAAAAGTTGTAGAAGATTGCCAACAGGATTCCAAAACCTGCAGGTATTTAAAAGTAAAAACAGAGGAGAAATGAGGCTTGCAATTCATGAGAGTAGCTATGAAGGTATGTAATTATGACTGAGACCAAAATATAATCTTATCACTCGGAAATCCTGTTCTTTGCTCTACTTTTCACCAGTCATGCTATATATACACATACTCACCAGGGAAATTCCTTCGGCAGAGGCAAAAAAGAAAAATTACACTTTACCTTTTCTAGGTAACTGTTAGCACTATTAATTCAAACTCAAGTAAAGACTTATTTAGATGGTGATCTTGAGAAGACTTTCTAAGTATGTGTTGGTTTCACTAAATGATAAACGTTGATCCTTAGTGCATGTTCTCAGATCCTCACATGTCTTATATCATCTAATCCCTGTAGCTACCGTATGAGGTAGGCACCATTTATCATCATCATCCTGTTTTGCAGATGCAGAAAGTAAGGCACAGAGAAGCTAGGTAGCTTACCCCAGGTTGCACAGCTAGCATAAATAATAAAACTGAGACTCTGTCTGACAACAGAGCCCTCTTCTTAGTCACTATCATATTCTGTCTCTCATTAAATTGCCAGTTCTTAATTTTATTCTTGGTGCTTCCACTTGGAGGAGTTGAACGTGGTAGAACATTGGAAAGAATTGTTGTGCTCAATAATTTCATTTCATTTAATATACATTGCCATTTTCTTTACATAATACACATGTGTTACGTACCTTCTGTAGGCAAGTGGTCACCTTAGGCTTCCCTGTGGTGATAAATGATTCAGAAACTTTGCATATGCTATTCCCTTCCCCTATGTGCTCTGCCCCTCCCCCCCCCCCCCCCCCCCCCCCCCGCCCCCCCCCCACCCCCCCCCCCCCCCCCCCCCCCCCCCCCCCCCCCCCCAAACCCCCCCNCTACCGATCTTCAGATGTCAACTTAAGGCATCGCTTCCCAGACAAGCTTCCCTTGACCTCCCCTTCATTCATTCCTCTGTTCACTTATCTTCCTACACTCTTCCTCTGTAGCACTTTCTAAGCTTGCAATCAAACATGGAACTAGTTGTTAAATGGCTGGCTGTCTCCCTTCCTAGAATGCAAGTTCCATGAGAATAGAGCCGGGGCCCATCTGGCCTACTACTCTCTCCTGTCCCTCACAGAGAACCTGCTACATTTTGCCAATATTTAAACAGAAAATGCATAAAGGAATGCATGAGACATCGGTTGTGGCCTTGTGTTGCTTACGTTTTGGTAGAGTTATATACAAGCGCGTAGCTACAAGGGGGAAGCAGGTTGAGGAGAAGGAGCTCATCAGAGAAAGGGCTTATCAAGGCTGTAACATTTCAGCTGGTCCTGGGAGGATGAGCCAACATTTCAGATGGAGAAAAGCCAATAGCAAAGCATGAGGCTGGGCGAGCACAGCCTGCTGAGTAAATTGCTGTGGTGGATTAATACTTATTTAGAAAATAAGGTGAGAAAAGAGTAAAACAGCAAATGTTGTTTTTCTGTCACTTGAAAGCATTTAAGGATAGGCTGCCTTTTGGGGTCTATAGACAAATGGGATTGCTTAAATTGAAGACAGCTGTCCCCTGTACTGATGAAAATTAGAAAAGCCAAGATACAAAATATAAATTGTGCCTTTTAACCCATGCACCATCCCTCACAGAGAAGAAAAACAAAAGAGCTCTGAACTTCTGAGAATAGATGGAGAAGACATCTCCTTTTCTCCTCTGCCTTATACTGCGTTCCTATTTCCCGTGAACAGGAAGATATTACAGAATTTCTCAGCCAAGTCAGGAAGAGTCTCTTAAAAATCAGTTTATCACTTTTTAAGCTCAAAATCAATAGGAGAAATCACACAGAGATCAATAGATTTAACTCCATAAAAATTAAAACCTGCTCTGTAACAAAAACTCACACAACCTAAATGAAAGACAAACAATAAAGCAAGAAATATTTCACCACTGCTCTGGTGGCAAAGTCCAGCTCAGTCAAGTTTAGCTCAACACCCCCCGCTGTGCATCCCTGAATAACTACAATTTGGGGGTGGGTGGGTACAGGGCACCCAGAGCTCAGTAAGACAGTTTTTGTTCTCACGGAGTTCTGCTGAGAGGGCAGGACATGCAGATGACCATTCTGAGGTGATGTTATAAGGGTACAAAGGGCTCTGACCAGAGTAAAGGGAGGCCACCTCGTGTGGCATGAGGTTCAAGGCAGGCTTCCCTAAAAGGGGGTCTCAGACCAACAAAAGTGGAGGAGAATTTTCCATTCAAAGCAACAAGAGGGCACCGGGGAGGGGACTTAAAACAGTGAACAAAGCCATGGAGGTATGAAACATCCTGGTGTGAAGGCAGATATTAGGGGTGGCGACAACTTCTTCAGGATTCTGGAAGAAAGTGCAGTGTTGGGGGTGATGGAGACCAGGCTGGACAGGTAAACCAGATGCTGACAGAGAGCCAAGAAAGTATGAAACAGGGGCCTGGGCAGTGGCTGAAAGCAAATCTTGCAAGACAAGGAAAGAGTTGGGATTGGATAGAGTCTATGGCATAACAGCTTTAGATTGGTGAGTACAGGGAGTTTAGGATTTTGAGTTGAGTTTTGATAAGTACGTCCTTAGCTCCGATAACTGTTTAGCTGGTTCACAGCCTCACTTTGCAAGAGCTGGTGTTTCCTGGAGCCAGCAACTAAGTCACATTTGCTTCGTCTGAGCATGGTTTATCACAGGCACAGGGAGGTGTGCCTGGTCCCAGGGGTGTTGGGACATGGATGCCAAGAACAAACTTCTTCCTTGTCCCCAAATATGTTAGAGGAAAGCTGCCCTTGAAGACGACGAAGGACAGGAAGTTATGTTGGCTTTGGCTCAGGCACCTACCTAAGACCGCCTTGCTTCAGGACCCTACTCTGAGCCAACTCCCCGACCTTCATGATGATTTGGATGAGCAGATCGTATTTTTTTAAATGTCTTTGGGAAGTGGGATTATAGTGACCCTGGGATTGCCTGATGGGGAAGAACAAATGGATTCTAGAGTTAGACCAACAGCGACAGGTGGAGGGTGGGATTTCCCACAGTGTAGAGGACAGATGTGCATTTACATGTAGGGAGCTATAGAAGAAGGGTCATCTGGGGGGATGAAGAGGGGTGCTGGGAGTAAACTGGTACCTTGGGGAGACATAGTGGGATCCTCTGGGAAGAGTTTTCCTTTTCCTGTTGTTCTTTTCCCACTGACCATCTGAGTCACATTTGGTGTGCTATTATATTAAACACTTTCTTCTCCTTTACTGAGATCACTTTTGGACATCCCAGCATGGAGCTTCAACAGGGAGGTGCTGGGAATTAAAGATCTGAGTAGTAAAGGGAAATATAGTCTTTCCAACATGATCCATCCATGAGGCCAGTGTGGGGTGGTGGCGCCCTAACAGAGGAGGCAGAGCGCCCAGAGCTCCAGCAGAGATGGGAGATGCAGGGGGTGTGCCCCAGACCCAAATAGCTGCCACGTGGATGCCAAGAACAAATTCCTTTCCTTGTTCCCAAATAGGTTAGAGGAAAGCTGTCCTTGCAGAAGACAAGCTGACACTTGGGTTGTCTTTGTATCACCAAAAAAAAAATAAACAATTTGAAAACCAGAAAGAGACCTTCAAAAAAGAGTTGCTTTAGGGCATCTGGGTGGCTCAGTTGGTTAAGCACCAGACTCTTAATTTCAGCTCAGGTCATGATCTCATGGTTTGTAAGATGGATTGTGCTGACCATGCGGAGCTTGCTTGGGATTCTCTCGTTCTTGCTCTCTCTCTGCCCATCCTCCGCTCTCTCTCAAAAATAAATTAATAAACATTAAAAAGAGAGAAAAAAGGGTTACTTTAATTTTCCATATATTTTATGCAGGGAAGCAGAAAGAACTAGATTAAAATGAGCAGGAATAGGCTACAAGATCCTTAATTGATAAGGGATGAAGCACTCATTTAATTGGTGGCTGTCTTGAATAATATGCATTGGAAAGTGTGTAATCTAAAGTAGCACACAGAGTAAGAAGAATAACCATGGAAATAAGGAAGTAGTCAAGAAAAGTTCCATAAATTAAATCATAGTTTGAAAGGATAAAGTCATGTTAACACTCATTACCATATTTTAATTTCATGGTGATTAAAATTATAATGTAGCATGTATTACCACTTAATTGATCTGCCAACATCAAGTATTTGCAAGTTTCTTTTTGTTCTCCCAAGTCATAAACTATCTATTCTTTGCTGCATAATTTTGGAGGTGATTTCAAACCATAAATATTTCTCTTTATTAAAATTCTCAGGAAATTAGAACCTCGATAGCTACTTATTTATATCTGCTTTGGCAAGAGGCCAGAGAATTCATTTTATTATATTTTGAATTCTACAAAATTAAAGTGCTAAAGAATATTATCTATTAGTCTTCATGCTTCCTCTTATGACAGTTTTACAGTTTAATAGCAATGTTCAGATACCCGAGGACTAGCTAAGCTCTGTCCCTTTAAAACTGGGTATTTTTTTCATAGAAAGCCATCCCTCGTTGAAGATATAGGTCTATCTCAGTGCCAAGCCTGGCACTTTTTGGCACCTGGCCAGCCTGCCCAAGACAGAATTGTCCCCGGTGATGCCAATCTCCAGAGACCTGGCATATTTCAGGGTTTTCACCTTGCTCAGGTACCCCTACCTCACACACACCCTTCGGATGAGATGATGTCTTTGCTCTGACCCTTTGCCGCGATCAGCCGTGACCCAAGAATGCAGCTGTCTCCAGCCCGATTTAGCTCGTCCCTCACTGGTGTCTCTGTGCTCGACCAGCTTGGTTCTGATGGAATAAATAGGACACATATGCCACCATGGAGCCTCATGAGTCTCCTTAGATAAAAATAAATTTAGAAAATTGCAAACCCTTTCAGAGACAATACTCTTCTAATGATTCCTGACTCCTTTGACACCCCATTGCACTGATTAATGGTCATTCAAATTGACCACCTGGTATAGCTCACTGTCAAAATCAGAAAGGGCATATTTTCAAAAGTCAGGTACTGCTTTTTGTGCTGTAAAATCCTGCTATGTGGGTATGTCAGGGGGGCGGTTCATGTGCATGTGCAGACTTAGGACAATCATAAACAGATATGTTATCTGAATCCTAAAATATATTGGCGGCCCCTACTCTGCATGTATGTTCTCCAGTATCATTACTCTCAGCACTTATAAAATCAGTCATTATAGTGAGTACTCATACTCAGCAATACGATTAGACTAAGTCTGGTCAAATATTGTAAGCCAACTAGAAGTGGAGAAATGTTCTGTAGAGATCTTTGGTATGAACTACCTGGAAGTTTAAAAAAAAAATCTAAAAGGCAACAGAAACATCCTGTTTTACATCATAACAAGCTATGAGCAAAGGAATATACTTTCAGTACTGAACCTCAGTATGAATTTGATCACTCCCCCTAACATTTAAAAAAAAAAAAAATCTGGCTCTGATGGGGTTTACAATTGAGCACATGTAAAATTCACACATGAGAACACTGTCCATGGTTGTAGAGAGAGCCAGGGAATATTTTATGGAAAGAAATAGAAACCCATTCAGAACGACACAAACCCAAAAAGAGAGCTTATTGGAAGCAGACAGGGGAAATCTCTCAGATCCCAAGAGCAGAAAGTAGAGCCAGAGGGAGAGTATAAATGAAAGGCAGGATCTAAGGTTAAGGACTGCACAGTCCCTTAGCTGTTCCCTGTGTGGTCCAGCTGTCACGGGTCCATGAGCAGAGAGCCCAAGCTTCTGCCTCACCAGAATTTCATGTCTTAAAATCTCAGTCTGAGTCTCCTTCTTTAAGTTCAAGAGAGAAGGGGGGAGGGGGTGCCTGGGTGGCTCCGTTGATTAAGCATCTGACTCTTGATTTTGGCTCAGGTCATGATCTCAAGTTTTGTGAAATTGAGCCCCGCATCGGGCTCTACGCTGACAGTGTGGAGCCTGCTTGGGATTCTCTCTCCCTCTCTCTCTGTTCCCCCCACAACTGCTTCCTTTCTCTCTCAAAGTAAGTAAATATACATTGAAAAAAAGAGAGAGAGAGAGAAAGAAAGAGAATTGAGTTGGTCACCGGCCAACCACTCGTCTGGACCTTCCTGGGCCAAGTTGCAGAACTTGGGGTGAGGCAGTTTTAGATAGAGTGGCATCTTAGCAACATCAATCGATGTCTCTATAACAAGCAAGACCTCTGGTCTAGAAAAGTTTTGTGGTTTCCTTCCCACTTTTGGTACTCACTTGGTGGGGAAAGAGTACCAGGGGCTGTATAAAGATATTTCACGAAGTGCCAGAAGGAGGTGTGTTTCATGAAAAGGACTGGAAGAGCATTTGTTTGGGCTGGGGTTAGAAAATCTAAAGACTACAAAAAAAAAAAAAAGAAAAAAGAAAATCTAAACACTACAGGAAGTAATTCTAGCCTTGGGATGAGGGTAAGGACAGAACTCAAGGGCCTATGTGAGACCATGAACAATGGGGAGTGACCAGGTTAAGGTCACAAACCGAGAGGCCAGATATTGGGAGAGGAGTAAGGAATCAATCAAAGGGTTAACTATATCATCATCTCAGCCAGAGACATTTAATTAAATTTTCTCATTTAATTCCAACAACAAACCTCCCACACAGTTAGAAGTGGCATAATGTGGTAATCATACCCCAACCTCTGGAGTCCGAGGGCCTGGGTCCAAATTCCAGTCCTGCCACTTACTAGTGTTAGAATCTTGGGCTGGTGACCTTTCTTGTCATGCCTAGATTCTTCACCTGCAAAACCCCAGCAAAGGATTAGCTTCAGCTCATCTGGCCACTCTGGGGTTAAATAAGACTGGGAGGGAAGGGAGAAGAGATTAACTTTTGCTGAGTGATCTGTTAGCAGCCAAAGCCCACACATATGTTTTTACATCTTGGTAAATTCCCCAATGTCCAGATAAACGGGGGGATCTTAGCTGCATCTCTCTACTTCTGTCCCTTTCCTCCCAGATCTTTCAGTTATTCCCATTGTTTATTCTGCAGCCCATCTGACTATTCTCCCAATGAAGATCTGATCATGCCTCCACTTTGGTAGTTTGGTGAATCCTCATCATCTACATCACTTTAGTAAGGCACATAGGGTCCTTCCCAGGCAGCCCAGCCACTTTCCCAGCCCCTTATCATGCTCCCCATCTTCTCACCTCTGAATCTCTTCCAGCCATCCCAAATTGTTTTTCTCAATGACATTGCTCCCATACATCTATGTGTGTGTGTATCTGCACATACAATTCTTGTTGCCTTAATTGTTCTCTCTCTCTCTTACTCTTCTGGCCAAAGTTCATCAGCTATTCGAGATCCAGGTAAAATATCCATGAATTCTTTGGGGTGTTAGTTATCCTCCCCTAATACTTCAAATGTGCCCCTATTGCAGTACATGTGATAATATGTGTGCATTACAACTATCCTTTCCCTGGCTCTCCATCTCACCAGTATCTAATGATCCAGAGGTCAGGCCTTGGGTCTTCTCCATCCTTGCATCTCCAGGATCCTAGCACGGTCCCTAGGGTAGGCTTGTAATCACTGCGTGTTGAATGACTATGACCACTGGAGACTTCACACCCGAAGTCGGTCTCAACTGGTTATTTTGCAAGGATTTGAGTCCACTCCTTCTAGTTGAAGCTTAACCGTGTTTAGATACAGAAAGAAGACAATGTGGAATATTGTTGCTGTGGAAACAAACTTGGAAAATGGCTTTCTTTTCTACTTTATATAAATGCAGGAGCCATATCTCATGGCTCAGCTGAATGTGAACACTTACACAATGGCACTGAAGGCACAGAGCTCTGGAGGCCTCTCTGTGGCAGTCAGCTACGCAGGCCACAGAACGTGTTCCGTGTACCATTCTAGCATATAATCTTTTTCACTTTGGTGAGCAGTCACGGGGTTAAATATTATTTTCAGTGCATCCTACAATGAAATTATTGCCTTTTAGTGGGTTTCTGTTTGGGGATTTAAGATGTTTTTAAGTCACACAGTGTAACAATTTTTCAAGAGAAAAAAACACACTTACCCATTATTTTTTAAAGTTCCTTTCAACAGCCTCTATTCTGTTTTATGTATTTGGGATCAGCCCACATGGAAAGGCTTTCTTAAGATTCTATAGAAATATTTTCTTTTCCTACCAGGAACTCCTACAAGAAAGGAACTAAAAAATAATAATAAAATACTTTGCATTTTGTGATATTTCTTCTTGTGGGACAACTCTTTGTTGAACCACCATGTCTCCTGACTGATTAGTTTACCAGAAGGAACATGAGGAAATTTTCCTATTCTTTTTTTTTTATCTTAATTGACCAAAAGACCATTTTCGTGTATCAAAACCTCCATGTCCTTTGGGATTCTATAACCTGGTGTTTACCATGTCAGTAACTTCCCTGGCTTTCAATCTAAACTGTAGTATCAGCTCAAATACCCTTGCTTCAAAAATTGTAAAAACTGGGGGAGTTTCTCATTTTAACCTGTATAGGATATTACCTAATTGTAGCATTAAAGAAAGACTTTACAACAGTACACAAACTTTGCATGCTTTCACTCAGTAGGTGTTCCCATGGAATAGATATAGGGGTCACATGTAAGCAGATTTGGCAAAGAAAAGATAACACTGAACTCTTTGGGTTGCTAAGAAGATACATTAAGAGAGTGTATGTGGATAATGCAGGGTTCCTTGGGATGGGGGGGGTCTGTCTTCTCCACTCTGCATGCTCTGTACTACCCCTGGGTGACCCCCATCCATTCTGGAGTGTGTGTGTGTATACCGAATACCTGTACTTCAAATTTTGCCCATGAGTTTCCAATCTATACACACAATTCTTTGCCTGGATTTCCTAGTCACCTCTAACACAATTTATATGACACTGATCTCACTTTTGTCTTCCCAAATTGGTTTCCCTTCCTGACTCTCCCCATATTGAAGAGCGTGCTGCCACCCATCCAGGTGCCTGCGCCAGAAACCTGGGTATCCTCACTCCCTCCTCACCCTTGCTCAGCCTTCATTTCCGATCAATCTCCAAGCCCTGGTATTCAGCGACCAAGTCTAAGCAGACAACTCATTGTCTTCCTCTTGTGCCTCTGCCTTGGCCAAGGCTGCCGACCTCTCCTGACCTCTCCCATGGGGCTCTTGCAGCAGGCTTCCCGTGGCCACCACCTCCAGTCTCGCCCTTCACTCAGACTTCATGGCAGCCAGTCATCACCTTCCCACCTCTCTCCAGTTCAAGGCCTTCCTCTTCTCCCAGGAGCAAAACCAAGCTCTGTATGACCCATTGGATCCTTTCTCTGGTTACTTCTCTACGACTTCCTTTCCCATTTTCCTAATGTTCCATTCTCCAGCCGGACCGAGTGCGTTTTATTTCTCCCAGCACTCACTGCTTCCCTTACATCCAGGGTCTCCAGCTGGCTCAGACTTTGCTGACTGGGAGCTCTTAAACTACTAACAGAAAAATACTCCTAGGGGCACCTGGGTGGCTCAGTCTCTTGAGCCTCTGACGTTTGGTTTTGGCTCAGGTCATGACCCTAGGGTTGTGGGGATCAAGTCCCACCTCTGCCTCCACTTGGGATTCTCTCTCTCTCTCTCTCTCTCTCAGCCCCTCTCCCCAGTTCTCTCTCTCTCTCATGTAAATAAATAAATAAATATTCCAGGATTTCTCCTGTGACTTTTTCTTTTTTTTTTTTTTTACAAATAGTTTATTGTCAAATTAGTTTCCACATAACACTCAGTGCTCNCCTGTGACTCTTTTTCATAGTGAAATGTTTTCTTTCACCTCTCCCTCAACTCTAGACCATTTTTCCAAGTGTCCTGCAGTTTACCCTCATCTTGGATGTTTAACAGACATCTCAGACTTGAACCATGTCCCAGACTAATCTCTGTCCGTGTATGCCATGCACTAGCCCTCACACACTAGGTATTTTACTTGCTCATTCTGTTCGCCGTTCCCCATGCATCTTCCTCATGGAAGGTAAACTCCAACGGATGGAGCAACTTTTTCCTTTCTGTTCAGTAATGAATTCCCAGAGCCTAGTATAGTTCCTAACTGCTATGAACAGCATGTCTGTGTCCCCACAACCCCACACACCAAATTCATATATTGAAGCTCTACCTCCCTCCACCCCCCACTACTGTGATGTTATTAGGAAGTGAAGCCTTTGGGTGGTGATGAGAATTAGATGAGGTCATGTGGGTGGAGCCCCACAATGGGATCAGTACCCTTGCAAGAGTCACAAGGGAGCTGACTTTCTCTGCTCTGCTCTTTGCTGTGTGAGGACACCTTGAGAAAGCGGCAGTCTGCAGCCTGGAAGAGCGGCCTCACCAGAACCTGACTATGCCTACACCCTGATCTTGAACCTCTAGCCTCCAGAACTATGAGCAATAAATTGCTGTGATGTATAAACCATTAAGCGTGTGGTCTTTTGTTACAGCACCCAGAACAGACTAAGACATTGACACATAGGGGACACCTGATAGATGTTGGTTGAATGAATAAATGGCTGTATGGCAACTGATTGAAGGTGGATTGAAACTTACCCAGGATTCCTCAGATCTAGATAGCCACAGTGCCATAGAGAGATCAGAGATTGCACCAGGCAGATATGTCTAGTTGTGTGACCCAGGGGAACTCATTTCATCCGAGATGGTTTTCTCATTTGGTAAAATGAAGATAAGATAGCTCACAAGATTATTGTGGCCTAATTGATATATTGGCTTTAACCATACTGTGGTTGGTCCTAAATAAATATACTCTATTCCCAAATCCTGGTTTGACGAAGACTACCGGAAGCCTTAAAAACTTGGCAAGGTTAGCAAGCTTTATCCTAAGCAGAGGAAGCAAGTCAGGAATTAATCAAATTGTGTTCTATAAGGAGCTCATTTTATTAAAAGTGCTATAGGTCTTTTTGGGTGGAACAGGGTTTAGTGTGAGGGCCAATTGAAAAGCATATCCTTATAAACAGTTGCTCAAGGCATTGTCTCCTTGAGAGGAATTGGGGGCATGAACTCCCCTTGCCAACTATTTTTCCCAACTCACTGGGAAGTATTTATTTGGGACATTGTTTATTGAGCTTGGAGGACTGTGCTTTGCCCTCCTGCCTGATGTCTAATAGCTGTGCAGTTATTTATAAAGTTTCTTTTGCTGCAGTGTGGCCAACAGTCTTCCAAGGGGTGTTAGGTGGGAAGGGAGTTGACACTGAAGAACTAGTCCATGCAAGGGAGAGGTCCAAAGTTTCTGGAGAAGTGAAGTAAAACCGCAGTTTTACCTAGTGCTTGTGACTGTCAGGGCAAAATAAAACACAGTCCTCCTCTGGTGCAAACTTCTTAAGGTACATTTACAGGGTGATGTTTGCAGACATACTCCGTTTGTTAACATCGTAGTGATCCACAGGAACCAAGCAAATTGGACATGGGAGGAACTGACACACCGTATAAGAATCACAGACAAACGCAGCTAAATGAAACCTTGGGAGTCCTTTGTTTTGAGGACCAGAAAGATGAAGTGCAGGGAGACGACATGACTGGACAAAGGTCAACACTGCTGATAAAGAGCAGAAGGACAACTCGGGCTCTGGTCTGTGGTGTCCGAGGCCCATGCCCTTCCTACCACATTGTACCCATAACAAGGAAAGAGAGGTCTAAAGAGGCTACGTGACTTGAGTCTTCAATGAAATGTTTTAAGATTTTCTTCAGAGTTGGGTTACAATGTCCTATATAAGTTCAGCATTTATTAAATGAGATGATGTATATAAAAGTACATTATAAGTGATAAAATATTGCCGATTAAATCTGGGAGGTTAATAAATACAATGGTCTGACCAGGTGGATATACTCATACAGTATTACATGTCTTAGTTCAACGGCAACCAAACAGAGCAAAGTGATTTCATTTGCTTTGTCAGTGACTCTCTGTTGCTGACTCCAGAGGAGATAACACACTAATCACAAATTTGCACAAGGAAAATGTGCAGGAAAATTCATTGGTACCTGGTGTTTTTTATTTAAGATTTTTTCCAGTTATAAAAAGAATGCCTAAATGTATTAAGTACACTGGGGAAATACAGCAAAATATAAAAGTACTGAAAATTACCTGTATTTGGAAACAAATGCTTTTAAAATTTTGGTGTTTTAAGAATGAAATCTGGCCATGTGTAGCAACATGGATGAACCTTGAGGGTGTTATGCTGAGCGAAATAAGTCAGGCAGAGAAGGACAAATATCATATGTTTGCACGTATAGGAGGATTAGGAGGAACTTAACTGAGGACCATGGGGGAGAAGAAGGGGGGAAATGGTGGGGGAAAGGGAGAGAGGCAAACCATGAGAGACTCTTGAATGCTGAGAAACTGAGGACTGATGGATGTGGGGGGAGGGGAGGCAGTGATGGGCATGGAGGAGGGCACTTGTGGGGATGAGCACTGGGTGTTATATGGAAACCAATTTGACAATAAACTATTTGTAAAAAAAAAAAAAAAAGAAGGTATTTATGAAAGACTACTACCCTGTAAGTATGTCCTGTGTATGTGGATCAAAAGTCCTATCTTCAAATAATAGTGTTCAGTGACTAGTTTTTTCATTAATCTTTAAGAATACCATAATTGGTTATATATTATTTCTTTATCTAGAACTATCATAATTTAGTTATCCACTCTTCTATTCTTGGCCATTTATCATGTTACCCAATCTTCACTATTATAAATATTTCTGAAATGAAAATAATACTTGGGACACATTTCAGCTATTTCTTAGAATAGATTCCTAGAAGTTGGATTATTACATCAAAGACTCTGACAATTTTTAATGTTCCTCCTAAGGATCTTCGAGTGCTTTTCAGAGAACGTGACCTATTTATACTCACACTAGTGCTATGTATAAATATATATCTCACCACATCCTTGGCAGCATTGTTATAGGAAATAGTTGATGATGAGTGAAATTTTAATGAGAAACAGGGTATTTATGTGGTCTCAAAACAAATCCCACAAGCTGCTTAATAACTACAAAGGGAAAAATAATAACTTCACAGGAGAGAAAACTTGCAGACACCACATTAACAGAGATCAAAGTTAGTATCATCAGTAATGGGACAAATGACATGTTCCTCATAACAGGAGGCACAGAGAAGGACGCAATATCACTTCTGAGATAGTCTTGCCAAAAATGCATAACCTGAATCTAATTATGAGGAAACATCAGACAAGCGCAAATTAAGAGGCATTCAACAAAATCAATGATCTGTATTTTTCAAAAATGCCAATGTCATGGGGCATTTAATGTTTTCTAGTTTCTACTAGGATTGAATTCTGTTCCTCATTGTATTATCTGAGTGGTTTTGCTGGCACAGAAGAAAGCTACTGGATTTTGTTCATTTTTCTTGTGTGCCACCATTTGACTTATTATGAATTAATGTTAAGAGCTCCCAGCTGATCTCTTGTACTTTTTAAAAGATGTATCATCACATTGTCTGCAAATAACAGTAATTTTGACTCTTCCTTTCCAGTAATTTTACCTTTTATTTCTGCCTGATGTCTTATTGCATCAGATGGAATTTCTAGAACAGTGCTATGTAATTATACAGACAGGCAGCATCTCTTCTTGGTTTTAGTGGGAATGTTTCTGGTCAATGTTGGGAATGCAACAGGTTGTCAATATACGATGTTGTATGTGAAAGAGAGTGTCTTCTTTTTCCTAGATTTCTATGGGTATTTTTTAAATTGGGCATGAATGTTGAATTTTATCTGAACATCTTTTTGTTACCTATTGAGATTATTATATGGTTTTTCTGACATTGTTGAATTGCTGTTAATATATTAATAGCTTTTTCGAACATGACACTATCCTTGCTTCCCTGCACCCCACCTGCTTTAGCTGGGGTAGATAGTTTTAGTTCTTCATTTTGCTGCTCTTCTATTTGCCCTTTTGCATCTCTGTGGTGGATTTGTATTGTATCAACTTAATGTAGCTGGTACTGTTTCCAGAATTCCCTTCCCTCATCGTTCTCTGGGTTAGCTTGGCCACAAGAGACAATGATGTGAGAGTGGGAAGGCAGAAGTGAAGCTGGAGTCATATTCTCAACTCCTTCAGCTTCGCTGACCCTTGGACTGGATGCATTTCAGCTCCATGGGAAAAGGACCAATTTCCCCTGCGGATCCCCTTCATCATTAAAATTGGAGACTTAGGGGCAGTGAGAGATGTAGATTCCTGTTTTACTGCCCCCACTGACCATCCATCTCTCTTTCGTTACTGCATGCTTTGCTGACTTCAGGCTCCAGCCGGAGACACAGATGCAACTGCCATATAAAAATTGTTTAATCAGCTCCCACAATTGCATAAGATACAATTCATATAATATATTCCTTGTGGCATGTATTTCCTAGTGGCTGTCTTCTGACCCGATCGAAATACTGTTCATAAGTGAGATTGGTCTAAACACATTCTGATTATTCTTTGTTGGCACCATAACATTCATCCTCTGACCTGCTCAGCCCTGCTCGGTGCCCTGTGGTGCATCATTACAGACTGGGGCTCATTTGGCCTCTGGCTTCAGTTGGGCTTGGTCAGTGTATGCACTGGCAGAAGTTTGCAGAGCAGGAGGCTTTCTTCTGCCTCTCCCCTGAGCCTGGGCCCAGCGGTTGGGCCAATGGTCATATCCTCTATGGCTACAGTTACTGCCCTGGAGCCCCTCCTCCACAATTCAAATATTCTCTAGGGACATTATTTTTCTCCACGTATAGTTCTCTCCTGCCGTATAACAAATCACTCCAAAATTTAACGACAAACACTATTGTCTCATATAGTGTCTAATGGGCAGGTCTAGGAGTAGCTCAGCTAGGTGGTTCTGGCTCAGGGTCTTGCATGAGGCTGCAGCCAAGATGCTATGGGCTGCACTCATCTGAAGGCTTGACTGGGGCTGGAGGATCTGATCCCAAGCTCTCACATGTGGTTGTTGGTAGGAGGGCTCAGGTCCTTACCCTGTGGCCCTCTCCAAAGGGTTGCTTGAATGTCTTACAAATGGCAGCTGGCATCCTCTAGAACAAGGGATCCAGAGAGAGAACAAGCAGGAAGCCTCATGCCTTTTAGTCTCAGAAGTCATATACCCTCTCTTCTGCCACATTATGTTCATTTGAAGGTAGTCACTAAGTCCAGTTTACATTCAAGTAGAGGATAATTAAGTGCTATTATTTCAAGTAAGAAGTAGCAAAAAGTTTGTGGATGTACTTTAAAACCTTCACACTCCTTTTGTCCCTTTGCAGGATTGGGATGGTAATGGCTTCCCATCATTGCAAGTCTGGAATACCTCTTTATATGTGCACTTCCTAAATGCTTGATCACACTTCCGTAAACAACCTCTTCATTAAATCATCTGTAGATAAACCTGTTTGAATATAACTCTGCTTCTAGAATTTTAATACAATATATTTGGGGGGATGGTGTGGACAGTTCTATAGCATGGAATTTCATGGGCATATATATGTATTTATCTATATATTATATACAATTATTCTATATATTATGTAATTATTATAGAAGTATATAAAACATAATACATATATGTATGTAAGTATTTAAAATATATAATTAATATACACAGAGAGAGAAAATGAATATGAGCTTTTATGTTTTCCTAAATAAAATATTTAATAATAAAATGAATGTGCCAGGATGGCTTCTGGTATTTATACCATTCTCCTCCCCTTTCTATGCTCTCTCTGCATTTCAGGGGCTAGAAACCTAAGAACTACATTTCCCCAAATCCTGTGCAGGCAGGGTTCTGACTCACAGTCTGTTAATGAGAGGCACTCACTAACAGATTGTATGTTACTGCTCCTCCTGCAGTACAGTGGCCTCAGGGCCTTTCCTGCCAGAGACACCCACTTGGTGGGAAAGGCAACTGTGACCATTGGCAGGTGTTGGGTTCCTGCAATTGTAGAGTGGGGACACAGTAGCAACTTCCTAATCCACTGAAAGCTGGCAAAAACCTGAGCACCATCAACCATCTTCCCCGGCCTTTTTTTCTCTGCCTCTCCCAGTGGTTTTGTGTGTGTGTTTGTTTTTCCAATAGTTTTTTAAGCATATGGTTTCCTATCCTAAATCACATTCTCCTCAAAATACCCAGAGTGCTTCATTTTCCTGACCAACTCCTGACTAATACAATAATTAGAAAGGAATAAAAAACCTGAATATACAATGATTATTTGCATTTATTTTTTTCTATAGCAAAAAAAAAAAAAATCCCATTTGGAGAATGCTAGTTTTATAGGCCTGATGCTTTCTTAAAATCCTCTCTCTAATTATGATATGCTAGGTATAAATCTTAATTTTATTTATTTTCTTTTCACTCTTTAAATTTTTTTGTTTATTTATTTATTTTGACAGAGAGAGAGAGAGAGAGAGCATGCACAAGCAGGGGAGGAACAGAGAGAGAAGGAGACAGAGAGAATCTCAAGCACGTTCCACATAGCACAGAGCTTGATGTGGGGATTGATCCCACAAACCATGAGATCATGACCTGAGCCAAAATCAAGTCAATACTTAACCTACTGAGCCACCTAGACACCCCTCACTCTTTTTAAAAATTGTATTTGCCAGAAGTTTTATTTTTATTTTCAGAATCAGTTATTTGATTTATATACCATGTAAGTTAGAAGTGTATTCAGCTGCTTGCATCACAAAATGAAACTAATTGTGGCTTCAGCAAATAAGCATTTAGTTTTCCAACATAATAATGAATTCAGAGCAGGGTAGTGGCTGGCATTGCTCAGCTACTCACCAGCGCTGTAAGAGATGCAGCCTCCTTCGATTCTTCAGATTCACTATACCCAGCTCTTTGGCTTTTCTCCCCATGTTGGTGGCCTCCTGGTCACAAGGTGGTAATTATGACCTCAGATATCAGAGGTATCCCCCAAACAGAAAATGTGATTGGGGAAGGGGGAAAGTACTAAATCATCTCTGCCTGTAGTGCTTTTGACTATTAAAGCAAGAGTAGGTCCGGGGTGCCTGGATGGCTTAGTCCCTTAAGTGTCTGACTCTTGACTTTGGCTCAGGTTACGATCTCACGGTTTGTGGGTTTGAACCCCACATAGGGCTCTGCACTGATAGTGTGGAGCCTGCTTTGGAAAATCTCTGTCCCCCTCTCTCTACCCTTCCCCCACTTGTGCTCTCTCTCTCTCTCTCTTAAAATAAATAAATATTAACAAAAAAGAAAGCAAGAATGGTTCCAAGAAGCCCCATCAATCATCCTCCACTGAGATCTCAGTGATAAGACTTTTTTCACATGGCCACTACTAACCACAAGGGACCCCAGGAAGCTACTTATTTCACTTTCTAGCTTTTATACGAGAAGATGAGAGAAAATGAGGTTAGGATGGGAACCCTAAGGAGACCATTCCACAGTCTCCACCACATCTATCAATTGCACAGTGTTTGTTCTGCCTCATGTTGATTTACCTTGCTGTTTATTTTCTAAGTTATTCAAGAAGGAAGTTTACTTGTTTTATTTTGTTGTTAAATAATG
The DNA here is from genome assembly GCF_008692635.1 of Crocuta crocuta. NCBI lineage: Eukaryota > Metazoa > Chordata > Mammalia > Carnivora > Hyaenidae > Crocuta > Crocuta crocuta. The sequence continues at coordinate 6,190,022 of NW_027529526.1, forward strand.
AGATTACTTTATGTTACGAATTTTCCTAGGAGGACAGCTTTGACAACATCCCATGAGTTTTGACGTACAGTATTATTATTATAATTTCTTTTATTTTACTATTATAATTTCTAAGCAACCTTCATTGTGCCACTGATTTCCTCTCCTAATCGTTTTTTAGGAGAGTGTCTTTTTTTTTCTAGGACAGAGAGAGAGACAGCATGAGCAGGGGAGGGTCAGAGAGAGAGGGAGTCACAGACTCTGAAGCAGACTCCAGGCTCTGAACTGGCAGTCAGCACAGAGCCCGACGCGGGGCTCGAACCCACGAACCGCGAGATCATGACCTAAGCGAAAGTTGGACGCTTAACCGACTAAGCCACCCAGGCGCCCCTAGGAGAGTGTTTTTCATTTCCATGAGATTGAGGGCCTTACCCTTGAACTTCTTCCTTGATTTCTAGATTTACTTTATTTTAGGCAGAGAATGTATTCCACTTTTTTGAGATTTGTTAAACTTTTCTTTGTGGTCTAGAGTAAGATCTGTTTTTGTAAATATTTCTCAGAAGTTTTAGTAAAAGGGATATTTTTGCTTATAGTATTATATATTATAATGTATATGTATTGTTCAAGTTCTCTATAAACCTAATGTTGTGGGGTTTTATGTTTTGGTTCTAATTTGTCTACAGAAGTCACCTAAGTAATTCTAACACTATCAGTTCCTTCGTATGTTTATAGTCATTTTTTTTCTTTATCTTGTTTGATGTTTTGCAATTCAGCACTATGTTTCATGACAATACACTTGGTTATCACTGGACATTGTGGAGTTATGGTTGCCTAGACTTCCGATAGAAAGACCTTGGGATGCCTGGGTGGCTCAGTTGGTTAAGTGTCCTGACTCTTGATTTCGACTCAGATCATGATCTCATGGTTCATGAATTTGAGTACCACGTGGGGCTCCACACTATCAGCTTGGAATGCTCTCTCTCTCTCCCTCTCTCTCTCTCTCTGCCCCTCCCCTGCTCACATGTGTGCTCTCTCTCTCTTCTTATCTCAAAATATATAAATAAACTTAAAAAAAAAAAAACTGTGTTTCTGAACTGGGCACACAATGCAACAGGGACTAGATAAAGTGGATGGAGTTTAATCTTGGCTCAATTACTTACTATCTTTGTGGCCCTGAATAAGACACTTAGCCTCTTTGTGTCTCAGTTTCCTCATCTGTAAAATGGGAGAAATAATAGTCCCCACTTTGGAGGGTTGTTAAGAGGGTTGGATGATGTAATTCACGCAAAATGCTTAGAGCAGTACTTTGCACATAGTCAGCACTAAGTGTTAAAGGAGTCAAACACATGGGCCATTAGACTGAGGTGCCTCTAAGGCCTTGGTAGCCTACTAAGCAAGCTGAAACCTGAGCCAGAGCCAATTCCTGTAAGTATCTCAAGGGTAAGAAGAACAACCAACCACAAACAGCCAATTAGGCTTTCCCAAACAATGCAACTGCTTAAGCTACACCAATCACACAATTTCCTTGTTTTGCTTCTACATCTTGTCTGTAGACACCCTGCCCCCAGCTCCTGACCATGGAGGGCTCCTAGCCAGTTCCAGTTTGGTACTTCCTAATACAAATCAACTTTAGCTCAAATAAACTCTTAGAAATTTGAACATACCTGTTCACCTTTCACAGCGTTAACTACTAGTATTACTCTCGTTTTCCATCTAGCAGACTGACTTTGTTTCTCGTATCAGAGTGAGGGTGGGGCAGAATCTGCATTCGCGAGCCAATCCTGTTGGCATTCAGGTTGGTGTTAATTCGTACCAGATTCCAGCAGCACTTTGTCAGTGACGGGTCTGCAGGTTTTTAACTGCATTTTTGACATTTTCTCTTTCTTCATAGACTTTTATTGGGAGGTTGGAAGAGGTTGGGTCAAGGGTTACCAGCCAGCCACCTTTTAAACCAGAGCACTTGTATCTAATTTTTAAAATAACCTCCTTCCATGTGATTCAAGTGAGGTGGAGATTGATGCTATAATTCAATCGCCATAAAGAAATAACCATTAATGCACTTTTCAGTCCTGGCTGGGCACTTTCTTAATAGCCTCAAAAGACTGTGAAATATTTCAGAGAGTCTTTTTGTTCTTATCAGGAGTTCATTTGAGAATTTAGGTCCCATTTTCTCACATGAATTTCAACACTATCTTTCTGAATCATATCTGATCTACTCTCTAAAACCAATCATGGCATCATCTCTAAAATAGCATCTTTGCTCCAACGAGAGCTCTCTTTTAAAAATAATAAGTCTGACAGACATCACGCATTTTAAATTGAACATAGACTGCAAAGCAGCCTTCCTCCATTAGCCCAACTGACCTTTGAATAACCCAGGCTGGAAAAGAATAGGCCATAAATCGAAGACGACTCTAATCCTGGCTGGGGCTTGGTGATCCTATCAGCTCTGGAATGGAAACAGCAATCATGCATGACACGCGAATTGTTCTCACAGAGCAGTCAGTCTCCTGTAATAGAAAGAGCACTCAAGAAGGAGTCAGAAGATGAAGGTTGTAGTGCCAAACTGATTTCAAAACATTCAGATTATGTTACTTGACTTTCAGAGTCTGAATTCCATTATTTATAAAATGAGGATAATGTCCAAGGCCCTGCCTCTTCTCAACACTGTCTTTTCCTGCCCTCAGGGGCTCATAGTTAGTGGGAGGTGGTAGAGTGGATGAGCCTTGGAGATTTGGGGTTTGAATAGCAGCTCCACCCAGTTATTAACTGTAGAACGTGGAGCAAATCATTGTGCTCTTGGTGCTGTGGTTTCCTCATCTTTAAAATGGAGCACAATAATAGTACTTACATCAGAGTGTGTTTTGAGGATTAGGTGAAATAATGTACCTCAAGCTCTTAGCCCAGTTCCAGGTGCAAGGTAAGCATACAGTAAATGGAATAGACCTCAAATGTGACTTGTTCTCCTTGGGCAGACTTTGATGTTTTTCCCTTATTCCCATCATGAGGCCAGACTTAATAGTTTTCCCCATCTTCCTGAAATCCTCCCTTTCCCCAAAACGTCCCGTTCCAAAGGGTTGACAAACAATGTTGGTGTGAATGAAGATTTCACAGAGGTTCATAGGAAGGGGTAGAGTAATAATAGCAATAATAACAACAGTGACAACTAAATTTTATTGATTCTAAGCATGTTCGAGGCATAGTGTTGAATACTTTCCACGGATGATCTAATTTCATTCCATACATACAGCAACTTTAAGCCAACTTTCTCTTGGATATTTTCATTTCTCTGTATAGCCTCTTCCCTTTAGAGAATGAACTACTTTCTGAGGATTTTCTTTCTTCAGCCCTCTTTTTGTCAAGGCACCAAAATTCCTTCTATTGTCTCAAGCAATTCAGTTTTCCCATCAAGTCTCACAGCCCATTCAGTAAGACCAAGGTGAGATGGCTGGACTGCCCCCTACTTCTTCTTCCCTGAGTCACAGTACCCAGGAACGCCTCGGTCCATCCCACAATGACTGCTCTTAGGGTCCAGGAACAGTGGTTCCCATCATGCCATGCTGTTGGGAAGAGTGTCTAGATCTCAGTCTTGCTCCCCATTTTATCCCCTGTGCCTAATGCAGGCCTGATACATAGAAGGTCGTTGGTAAATATGTACAGGATGAACAAATGTATGATCAAACTAACATAACAGAGGTCAGAATGAACTAGTGTCTAACAAAGACAGTGGTGACATGCTGCGGGATACTGACTGAGAGAATGCGGAAATTTTTCATAGAGAACATAGGATTTGACCCAGAAGGCTAACTTGGGCTTTAATAGGCAGAGACCGGAGACAGGGACATTTCAAATAAAGGGAGCTGTGTAATATCACAAGTACAAAAGAATATGCGGTTTGTATGGTGTAGAGAAGTCATTCGAATAGTCTGCCTCTTGGAGGCTCAGTGCCTGACCTTCAGAGGTGCCTGGACCTTCGCAGAAGCCAGAAGGGGCATAGTCAGAGACGGGGCCAGCAAGTTTGCAGAAGCTGGCTCAAAGGAAGAAACTTAAACGCCTTATTGAGGAGTTTGATTTGTAGGCAGTGGGGGAAATCTCCCAGTGCCTGGTTTGCTCGGGTGTGCCCTTTAAAAAGATGATTCTGCGGAGGATGGATGAGGCGGTGGGCAGAGTGAAGATGAGGACAGTGGACAGGGGACAAGGATGGCAGAACATACAGGTGAACGCCCCCTCCCCCAAGTCTTTGAGGGCAACCTCCTCAGGGAAAACTTGTCTGGCGTGGCACTTCCGAACCCAGCAGATTTGGGAATTATTTGTCATATGAAATAGAGTTGGGTCTTCCTTGTTCTTTGCAAGTACTTTAAAGACAAGGTCATGGAGAGGAAGTTAATTAACATAGAAAATATACCAGAGATATTAAATCTTTTAATCAAGGCTAACAAGTCTACTCTAATTGGGGTAGGGTGGGGTGAGTATACTCGTAAATCCAACCTTTGAGAAAAGAAAGGAGAAGAGAAAAACACTTTTTCAGATCCTGGGAGCCTCTCCGTTGCTCTCTGAAGGGTTACCACTTGTTTCTGGCAGGTGCTTGTATCATGAATTCTTTGACAGTCTCTAACACATCCCTAGAACATGCAGAATTCCAAATAAAGCACCTCTGTTACTTCATGGCTCCAACTCCTTCTGAAGTGCATGGCCACTGTCATGTGTCTACTCATAGCCACCACCTTGTTTTCCTCGTAGTTATTCTTTATTTGCCATTGCTCTACCCCAAGTTTAAATCTCTGGTTTAACTTCTGGTGTCATATAATTGCCATGGAATTTCCCCCCTTCTCCCACTGCAATTTTAAAGATCATTGCTTGCCCATTGGAACGTAGGTTACAAAGGTATCAAGAGTGGAAGGTAGGAGGGAATCGGCACTAAGACACAAGATCGCAATAGTGACTATAGCAATTAGAAATTGGTTGGGTATGGTGATGACAGATCAGGAAACAGTCCAAGGTGATCTGCATTATCCAGCTTGGCTAGTGGAAGGATGGTGATAGTATTTGCTAGAAATAGTACAGGGATTTGAGGTGATAGTATTTAGTATTTAGTCAGAAAACCGGGGTCTACCATAATTCTGTCAGCCAGTTTGAGACATATGTGTTCAGTGGCAAAAGCAACCCAAGGGAGTCAGGCCCAGGAACAAATGGATGTTGCTAAAACCCCTCTTTACATCATGCTCTTGTTGTTGGGAACCTATCATTTCATTCATAACTTGGGGAAGATAATGACACCATGCTAGTGAGAGACAATTTGATGAATAACTGTTTATTTTCAGAGGAGGCATATTTGGTACACTGGCTACATAACGGGGTCAGGAACACAGCAAGCTGTCAGCGTGTTTTCTATGTCATTTAACCGCCTGGCAGGGTTCTACACAGGAAATGGCAAATCTCCTTATGATAGATAATATAATACCCTTGGCCTTGCTCAGAAGCCAAACTTTGGACGTAAGGCTTGTAAGTATCTTAATATCATTTGTCAAATAATACCTGTCAGCCCTGCCTTGTTTCTGCCCCACCCGGGTCCCAGCAGAGCCCAGGTGTGAGGCAGGTGGTAACTCAACTCTCTATTTGATGGGCCTCAAAAGAGGCAGTTAGTAGGGTTCTAACTGTTGAATACCTGGGCCAACCCCCATGTCATTTTCACTGCAGACCAGATCTTGGGCCTAGAATCAACCCCTTCAGTGCTCAGAAGTTTTGAAGAAATGGAGACCATTACATACAATAAAAGTAAATAGTAATGAATTTAAAGTTTAGACCAGAAAATACAGGAACTAGCACAACGTTAACAGGTAGCATTTATTGAGTGCTTACTGTGTGTCTGCTACTCACCTAAACACTTTACATGGACTATTCAGTGAACCCTTGCAAAAAACTTCAGAGGTAAATAATATTATCTATTTTGTAAATGAGGAAAATGGAACCGGTCAAAAAAATCATTCAGGCAATAGGTGGCTGAATCCGAATTCAAACTTAAGAGAGTCTGACTCCAGGGCGTAAGCGCTGTACCAGGAGGGATATTCTGGAGTGGGTCCTGTGATGTGCTGCCCAGGTCTCGCATGTCCAGGGCTGAAACACTCATTGCCCCAGCTGAGGGGAGTGTGGGCTCACCAGACTTACACCACCCGCCCAGTGACCTGTCAGCGTGGGAGGCTGAAGGCCCAGCGTCTTGCCCCAAGTTAGGACAATTGGGAAGGCCATCCAAGAGTCAGAGCGCTCCAAGAATCAGCTGATATCTTTCCTTGTGACTGCATTGCAGTCCCGCTTCTGGGTCTGCCCAGTTCTGCCTCTTTGCTCCCACCCGGGTCTCACTGCCAAGGGCACGCCTCAGTATACTTGCTGCACACAGAGCTCCACCTCAGAGTCAGCTTCCCAGATAACCTCCTCACTGTGCGGGAGTCAGGGAAACCCACATTCCAGGGCACACAGACAGCAGAGGTGACANCTGGTCAAATGTAGAAGCACAGAGAGAAATGCTATCCAAAGAATGCCCAGGGGAGAGAGAGAATGCCCAGCCAAGCCAGGAAGTGCCAAACTACCAGACAGGCCTGTCCCTACAGGAGAAATGGGAGCTTCGCTTTTTCAGGGCCTGACGCCATCACATTTTCAGATTCGATCACTCCCTTTTTCTGCTCTTCCATACTCACTAAGCACCCAGCTGATAACCGGGCTCTGATGGAGCTGGCTGGTTAAACCCACACAATGATGGGTTCATGCCTGTCAGGTGTGTTGCTCATTATAAATTAATGAATTGGTGTTCTGATTTTATTTCCATTTCTTAGAGATCTTGTTCACGTGGGGGAGCATTCCAAAATGTGATCACCTACAAGCGTAGGCTCGTAACCCTGCAGGTTTGAGGGTCTGATCCCAGGCTGCCTTGAATCCGCAAGATGATACCTAACAGAAACCCCACAAACCCAGCCATTGCAAAGTTTTGTTCTTTTGAGAAACTGAAATAATAACATTTTCAAAAGTTGTAGTCTGTGTCAAGGGAAGAAGGAGGCCTATTGAGTTGTGTGCAGACAGAAATGGTTTTGATTTTTCACTTTTCCTTTGACTTCTCTGAACCTACATTGTCTCTCAACCAGAAGATATGGCAGCAGAACAATTTGTGATGATTGGTTTCTAACCACATATCAGGGGAGGCTGAGGTGATGGTGCACCTGGGAGGCTGCGTGAGGTGAGAGATGCTAAAAATAGAGCTGGGGGCTTGAGAGGGACATTACCCAAGGCCCTTGGAGACAGCGCAGGGCATATGGAGAACAAAGGCATTATGCATAGAAGTTCTAAGGTCATAGTGTGTATCAGACCTGAGAGGTGAGGAGAAAAACCAGGAGGAATTGAAAAATCAGAGGCCAGGGATGCTGGGAATGAGACTGTGTGAGGTACAAGGAGTGACTTAAGCAGCTTTGTCAAATGGCTGGCTAAGTGTATGGTCTCCCACTGCAGTTCCATTTTTATAAACATAAAGGCCAGTGCAGTGTGGAATCCTGGATTGGATCCTAGAACAGTAAAAGGACATTTGTGAAAAACTTACTAACATTTGCATAAAGTCTGTAGTTTAGTTAACAGTCATTGTACGAATGCTAATTTCTTAGTTTTGACAAATGTATCATGTTTACAGATGGTGTTAACGTTAGAGGGAACTGGGTAAAGGGCACACAGGAATGTTGTGTCTGCAAGTTTTCTGTAAATCTAAAATTATTCAAAATAAAAAGTTTATTAAAAAAATATAAAGGTCTATTTGTTTTGGACTGGACCTTAGACCATACCAAAACAAATCTAATTACGTGAGATAATGGCATTGGGGGTCACGTTTTAAAAGTTCCTTATCAGGGCGCCTGGAGGGCTTGGTTGGTTAAGCATCCAACTTTGGCTGAGGTCATGTTCTCACGGTTTGTGGGTTCAAGCCTCACACTGGGTTCTGTGCTGACAGCTCAGAGCCTGGAGCCTGCTTTGGATTCTGTGTCCCCTCTCTCCCTGCCCCTCCCCTGTCTCTCTCTCAAAGATAAATAAAAACATTTTTAAAAAGTTATTTAAAGTTCTTTATCTGTTAGAGATACTTAGGAAAATATTTATATGTAGAAAAAATCAGTTAAAAAATATAAAGGCCTATTCAGTCTTTAGCTCTCAAAGGTTTTCTTTAATGTGTCTTTGATTGTTGTTTCTATCTGAAATGCTTTTCAATAGGAAATATCTATAATTCTTGGGCACCTGGGTAGCTCAGCTGATTAAGCGTCTGACTTCAGCTCAGGTCATGATCTTGCAGTTTGTGAGTTCAAGCCCCGTGTCAGGCTCTGTGCTGACATCTCACAGTCTGGAGCCTGCTTCGTATTCTATGTTTCCCACTCTCTCTGACCTGCCCCAACTCATGATCTCTCTCTCTGTCTCTCTCTCTCTCAAAAATAAATAGACATTAAAAAAAAAAAAGAAATGTTAAAAAAAGAAATATCTGTAATTCTTAGATTGGGTCTTTTTTTCTATCTTTGTTTTTAATCTCTGTTCTTTTTCTCTCAATTCTGAGAGAACTTCTGCTATTCACTCTCCACCTCACTGATCTGATTTTCTGCAACGCTGCTTCTGCTGGTACGTCCCCCTCTGGTGTAGATATTCTGCGACTGCATTTTCAGCTTCTTTGTAATTCATTCATGTCTCAGTCGTGGCTTTTTACAGAGGCCCCAGCTATATTTTAATCACAAACTACCTTCCACTGTCACCTAATGCTATTATTTCACAGAAGCCAATGCTACTTAACGTTCCAGCAGACGTCCGTCTATTGTAACTTTGCAAGACGTAAGCGGGTACCCGTAAGCGGGTACGTCACTGCCCTTAGCGCCAGGTCTTTGCTATCCAGTCTTACAGAGCACAACGGAAACACACTCATAGTAAGAATAATACAGAAATGACACTGTCTCTGGAGCCTTCTGTGATATTTGCTTATGGAAACTGCATTACTGGGAGTTTGGAATTCTTGATCAAAATCCCCAAAACTTGTATCTTCTGAGTAATGTAGAAATCACAAATAAAGGATACGCCTTCCCCCAACCACCTCGCTAAATGCTGACCTTATCATGTTGCAACATGACGCATCCGTGGGACCTTATTATTAGAAGGTACTTTGCAGGAAATGAGAGTGTGATTACACACCACCAAGTATTGACTGAAAAAACTTCGCTACGCTCATGACACTTCTATTTAAAAAATTACATTCCTATTACTCCTAATGAAGAGGTTATTGTTTGATGTTTGAGATATTATTCTTCCATAGCAATCTAACTGGACAAGGCCTACCTTTGTGAGTAGGAGACAGGATTGTCATCTGAGAAGTAAGGTCCTTTTGTTTGTGTATCGACCACCAGAGGCCTGCCCATCAGCTGGCCAGAGCAAGGCCATGCCCCTCAGACCAGAGACTCTACTACAGAGTGCTGCAAGGGAGGAGGGCATTTTCACTGAAGGGTCAAGGACGTCCAGGAGACAGGTTTGGGTATGGTGGAGAGAGGCTGGGGTATGCGAAGGGTGGGAGACATGCAGGGTGTGTGAAATGAAACAACACTTTGGAACCAGAAGACAGAATAAAAGAAATAAATGCAAAACATCATTTTGACAGTCTAACTTTATGCTGCTTGTACTTTCTGTCGTATTTCCTTCTTTGGTTCTGTTTATTTAGTAAAGTGTCTGTAGGAAGTTAGATTGTCTTAAAAGCGATTTTCATTTCTACAAGAACAGTCTTCAAAGATGGTGAGTGGCATCCCCAGGAGGCTAGACAGTGGTGACAGGTGGAGCCAAGGGAGAGCCCCTCTAAAGGAGAGAGAATTTAGGAGCTATAGTGACCCTCACTGCCCTACCCTGGGGGAATCTGTGCTTTGCTTTAACATGGGACCAGTCCTGAATTGGTTCTTTTTTTTTTTTTTAAGACTTTTTATGTTTAAGTAATCTCTGCAGTGTGGGGCTTGAATTCACGACACTGAGGTCAAGAGTTGCACCTTCCACCTACTGAGCTTGCCGAGCATCCCTGAATTGGTTCTTATGTAGAGCTGTCGTCATTCCCTGCCGCATTTCAGGCTTGCTCTCAACTACCATTTCTGCCCTTTCCAGAACCCCAGAGGAACCCATGTGCCTACCAAGAAGTGGTCCCCTTGCTTCCTGAGCCACCAGTAGTGGAAATCACTAAGATCACCTGAAACTCATAGACCTTCCTGTCCTTTGTTGGATAAAGGATTTGCTTAATTAGAGAAATAGTTCAATACGTTCTAGAACCTGCTTTGCATTTTTAAAGCACTTAACCTACCACATACACTCTGTTTTTGCAAACTTGAGTCTTAACCTTTTATTTTTTTTTTAATTTTTAAATGTTTATTTATTTTTGAGAGAAAGACCGAGCATGAGTGGGGGAGGGGCAGAGACAGAGGAGGACACAGAATCTGAAGCAGGCTCCAGGCTCTGAGCTGTCAGCACAAAGCCCAACGTGGGACTTGAACTCACAAACTGTGAGATCATGGCCTGAGCCGAAATCAGATGCTTCACCGACTAAGCCACCCAGGTGCCTCTTGGTTTTATAAATAGATGTGACAGGATGCTGCATTCTCAGAATAAGGATTTCAGCCATAGACTGGGAACTTTTCTTCACTCAGCCACAACTTCTAGGCCTCTATATTATTCTCCAATGAAACTGAATAACAGCAATTCAGGCTCAGGATTTGGTGTCCACCCCCATCCTCACAGTTAGTCCCAGGAGGAACTGCTAATATTTATAGAGCACTTGCTCTTTGCCAGACACCATTTTAAGTGTTTGGGGTGCAAAAATAAAGAGGGTGTTTTAATGACGAGAAAGACAAGAAGTAAACTTTGGAGTTAAATAAAACTTGCTCAAATCCCCATTCTGTCACTTACAGGACATATGTAATTTTGGTCAAATTTCTTAACCATTTTATGTCTGTTTCCTTACCTGGAAAAGGGAAGTAATAGTAATACATAATCTCTGGGGCGTTTTGTGAGGATTAAGAGACATAACGCATTGAAGTAATGCGTGGCACATAACCAGGGTCCTTCTCCTTTATTCCTTCCTGATGGAAGCATAAGTGTGGCAGAATGTGTACCATTTGACCCACAACACTACAAAATGCAATGGTTAGTTTTCTACCTTCCAATAAGCAGTCTCATTAATTTTCTGGCAAAGAGAGGAGAGAAGGGCTGGCAGCTTACCAGGGCTAATGGAGTTTTTTGGTAGGACTCCGTGGCTTATTGTTGATGAATGAAACCCTTACCCAGCATTATTCTGCAGGGCAGCACAATTATGAGATTTCAACACCCAAGCACGTGGGGGTAGTGTTGATCCCAGAGCAGTGGTCCTCAAACCAGGCTGCATATTATAATCCCCCTTGGGAGTTTTGAAATGATCAGAACCCAAGCTGCACCCCAAGCATTCTGATGGAGCTAGGTGGGAGTGAGACCCAGGCATCTGTATTTTTTTACAATGGTGCTGGCAATCGGATATGAGCCTTCTTAGGTCAAAAGTCTGATTCCACAAATGCTGTCTCCAGAGGTAGGTGTGGACAGCTATCGGAATTGTTGCTGCTGCTTCACTAACTTACTATATCACTACCTAACTGTATCATGTTGCTGCCCCATCCCACCTGCCTCCACGTGGCCAGAGACAGGTCACGTTCCACCACGAAACTTTCTCCAGACCTCCCTCCGTGTCTGAGCTCAGCTGCACCTGGCTGGTACATGGGTGGGAAGGGAAGGAGATATTCTTCCCTCCACTCATCCAAAGACCCACCTCATGAACATTTCCAAGATGCTTGGTTATTGGGATATGTACCATCTCCAGAGAGAACTCCCACCCCACCCACAAGATTGTGATCTGTTTCCACGCTCCCCACCGAATACTCACAGGAAAGCCCCCAGTTGTGTGTCGCTTTGATTCCATACTCTGAAATGAAACCCATACACAGTTTCTTCTGTACCCACAAGTCTCTAAGGGTCTACAGCCTCCAGTCCATGTTCCCTGAGGCGCTCATAGTTAGCTATCCAGTGTGACTAAGGGAATAATTCTAGTCTAACTGGGGTCATCCCCTGTGGCTTCCCTTCTCCCGTGCCCGCTGGGAGGTGACAGTCTTCCTTTAAATTGCAGGCTGTGTTTATACGCTTGCTTAAAACTAAGTCTTTAGTATTGCTTTTGTACAGCAGGCTTATCTTTCCTTAGGGTATTTTGCCTTTTCATAATTTCATGCATCACGCAGTCTATTTTAGAAAATGATTTTTAAATGTTTTCACTATAAGATAACGTAAGTTCTATAAAATATTCAAACTAGGCAAAGCAAATACAGTGCTTCCCCTCCCCTTACAAATACCACTCCCTAGTATTAACGAACTCTAATTTGGTGTATGGTTCTCTAGATATTTCCTAAGGGCTATGTTTTAATACTCATAATTAAAGAGTACATACACTTTATCGCATAAAATATTCCATAGTAATTTTCCAGTCTCCCTGACCACTGTTTTTAACATTTGCATAATATTCTAATAAATGAAAGTGCTATAATTAACTGTTACCAAGTGTCGGTGAAGTGGTCATTTATAATTTTTCATGATTATAAATAATGCCGTGATAAACATCTTCTGGCATATTTCTTGCATTTAAGATAATTTACTTTGGTTTAATTACCACAAATGAAATTACTCAGGGAAGGAGTATGAGCAAGTTATGGAAGCAATTTACAATTTAATGATAGGAAAATAAGAAAGACAAATAGCCAAGCAATGTATTTGGTTAAATAAATGATAGTTTATCTGTATAGTTGGCTACTATGAAGCCATTAAAAATTATGTTGTAGAAGAACATTTAATACCATTGAATGATTTCTACTATATATTAAGTAACTTACAAAACACGTTACAAAAATTTCTATGTAATTTGTATAAAAACATGTTTATAATCAAAATATATTTGAATAGAATTTAGTGGAACTATAAAGGCCCAAGAATAGTCAAGATAGTCTTAGAGGAGAACAAACTTGGAAGGATTACTTTACCAAAAATCTGAAGACAGCAAGACAGGAAATACTTTAGGCTTTGCAAGTCACGTGGTCTGTTATAACAACTTAACTTTGAAAGCAATGAGAGATGATATGCAAATGAGTGGGCAGGATTGGGCCAAGACACCTTCATTTGTAAAAGCAGACAGCTGGAATTCAGAAAGAGAGCCATGTATGTGCTTGTGTGTGTGTGTGTGTGTGTGTGTGTGTGTGTGTGTGAGAGAGAGAGAGAGAGAGAGAAAGAGAGAGAGCAAGCTATGGCAAAAGTGGTGCTGAAACAGAATGGAAAAAGATGTTTTTAAAAAAATAAAGCATACAACCCAATTGGCTCCAATGTTTTTAAAAAAATGAGATTTGATTCCTACCTCACATCCTACATAAAAATAAATTCCTTGTCAATTATAGCCATAAATGTGAAAAATCAAATGATAGAGCTTCCAGGAAGTAATATAGACGATATATATATTCATGACTTATAATAGAGAAAGATTTCTTAGGTAAGACACAAAATGTACTAACTCTGAAGAAAAGATTGGTACCTTGGGCTATATTAAAATTTTGAACTTTTTCTTTATCAAACAATATTGCAAGTTACAGTCTGAGAGAAGATATCACCAACATGTATGTGAAAGGGCACACATATCCAAAAATATTAAAAATGACTACAAAGCAGGTTTTTAGAAAAGAGACAGAAAATCCGGTAGTAAACCAGGCAAGAGACTCAGATACTTAGGAAAAAGAGAATATCCAAATAATCAGTAGATATCAGAAAGAGGTTAAACTTCATTAGTTACCAGGGAAATTCAAATATGAAACATGATGTAATTGTTAGAAAATCAAGAGACATAGGGCATGTGGAGCAAGTGCTACACCTTCAAGCACTGGGTACACATACACTGGTACAGTCCCTTTATGGAAATCTACTAACACTTAGCACCTTAGTACCTGTGCCCCAGCCATTCTGTTCCTAGGTTTATACCCCCAAAGAAATGTGTACACATGCATATCAAAATATATGTACAAAAATGCTCACAGGTACACTCCTCAAAACAGCCACTAACCGGAACCAGCTCAAATGTCTCCAAATAGTAGAATGGATAAATAAACTGTAGGATATTCATATGATGCAGACTATACACAGTAATACTGCGCCAATGAATGAATTCTCCTTCACATGATTTGCAAGAACCCCATGTTCATAATTTGCATGAAAGAAGTCAGATACTAAAGACTGCCAACCACAAAACCAACTCTTGGCAATACTGAGAGAGGAACCAGTGGTGGGGGACAAGCATCAGAGGGACTTTGAGTTCCTAGTGCTGTTCTGCCTATTGCTCTGTGGGGCAGATACCTTTACCCCTTGATATTTTGTCTAGAGAAGTAGTGTCAAAAGTTTCTGTTGTGATGGAAATGTTCTATATCTGCTCTATCCAATGTGGTAGCTTCTAGGCATATGTGGCTGTTGAGCACTTAACTGTAGCCAGTGAGACCAAGAAACTGAATTTTCACTTGTACTCCATTGTTACTAATTTTAATTTAAAGAGCTACATGTGACTAGTGGCCAGCATACTAAACAGCACAGGTCATCAGATTTGAGGGCAGCCACCACAGGAAGTGGAATCCAGTAAGATATGTTCTCTCTGGGAAAGGGGACAATATGAGAAAGTTTGACGAGGTTTTGGGGCAATGGTGAAGTGGTCTGGAGCTGATGGCCAAGAAAGAATTCTTGAAGACATCTTTGATGCAAAAAGGTGATTTCATTAAAGCACGGGGACAGGACCCATGGGCAGGAAGAGCTGCACTGGGGGTCATGATGGGTTACTCCTTGGTATACCCTCAGGTCCGGAGGGGGTCAGGGATAGAGTAAGTCTTTAAGGAATTTTGGAAGCAAGGTTTCCAGGACCTTGAGGGGCTAGCTGTTGTTAGGGAAACAGCATTTATTATTGTTTAATAAAACCTCAGTCATGAGACCCTTCAGATGCATATTGGGGAGCCACAAGCTTGGAGTATGACTGCCAGCATATATCTTGGGGCAGTTGAGATAAAGGAAGTAGACTTACAGGATCCTCAAGGTTGGGACAATGTTAAGCCAAGGTTCTTTGTGGTCCCTAACAAAGTGTCGTCCTTGAGTCAGTTGATCTCCTAGAGGGAGCTCACTCTGCCCGTTTCAAGGACTTGTCAATGGGCTGTAGACAGCAAGGGAATTTAATTTTTCATTTGCCTTAGTCTCCCACATCACCATGGCAAACACTTAAACCCTGTTCCTTTGTTCTTGGGTCTTGGGTCCCTGGGAGTGTCCAAGGATATTCATATAGATCCTACCTGGGGAGGTGAGTGGTGGGGATGCTAGCTTGCACTTTGCCACTCAGCCTGCCTTCTGCACCCTCATCAGGTTGAGATCGAGGGATGCTTTTTATCCTAAACTTTTCTGTACCATTTAATGGGTAACTTTCTGTGCATGTGACTTAGATATTAAAATTTAATTTTAAAAAAGAAAGAAAGTTTGAAGCACATACTCAAAACTCTTCATGGTGGTTGATCTTTGGGGGTTAGGATTTATGGTGATTTTTCTTTCCTTCCTTTTGTAAAACAAAATATCTATTTTTGAAAATGTTTACCATAAGCACACTTGGAAAAAGAACNGGGATTTATGGTGATTTTTCTTTCCTTCCTTTTGTAAAAAAAAAATATCTATTTTTGAAAATGTTTACCATAAGCACACTTGGAAAAAGAACAAATTAATAAATCAACAGCTAAAATTAAATATTGATGACAAATCAGAAAATTCTTGAGGGGCCTATCTTTACTTGCACTATTAAGGCAATAATGTGTTTAATGAGAATTTATGGCCGGTCATATTTTTCTTTTCAACATTTAATATCCAAACGTGCTGGCTAAGCAGGGATTTCACATAAAGCATGCCATATTTATGCTGTTCTCCACTTTCTCATAAGGCACACAGATGGCTGAATTTGGGCTGCATCAACAATGTAGAATTTAGTGTGACCCACCTTCAGGATAGTTTAAGCAGGTATCTTTGGAAGAGTGGCTTTGCCTTCCTGCTGAGCTGTTTTACAGCTCAGTGTCAAGGTCTTTCAAGGGCTAGCATTTTGGTGAGCTTTCTAATAAACTTGTGGTGAAGCCCGTTATAGGTTCCCAGCTGTCTATCCAACCATCACTGTGCTTCTGATGTGTATCCACTCAGATAGGCAGGCTAGCAACCGGAAGTTTTGGTTCACCTTTACCACCCTGCCTTCCCATCTAGGACCTTGCACTCCAGACTCCCAAAACTTCTCCCCATTCCCCAATCATTCCTGTTTGTTGCATCTTTGCAGTTGCACATAATATTCCTTGGCTGGCCTGTCTTTCTTCCTTCCTGGTGAATTCCAACCTGTTCATTAAGATCCATATCAAATGTCATTTCCTCTTAGAACCCTTTTCTGTTAGACATGTTAATCACAGTGCTGGAAGTCCACAATCCTAAGTGAAACTTAAACTGCCAGTAGCAACTCAAAGCACTTATCCTCTGGTCACAGCTATGGGGGTATTGAGGGGGATATGTGACATAGAATGAACACCCCACCAAGGGCAACTCATTCATAAGCTAGCCTAGAAACTTGCAAAATTTTAATTAGAAAATAGGTGAACTTTTTGCCATGTAATGTATACCTCAGTAAAAACTGTTTTAAACCAGGAAGGAGGAGCCAAGATAGCAGAACAGCATGGAAGGGTTTTTGCATCTCACATCCATGAAATGCAGCCAGATCAACACTAAACCATCCTGCACACCTAGAAAACTGATTTGAGGATTAACACAACAATCAGCACAACCTGAACCACAGAACTCAGCAGGTACGTGGTACAGAGAGGTGAACTGGGGGGAGAGAGAAGCCATGGAGGGCAGAGAGCTGTTTTTGCTTGTGGAGAGAGGATGGAGACAGGGGGAGAGTACAGGAAAAGCCCTCCCTCGCCAAAAGCAACTGGAAAGAAAGTAGAAAAGTGGAAACAGCCACAGGGACTGAATTAAAAAGGGAGAAAGGAGAAAGGAGAGGGTTTAAATTCCATTAAGACTCTATAAACAGGGGGAGTGAGAGCCTGAAATTCCTCAGCTCACTACCTAGAGGTGATCTGGTGGGAAGGGTGAATCCCCAAGAGCAGAGTGGGCCACACGGGGAAAAGCGGTTCCCCTGCTGGAAGGACGTTTGGTAGAGGCTATGTGGCCACTGAGTCTTAGCAGACCCCAGAGAAGAACCACAGTCACTGGGGCTGGAACAAGGTTGTTAAGGGTGAAGCCTGGCACCAAATGTGTGTTGTGATATTCCATAATCCCTGAAATGCTGCTGCTACACAATCACATAAACTTTTTCTGGGGTGGGCTGGCGCTTGGCTGCAGTCTCTGGGCATCAGCAGCAGCACAGTCTCCTGAACGTTCCTGGGTGCGGTGGACACCTGGCCATTGCTCAGTGAGATCCTCCCCAGAAGGTCTGAGCAGGTCAGGGGCTCCAGGATGGTTCAATCAGTTAAGCCTCCGACTTTGGCTCAGGTCATGATCTCACAGTTCAAGGATTCAAGCCCCAAATCAGGCTCTGTGCTGAGAGCTCAGAGCCTGAAGCCTGTTTTGGATTCTGAGTCTCCCTCTCTCTCTTTGCCCTCCCCCGTGCTCACTCACTCTTGCTCGCTCTCTGTCTCTCAAAAATAAATAAACATTAAAAATTTTTAGGGGCGCCTGGGTGGCTTAGTCGGTTAAGCGTCCGACTTTCGCTTAGGTCACGATCTCACGGTTCGTGGGTTCGAGCCCCGCNGGAAGGAGGTGCTGCCTGGTAACCTGACAGTTTGGTAAAAGCTGGAAGTGGATGGAAGCCGGTGACAAAGGACAGGTGCGCGATTGCTGATCAGGGAGAACAGAGTTCCAACTAGAGGCTGGGTAACTGGGTGACGCCATTTTCACACCTCCCGTGCATGCGCACGCGCGCGCGCACACGCGCGCACACACACACACCGCCCCCCCTACAAGCACCCCAACAATCCACCCTAGTAAGCTAAGCAGCGACCTCTAGTGGAGAACAGAGCCAAGCTAAGCCCCGNTGGGTGACGCCATTTTCACACCTCCCGTGCATGCGCGCGCACGCGCGCGCGCACACGCGCGCACACACACACACACACACACCCCTACAAGCACCCCAACAATCCACCCTAGTAAGCTAAGCAGCGACCTCTAGTGGAGAACAGAGCCAAGCTAAGCCCCGTCCAATTGGGCCAACCTGTGTCTTCAGGAACGAGTCTCTCCACCTGCTTAGTTTATAGACTATAAAGTGCTTCAGCGTTTGACTTCTAGGGGAAAATGATGTAATTTCAATTGTATTTCAGTCTGTTCACTGGTCCATCTATTCCATTTTTTTGTTTGTTTCTTTTCCTTGAATACAGAAAGAGAAAAAATTTATTTTTATTTTCAATTTTATTAAAAATATTCTTTATTTTTCTACTATATTTTAAACTTTTTTGTAAAATTTTCAAATTGTATTTTACTTCTATCATTTCATTTATTCTATTTCATTGCTTTCATTTTCTCAATTTTTCAAACGTTTTCCTTTTATTTTTCTTGTTTTTATTCTTTCCTTTTTAACCCATTTTTCTCTAATCTATCAAGCTCCTTTCAATAACCAGACCAAAACATATCTAGGATCTAGAATAACTTATTTGATTTGTGTGTGTTTTTTAAATTTTTTAATTTAATTTTTTTTACCTTATCCATTCTCTTCTTTCAAAATGATGAAATGAAGGAATTCACCTTAAAAGAAAGAGCAGGAATAGATAAAAGCCAAGGACTTAATCAACACAGACACAAGCAAGATGCCTGGACCAGAATTTAGACTCACAATAACAAGAATACTAGCTGAGGTTGAAAATAGATTAGAATTCCATTCTGTGGAGATAAAAGAAGTAAAATCTAGTCGGGATGAAATAAAAATATATATATAATTGAGCCGCAATCTCGAATGGATGCCATGGCAGCAAGGATGGGTGAGGCAGAGTAGTGAATCAGTGATATAGAGGACAAACTTATGGAGAATAATGAGGCAGAATAAAAGAGGGAGACTAAGGCAAAAGAGCATGATTTAAGAATTACAGAAATTGGTGACTCATTAAAAAGGAACATCAGAATCATAGGGGTCCCAGAAGATGAAGAGAGAAAAGAGGGTAGAAGAGTTATGTGAACAAATCATAGCAGTAAACTTTCTTAACCTGGGGAAAGACATAGACATCAAAAATCTGGGAAGCACAGAGGACTCCAATAAGATTCAACAAAAACCAACCATCAACAAAGCGTATCATAGTCAAATTCACAAAATACTCAGGCAAGGAAAGAATCATTAGAGGAGCAAGGGAAAAACAGTCCCTAACCTACAAAGGAAGACAGATCAGGTTTGCAGCAGACCTATCCACAGAAACTTGGCAGTCCAGAAAGGAGTGGCAGGATATATGCAATGTGCTGAATCGGAAAAATATGTAGCCAAGAATTATTTATCCAGCAATGCCATCATTCAAAATAGAAGGAGAGATGAAAAGTTACCTAGATAAACAAAAATTAAAGGAGTTCATGACCACTAAACCACCATGCAAGATATTTTAAGGGGGACTCTCTGAGGAAAGAAAAGATGGAGGAAAAAAAAGACCCAAAGCAACAAAGACTAGAAAGGACCAGAGAACGTCACCAAAAACTCCAGCTCTGNCCATAATAATAGAGGACCTTAATATCCCACTTACAGCAATGGACAGATCATCTAAACAGAAAATCGACAAGGAAACAATGGCTTTGAATGACACACTGGACCAGATGGACTTAACAGATACTCAGAGTATTTCATCCTAAAGCAGCAGAATATACATTCTTCTTCAGTGCACATGGAACCTTCTCCAGAATAGATCACATACTGGGACACAAATCACCCCTCCCCAACTACAAAAAGATCGGGATCATACCATGCATATTTTCAGACCACAACCCTATGAAACTCAAAATCAAACCCAAGAAAAATTTTGGAAAGGTAACAAATACTTGGAGACTAAAGAACATCCTACTAAAGAATGAATGAGCTAACCAAGAAGTTAAAGAGGAAATTAAAAAGTACATGGAAACCAATGAAAATGATAGCACCACAGCCTAAAACCTCTGGGACGTAGCAAAGGTGGTCCTAAGAGGGACGTATATGGCAATCCAGGCCTTCCTGAAAAAGATCACTTGTTTTTTTCCCCAGATTTGTAAATATTCAGAACAGGTGGGCCTCAATACGGACAAATGCCATTTAATCTGAGCCTGAGCTCCCGCCTCCCAGACCAATGCTTCAGTCTGTCTATGAGGAGAACCCATCATTACAGTCCAGCTGGCAGAGGCCCAGGCTTGTGAACAGCATCGGAGCACAACAGTTTACTGGCAATGAGATGGGAGGTTTGAAAAAAATCAATTTTGTTAAAAATAAACAAACTATAATTCTACCTTCCTGATGAGAGGACATTTCTAAGGCAAATGAATAATGGCATGGCATTTTAGTTCCCAGAAACAATTCCAGAATCATCTTTAGGACACGTTACCTGATAACAAATGCATCTGGGCATGGCGTTCAAGGACTCCTGCAAGTCAGCTCCTGCCAGCCTTTCCTCCTTTACTACCTGCCTCTTCCAGGCATGACCTTGGCTCTAGCACTGTTGGACCAAAACTGGAAGTTTTCTGAACACAAGCACTTTTAAAAAAAAATTTTTTTTTAATGTTTATATTTTTGACAGAGAGAGAGAGAGAGAGACAGAGTGCAAGCAGGGGAGGGGCAGAAAGAGAGAGGGAGACACAGAATCCAAAGCAGCTCCAGGCTCTGAGCTGTAAGCACACAGCCTGACATGGGACTCAAACCCACAGACTGCGAAATCATGACCTGAGCCGAAGTCAGACGCTCAACCAACTGAGCCACCCAGGTGCCCCCACAAGCACTTTTTTGATCACTCTTCAAGCTCGGTACAGCCACCACCATATCTACGTGCTCTTCCTGACACTCTTTCAATGCTGTCATAGAATCTAGTACATCATTCCCTCAAC
Organism: Crocuta crocuta; assembly: GCF_008692635.1. Classification (NCBI taxonomy): domain Eukaryota; kingdom Metazoa; phylum Chordata; class Mammalia; order Carnivora; family Hyaenidae; genus Crocuta; species Crocuta crocuta. Next base: position 6,211,169 of record NW_027529526.1, read on the forward strand.
ACTACATGTACCACGTTCATTAAATGATTTTACTCTCCTGCCCCAGTCCGCTGAGGCTGCCATAACAAAATACCATACAGTGGATGACTTGGAACAACAAACATACCAACAAAACATGATTTCTCACAATTCTGGAGCCTGGGAAGTCCAAGATTGTGGCGTTAGCAGTTTCCGCATCTGGTGAGGGCCCGCTCCTTCATAGCTGGCTGTCTTTTTGTTATAACCTCACATGGCAGAAGGAGCAAGGAAGTTTTCTTGAGCTTCTTTTGATAAGGCACTAATTCTGTTCAAGATGGCTCCGCCCTCATGACCTAGTCACCTCCCAAAGGCCCCATCTCCCAAATCCATCACCTTGGGTATTAGGCCTTCCACACACGAATTCTGAGGAGGCACAAACATTCAGACATAGTATATGCTAACATTCATGGAGCATTGACAGTGCTCAGGAACGATTCTAAGAGCTTCTTAACAATGCCCTCATGAAGTAGACGTAATTTTTATATTCCCATTTTACAAATTAGGAAACCAAGGCACAAAGAAGGGAAGCAAGTTTTTCAGGGTCAACAGCTTGTAAGTGGCGAAGCCACGACTTACACCCAAGCAGTCTGCCTCCAGAGCCCACACACCCAACACTACCCTGTATTTTTCTCTCTCTTTTTTTTTAAAAAAAAATTTAAATGTTTACTTATTTTAAAGAGAGAGAGATGGAGCATGAGCAAGGGAGGGTCAGAAAGAGAGACACACACATAGAATCTGAAGCAGGCTCCAGGCTCCCAGCTGTCAGCACAGAGCTCAACACGGGGCTTAAACTCACCAACCACAAGATCATAACCTGAGCTGAAGCCCCTTAATGGACTGAGCCACCCAGGCGCCCCATTTTTCTGTCTCTTTTAAGAAAACAGTGGGACCCAGGGCCTGATGCATAGAAAGTGCTTACTAAATGCAGACAGAGTCAACAAAAGAATGAAACCTAGGTCTTGGCTCCCAGGGGCACCCTGCTGCTGATGTGGAACATCTGCTTTTCTAGTGGCCACCACCCTCCCAGGCCTTCCAACTCGAAGCCTCAAAGCTTCCAAAGGGAGAATCGAGTCAGCGGCTTCCTGGCCGCGCTGGGACATGGGCAGTTCTCGGTTGGGCACAGATGTCCCTGATCTTTAAAAGAACGTCCGCTTCCACTGGAACAGGTAAATTGCTTCAGGGGATGACAGGTTACTCCACTCTCTCTCTGAAGATAGAAACTGTTCCTCCAGCCCAGAGTGAGTTGGTTGGAAAAAACTGATTTCACGCTTTGCTGAGTCTGATTGCCCTTGAACACCGGAGCCCATTATCTGCCCGCCTGCGCACGCTGAGCGCAAGGGCTGCGGTGACTGCCATGCAGGGGCGCGGTGGCCCTCTTGGGGGGAGATCTCAGATCTCCAGGCCTCGCGGGTCCCCCAGGAGCTCTGTCACAGCAAAGCCATCAGGTAGGCAGCTTTCCTGGTGATAACACTACTTTCTTGCCCTCTCCTCCTGCCGCCCCCATTTTTCCTGTGTTTCTCCAGGGACTGTAGACCTGCTTTCCCAGCTGTCTCGCTTAACTCCTTTTGCCCTTGGTTGCCCCACAGGCTTCTCAGCCTTATAGTGTCCGAAAGGGAACTTTCATCCCCAAATGGGCTTTGCTTGTGTTCCCATCAATGTCACCTTCGGGCAGCCAGTCCCACAAGCCTCAAGTTGCCTAGACTCCACCCCCTTTTATGGATTTCCTGGTCCTCCCTTGCCTCCTTGATGCTGACATTCTAATATAGAAGATGGGCGCCTCCAGTCCCCCTGCACGGGATAGCAAGCGACCCCCACTAAACAAATGGCCTGGCTGCCTGGAACCCTTCAAAGATTTACCATCGCCCTCCTCCAGGGATCAAGTGTGTAACACTGGGCCTAGCCCGAGTGTGGTTTCTGGCCTGGGCTGTCGCTTGTGTGATTAAGGGCAGTGAGGCAAGAAAATGAATTCAAATCCAGACAGCCTAATGGTCGACCCAGGGGTTGAGTGGTGTGGAGAAATCCTCCAGAAGGTAAGGAGGAAGCTGGGAAAGCAGATGAAGAGGAAAAACAAACAAACTAACAAACAAAACCCAGCCCTCCAGGGGTTGGGGTGGGGGGGTGGACAGAGAAGCCCCCCTGACAAAGGAATGAATTGGTGGTTTAAAGGGGAAAGTGTTAATACAGAATGGGTGCCTCTGGATGGAGTTGGTGAATGATGACAAAGTTCAGCAGTGAGTTTTAGATATGCAAAGGGAGCCCAGGGTTAATGGGCAGAGGGTGGAGGGCGTGAAATTAGTTGGAATTTGGTGGTTTGGGCAGAGCGCTGGCAGCATGGGCGGGAATGGGAAGATTCTCAAGGCTGAGAGCAGAGATGACAGCGAGGCCTGATGAGAAACTCGCCAGCAAGAGACTTCCCAGGACAGGAAACCTCCTTAGTTAACTAGATGCCAACAAGTAAGACATAATGGGAGTTTGTGATCTCCAATGCGGTGTGCTCAAATCTACCTCTTACCCCCGAACCTCCATTAACGTCTACTCTGTAAGAAACCTTAGTAGCTTCTGTAAATATTCACAGTCATCCAGAGAAAATGAAGGATCTCGGCTGATGCCTGAAATGGAGCAAGGATGGGACAGAGGAAGTAAATTGCAGGGTGAGCATCAAGAATCCAGGAAAAGTGGGAGACAGGAGGTAACAGTGGGTGCTGTTTCCCATCTACGGGACAGGATTGGACTCATTTGTCTGTATCCTTTGAGGGTTGGAAATGGCTCCACAGATCGGAAGACTGGGGACACCCAGGTGGCTGACATCTGCATTTGATTACTGAGCAGAACAGGAAGGTGTGAAGCCGAGGGAATTAAAGGGAACTTAAGCTCGTGGAGATTTTTTTTTTTTTAATTAGTTATCTGGAGCTGGAAGAAGGATCGGGTCAGCAGCTGTTACTGGCACTGGCCTGCACAGGCCTCGAGCAAAACAGAGAAGAAATCAGGTTCCCGGAAACTCAGTGAAAGAACTGAGCCAACCCTGTGAGGTTATAGATACGCATTAAAGGTAAGTGAGGGAGGACAGCTCTGTGTCTGGTTTAAGAAAGTAGGACAAAGAGGGTTCGTCCAGGATGAATGTGCCCGAGGGGCCAAAGGAGGGAGAGGTGGGGACAGATGTGGTGGGAACATACAACCAGCTTCTCTGCATCTGGTCTTGGGGCTAAGCCAGCTTGCGTTTCACTTTGCTCCCGCCCAGCTGATGGAGCAAATGCCTGGCTGTGTTCTGTATCCCTGGAAACCCCAGGCCCTTCAGCAAAGCCTGGTTCCCGGCAGAACTGCTGCTGGTAGAAGCCCAGGTAACAGTGCCCCTTCTTCCCTACCTTCAATTAGCTCCAAAGTTCTGAAAATTCTACTTCCCAAATAGCTCATTTCCTGCTTTTACTCCTAATGCTCCTTCCTTTAATTACTCCTCCTGGGCCTGATGTCACGGGGTCTGATACACCACCCTCCCCTGGGCTAGGTCTCAGACTCCCCTTCAAGGCTTGGGCACAAGTCAACAGGTGCACCCTGAATGCTTAGTAAATGAATAGTTTCCCATCAAGAGTCAAACCCTCACACACCACACCTCTCATCACACACACACACACACACACACACACACACGCCCTCCAATTTCACACTCATATCATGTGTCGGGGAGACCTCACAAGTGCTTTTAGCTTCTCTCCAAAGTTTTGCGTGGATTTAGGGACCAGAAAGCCATCCTACTCCACCACAATGGATAACATAGCTGTTTTTAAATCCATAAGTTAACCCTTCCAGGGGCTGCTGAGAAGCCACCCCCCACTTTTGCCTTCTCTTCTCCACCATCTTCCTCTCTTCCTGGCCCTAGCCCCTCTCCTTCAACTCATCGTCTATTCATACTTGCTACAATGTCAGGCACTGTGGTAGGTTCTGTGAGTAACTTACCTTGGTTAATCCTCACCACCACCATCTGAGATGGGCGTCAGTACTCCCATTTGATGGAAGACTCGTTCAAGGCCCCAAGACTAGAGAGCAGCAATTCTCTCTCCAGGTTGCAAAGCCCCTGCTCTTACTATTTACATTTAAAATCATTTAAGTGTATTATGGTCTTTAACAAACTGCACTGTGATTCTGTATCTGCCTTCACTGTTCCACTGTTAGCTAGGAGACCGGGGACCAAATCAGATTTGTCTGTGTAACCTTCGCAATGCTTTATCCAGAGCCTGGGGTGCCAGGGCGTTCAGTTGGTGTTTCTGAGTAAATGTCAACAGCAGAGTGCAGTGTGTGGGATCTACAGTCAAATTGTCCCAGGTCCAACTGTACTCCATCATGTCCAGCTCTGTGACCTTGACCAAGAAGCTCACCCTTCTGAACTTTAGCTTTCAAAATGATAAGAATAACAGTACACATTCAATAGTATACAAGAAATGCACATGAAAGGGTCAGCGTACTGCCATAGTGGAGTAAGCACTAAGTAGACGCTGGCCATTATTACTGGTGGTAGTAGTGGTGGTGAGTGATGCTTCCTGTCTCTGACCCTTTAAGGAGCATCTAACATAAACCTCCCTGGCCTGTTGGGGCAATTCCTCTGGGCCTTTCTGATTGTTCCCACCCTGCTCTTACCCTGACCCCATTCCCCAATTATACTCTCTGGTCTCTGATTAATCAAATCTTCTGATTCCAGTTTACCTCACCCCTGGCACATGGATTTTGTATTTGGTGTCCAATATTTGACTTGTGGATACACCTGCATGGTTTTGGGCTTGGATGGGTTCTTTTGGTTCTTCCCAGAGGCTGGTGTCTGACCCTGCCCTGGCTCCAACCAAAGACCACCCAATTCTCTCTAATTCTTCTGATTTCCTATTCCCACTCTTCCTGCCAAGAAAGGGAAAGAAGGAAGATGTAAGGGCAGGTGGAATGGAAGGAGGAAGAAGGGAGAAAAAAGAAGCAAGAAGGAAAGGCTTCAGTTAGCCTCTAGTAACTCCTCTCTAGGCTTTTTCACTATTGCCTGAACTGGTATTGCTGCTTCTAACCTTATTTTTCATCCAGTCCACCATCCTTATGGTCACTGGAATAGTAACAACAACCGGCAGGTATTAATCATGTGTTACATATGTGACAAATACAATTCAAAGTACTTTACATGCATGAATTCATGTAACCCTCACTACCCTGATATAAAGGAAGCAATAATAGCAGCTTCATTTGAAAGATGAAGAAGCTGACATGCTCTCTTGTCCACTTGCTTGAACACCTTGACCAACAATGCACAGCTAGTGAAGTAACAGCCAAGATTCCCATCAAAATATTCACTCAGGAGGAACTTGGTTGCTGTCTTCACGTTTGACTGTGAGCACACACTTCAAGAGAGGTGTAGGCGGATACTGGGGCCTGGGACCTCCCTAGGACTGTATTTTGAAAAGGCTCAATATTTGGGCAAAGCTGTCCCCAACTCCCGCTCACGAATTTTCCCCTAAGAGTCCGCCAAAATTTGAGAAGCACTTGAGCTAGGAGAGACTCAAAAGGCCCCACTATCTCCCCCTACCTGATACACACATGTAACAGTGGGTTCCTGCAGGTCAGGGACTCTCACACATTTTTTTTAATGTTTATTTATATTTGAGAGAGAGAGAGAGAGAAGCAGACAGATTGTGAGTGGGGGAGGGGGAGAGACAGAGACAGAATCCGAAGCAGGTTCCAGGCTCCTAGCTGTGAGCTGTCAGCACAGAGCCTGATGCGGGGCTCGAACCCAAGAGCAGTGAGATCGTGACCTGAGTCGAAGTCAGACGCTCAACCAACTGAGCCACTCAGGCGCCCCTCTCACATATCTTTATACCTCCCTTACTCTCTTACCTAGCACAGTGCCTGACCCAACACATGTTTTGCACCGATGGTGTTGTTCATACTGATCTCGCCAGGTTGTACTGAGAGTTCCATGAAATAATATTTGCTAAAGATTATAGGTGTTTTTCAGAAAAAAATTAGTAGTAGTAGCAATAGTATTGTCTCTGAAAGAGTCCAAACTACCTGAGAGGCTATTGAAAAGGTTTTATACCATTGGAAAAGCTAAGGAGACACAGTCATGCAGAATTTCTTTTTTTTTTAAAGCAATAGATTTTGTATTTTATTTATTTTTATTTTTTTTTTTTACAAATAGTTTATTGTCAAGTTGGTTTCCATATAACACCCAGTGCTCATCCCCACAAGTGCCCTCCTCCGTGCCCATCTCCCCCGTCCCCCCCACACCCGTCAGTCCTCAGTTTGTTCTCAGCATGCAGAAGTTCTTTTGAAGGGATTGAATTGTGGTTTAAAGACCTCCGTAGAGTCTAAATTTTGCTTTTCTTGCTCACAGTTGTGGATAAAAGGCAGCCTGGGCTTCCCACCTTTGTCCCCAACCACCCCGCTCCCCACCTGCTGGTGGCAGAACCACGAGGAACCCACCACCCTCTGGAGCAGGTGCTCGTTCCTTGACTTTGGTTGATAAACAAACCCGGGAGATTGAGTAGCCAGTATGGGTGTTTGTACAGAGCAGTTGAGGAAACATTCCCAGCCCAGAGGACACAGCTGGGGAGGCTGTCAGAACAATCCGGACCTCTGAGAAAAGGCGAGGCTTAGCCCAGCAAACATGGCCCCGGCCTGCGCTTGACCTTTAGATGCCACGTGTCACCTTCGGTGGGAAAATAAATAGTCCCCTTGTCTGGAATGCGCACCCCTTCTCTTGTGAAACATGGGAAACAGGCAGCAATTGTGTGAGAGGAAAAGCCTGTCTGCAAGCTGTCCTTGGAGCATGTGGACAGGCCTGCCTCCCGCCAGCGGGTCAATACTACTATTGTCCCCCTTCATGGGCCATGCTCGTCACTCAGCCTCCCAAGATTCAGCTCTAGGTGTCAGGGACAGGGCTGCTGTCTACACAGTTTTGTAAGGGGTGGGGAGGGGGAGGGCAAACAAACACACTTCCCTTGGGCTAGAGGAAACTTGGTGCTGCTTGGCTCAGGTGAAGACTGTGCATGGGGGGAAAGCCCAAGTCAGCAGGTGCAATGCTCCTCTTTAGATCAGGGGTGCTGAGACCTGGGGCCTGGAGCCCTCAGAGGTGCAGAGAAAAGATGGAGTCTCGAGGTAGGAGTGAGGAAACTGACCCAGGTGGCAGTGAGTTTGCTAAGCAGGCACTGAGCGAGGGCCGCGGCTTTGTTACCCATAAGCTGGGCTCCTAAACCTCTAGACCTGTAAGAAGCAAACAGCTTTCCGCTTGGGAACTAAATTTAATTAATTGACAATAACTTCCAGGAGGTATTATACTGCAAAGTGTCCTGACAGTTGGGTTCAAGCTCAGTGGGAAAGAGTGGCACATCGATTAATAATATCTGCCATAAGGTCCGACTGTGAAGGGATGGAACTGTCAGAAGGTGAGCCCCTCTCTGCCATCCCTGTCCCCATTCCACATGTGGCTGTCCTGACAGCCTGTCTCTCCCTTCCCCATATCCTCCTCCAGGGCTGACTCCTGTCGACCTTCGTCCACCTCTATCCCCACCAGTGAAAATATATTCTGTGGCTCAAGTCTGAAATCTGGATCTTATCATGAACCCCTTTTCCATTTCCTTCCAGATAGGGGCAATTTACAAGTCCTTCCGGGTCTACTTTCTTAAGATCTTTTTAATCCATCCTCCTCCCTTCCCCCACCACACAGCATCTGGCTTAGCTCATCTCTCATCTCGGTGAGTACAGCGCCTTTCCAACAGGTCTGTGTGACTTGGACTGCTTCCCATCCAGTCCATCGTCCACCCATCACATCCACCACAAGAATGATCCTAGGAAAGCTTATGTCAAGAATCATGGGCAACAAGACTTCAACATGAGGTGGGGGGAGGGGGCCTCTTCAAATAGCAGAAGAGCTATCTGAGACTGTTGCAGGCAAATTGTAACCCCTTGCACTCCCAGTGTCTCAAATTTGAGATAGTTCATTCCCTCTCTCTCAGTTACCTTGTCAACTGATCTCCTAAATGCCTTCCAAAGCATCCTTAATCAAGTATGTGCATTAACAAGTTCAAAGATCCTCATTCTTCAACCTCTGAAGTTTAGGAAAGTTAAGAATTTTCTCCTTTTCTCTCAGGTGACCTCCTTATCTGTTCTGGTCATTTTGCTCCTATCTCTGGATGAGTTGGGTACCCAGGGGACAGTGTGAGGAAAACTACAGATGACTACTGGCCAATGCGTGGGAAGCAAGACATGGCAGCTCATAGGGCTCAGAAGATTCTTAGAGAGCCAGATCTCAGCAGAGGGTCTGCCCTGAGTTGGACAGAGCAGTTGTGATTTGTTTTAACCAACTGCAAGGAGATGATTTATTCCCTGGAGCAGTAGGATGGACTTCATTAGCATGATAGAGGAACATGGAATTATGTAATAAACTCTGCAGATGCCCTTGCCTTGGAGGAAGGAAAGCTTAGTGACTCAGATATTAAAGTGTCACAGAATGGCTAGACAGGTCAAATGAAGATAACCCTTGCATAGGACCAGGTTCCCACAATCAGGCGAAGGCTTGTGCCACCTACTGGTGAATGATAAATAAGACATCTTCCGGAGAGCCTTGAAGGGAGAAAGCCAGAAAGCCAATACACTGCTTTAAACCACAAAAATCTAAGGCGTTGCTTTTTATTTTAATTAGCAAATATGAGACATTATGCCTGTGTACTTCACATTATTCAAGGGTTTCTAACGGAACTATTAGATGTTTTCATCATTTTGCGGGTATCTCAAGAAGCATCCTAAGGCGAGAGGAGAGATTAAAAACAAAGAGAATACAAGATGCTTAGGAAGGGTGATATGCCCTGAATGGTGTTGGGAAAGATTGGAAATATTGAGATTTATTGGAAGGCAACTGTCAGTGCTTTTTCTAGATAAAGGTTGAGTGGATTTTGTTTTGTATAATTAAAAATTAACATTCAAACTGCAGAAATAATTTTTCCCCTTTTTAAGAGAGGAAATCCTTTTAGCATTTTTCAGAGAAGCTTTCCCTATCCCCAGAGACTGGATTAGATGGTCCTATTATACAAACTCATCGCTTCTTGTACTTTCCCTTCCCAATACTTCTCATAATTTTTAATCATACATTTGTATGTTTCCTCATGTATTTAATATCTATTTCCCACCAGACTATAAATTCCAGGTGTACAGAACTGGATTGTCTTTTTTTTTCCCGTTATCTACCCAGCACCTAGCACTTGCCTGGGACATAATCTGAACTCAAAGGGACTGATAATGATGGACTATAAGGTGGATAGGGAGGAAGATGAGGACATGGGGGAGTTGTAAAGAGTGAACAATGGTAGAGTCTAGAGATTGAAAGTCCAAATAAGGATGGAGAATTTTACAATGTGAGTTCTAGAAGGTTGGCCAAAGGTTATGGGAGGAATGAAGTTGAGATTTTAAGAGTAAGTGTAGCTATTGGTGATGACAATTGGTGGTGACCTCTACTAAGGTATCACATAGGAGTTGATAGCTTAGGAGGGGTGGAAAAATTCATGAGAGGTGAGGACCTGAATGTCTGAGGCCAGCTGTTGACTATGTCTTGTCCATAGATGTTACCATTAACAAAATGAGTGTTCATGTCAGGAATGATGTGAAGAACTGAAGCCCACAGTGAATGCTGGGGAGACAGAGAAGTTTATGGATGACAACCAGGAGAGATAGCAGTGGCATAGTCTGATAGGTATATGTTTCCTCCATCCATTTTTTAAACAAATATTTACTAAATGCCTACTATATATGAAGCCCAATTCACGCTATGAGTGATATAAATAAGAGTATAACATTGTCTCTCCTTCAAGGAGCTTATAATTTACTGTCTATAAATGTAAGTAACATTGAAAGACATATATTAATTTAAGTGTTATTAATTAACTTAAAATTTTTTAAGGTTTATTTATTTTTGAGATAGACACAGAGCATGATCAGGGGAGGGCCAGAGAGAGGGGAGACACAGAATCCAATGCAAGCTCCAGGCCCTGAGCTGTCAGCACAGAGCCTGACGCAAGGCTTGAACCACGAACCGCGAGATCATGACCTGTGCCCAAGTCAGATGCTTAACCGACTGAGCCACCCAGGCCCACCCCAAGTGTTACTGATTATCTTAATCTGTGCCAAGCATAATCCTCTAAAGAAATGAAGACTCACCGATCTTGCCTTCAAGGAGTTTATTATATGGGCCAGACACAAATAACGACATAAAAAGCTGCAACCCAAATGGATAAATGGTAATATTGAGGTTTACCCATAACATTAAGAGGGCATGAGGAAGTTGTTAAACTAAGTTTTTAGACTACGGAAAAGGAATCAGAGAAAATTTCTTGCAAGAGAATATGTCTGATTTTAACATTGAAGAAAGATTAAGAGGAAGTGGAGAGGGAGACTAGAGATTGTTCTAGAGAGAGTAAGCTGTGCAATACCTGATGGCGAATGAACAGATGGAAAATTCTGAAAACCCACAAGAGGCTCTGTGTGATGGGAGCCTAAGGGGAGCTATGGGAGTGGCAGAAGAAGCAGCTGAAAAGGTAAACAGGTACCAGATCCTGAAGATTTTAATGACAGGCTAGGAACTTTCAACTTCATCCTGAACACTACTAGGAAACCATGAAGTAGAATAATGACATGAGTCAGATAGAATTATTAGTAGCAAATGATGAGGTG
>NW_027529526.1:6221889-6314162 GCF_008692635.1 Crocuta crocuta
GGGGGTGAGGAACCCAACTCAAACAAGCTTAAGCAAAAGCATGAATTTACTGGTTGCATAACTTAAAAGTGCAGTGGTACATGTGGCTTCAATCAAATCTTGACATAGGGCTTAAATTAGGGCATCTGGGTGGTCCTTCTCCATCTTTTGGTTCTGCTCTCTTAAGTGTTGGTTTCATTCTCTGCTTCTTTCAGGTGGCAGTTCTAAGGTTGGGTCTCTCCACAGTGAAATCTGGTAGAACCAGAGTTTTTGTTCCCTGCAGTTCTCTCTCAGGCAAGACCCTGAACCCCTTCCCCTTCTGCTTAGACCAAGTTGGTGACATGCCCTCTCTCTACCAATCACTATGGCAGGGGCCTCAGTGCACTAATTGACCAGACTGCTCTCCTGCTCCACCCCTTTGAACCAGAGTCTGGCCCAGAGAGGGAGATGGGGGAGGGGGTTCCTCCACATATGTATATTGTCACCATAGTAGGGGTCAATCACCACAGTAGGAGTGAATGGATATTGACCAGGTAAGAACAACAAGTGTGTGCTCCAGTTTTAAGAAAGGTCACTCTTGACAAGGAAGCCTGGAGGCAAGGATACTTGTCACTCAGTACCATCAGTTAAGAGGTGATGATGACCGGAGCTAAGGCAATGGAAATATGAGCAACTTTTAGGTAAAAGCAATGGAATTTAGAGGATGGCCACGAGTCAAGGAGAAGTGAGGAATCAAGGTGCCCCCCAGGTTTCTCGCTTAGATAACTTAGGTAACACCATTCAACAGAGTCAGAAACTGTTGGAAGAGGAGCAGTTTAAATGGTAGTTGAGATAAATAAATTCAGCTTTGACATCGTGAGTTTAAAAGTGCCCATAGTATGCTCCAATGGAGGGTTCCAGGAGGCCCTCAAATTTAAGAGTCTGGAACTCAAGGAAGAAGTCTGAACTGGAAATATGGATCAGAGAGTCAGATTATAGATGAAAACTGACTTCATGGAAGGAAAGTTAGACAACCCAGAAAAAGTGTGTAAAGGAAATGGTCCCAAGCACCCCAAAACTTAAGGCGCAGGCAGAAGAAAATGAACTTAATTAACAAAGATGACTTAGAAGAACTCACCAGAGAGATTCTGGTTGTAAACCAGAATAGAGCATCATCAAGGAAGGCAAGAATGAAGCAGCAGTGGGTGGAAGCAACTGTGAGAGGTGGAGGCAGGGGAGAGGATGCCCACTTTGCACCTCATGCCCCAGGAGAACAAGTCAGTAATGCTCAGGAGGAACGCAGCAAAGCACCACCTGCAAAGACTATCTTGTCCTACAGTTAAGATGAAAAGGTGAGGGGAATAAATAGTGAGATGGAATGTTGATTATGGATTGGGAGAGTCTAGTAGACAGAGTGGAAACGTTTTGAGGGAACAGCGTGGGGTATTGGGAGATAAAACCCCAGCAAAGGATGGGTGACTGCAGGGGTTCGAATTTAGGGGGTCAACCAAGGTTGATAGGGAAGTGGATGTGTCAGGATAGGTGGTCCCAAGGTTCTAAATAAAATGCTGCAAAAAGTTGCTTCAGTGCTGGTGTAGACTAGTGGTATAAATCAGAAAATAGGGGCCTCTGGGTGACTCCATTGTTTCAGTGTCCAATTTCCACTCAGGTCATGATCTCACAGTTTGTGAGTTCAAGCCCCGCGATGGGCTCTGTGCTGACAACTCAGAGCCTGGAGCCTACTTTAGATTCTGTGTCTCCCTCTCTCTCTGTCCCTCCCCTGCTCATGCTTATCTCTCTCTCTCTCTCTCAAAAAAATAATAATAATAATAATAATAAACATTAAAAAATAAAATAAAATAAGACATAAAAATAAATACATACATAAATCAGATAATAATTAATAAATTAGATAATAGTACGCCCTTGAAGCTTTCCTCCAATGGCTTCCCATTGTCTCTAGAATAAAATGCAGTATCATACCCTAGCCTTTCAGACGCCACCTGGTCTGGTCTGTGACCACTCTCTAACTTCATACCCCCACCCACCTTGTTCCATCTACAAGCAAACACATTCTTTCTATACCTGGAAAGTCACACACTGGCTCCCATCTCAGGGCTTTTGCACCTGCTGTTCCTTCTGTCTTCAGCCTTCTCCCCTTACTCGAGTCTAGTTTGCCCAGTTCATTCAGGTTTTGGTTCAGGCATCACCTCCTCAGAGGGGCCTCTCTTCTCCTGCCTCCACAAGTCACCTGCTTTCTGCTAACTTGCTTTATTTCCTTCAGAGAATTTATGACACTCCAAGACGCTTTTATTTATTTCATTTCCATTCCTTTCTGCCAAAGTGGAAGGTCCAAAAGGTCATAGAACTTTTCTGTCTTTGTTCACCCGTTACCCCCAGATTCATGAACAGAGCCTGGCACAAAGTAGGTGTTCCATAAATATTTACTAACTAACTGACTGAATAAATGAATATTTAAAGTTGTAACCCTCTCCGTAGGCTCTGGATAGAGCTGTGACCAGATTCCTTTGAGCTTTTAGGAATAGACAGGCTGACATATTTTGAAGTGAGAAGTCACTCAGGGTTCTTCAAACAAGACATTTTCCTCTGATGTAAATTATTCTGAATATCATACAGCATTTCCAAAGAGCAAAGTTTGCTGTTGAGAGAAAAAAAATCTACTTAAAATATGACAAATAGGTCTGTGTTTGGTGCATGACAAAATGGCCCACCTATAAATAGTTTTTCATAAGGAGCTATTGCACAAAATAAAAAGCTACCTACTCTTACCTGAAGTATTTTTGGAGTTTTAATTTTAAATGGAAATTTTAGAGTGTCACATTCTCCAGGACTGTTGAGGCTTAATGAGATGGCTGCACTTGGCAGAGACTGTCAGAGTCCATATCCTGACTATATTTTTGTTGTAAAACTGTATTTCCTAAAATAGAGCCTGTTTAGGAGAGGGTAGTGCAATGAGATCTCCTGAGTGAGACTTCCCAGGAAATTGAGAATGTGAGAAGGAAGGGCTAGAGCCATGAACCACAAGGGGACATTAACATTTTCTAAACATGTTCCAAAGAAGGCTAATTTCCTTAACTAGAACAAGAGCTACAAAAGCTGGGTGGGAGTGGGGCAGGGTAGTATTTTGTCAAAATAAATCTAATCATGTAGGTATTAAATTATTTTTAATATTTATTTTTGAAAGAGAGAAAGAGACAGAGTGTGAGTGGAGGGAGTGGGCCAGAGAGAGAGGGAGACACAGAATCCTAAGCAGACTCCAGGCTCTGAGCTGTCAGCACAGAGCCTGACATGGGGCTTGAACTCACAAACCGTGAGATCATGACCTGAGCCAGAAGCAAGACACTTGACCAACTGACCCACCCAGGCACCCCAGTCATGTAGGTATTAGAAAAATATCAACAAGCTTCTTTACTGGTCGAATTCCATGCATTTGGAGATGTTCCTAAGCTTTGAGGTGACCTATTATATCCATTCTTTCGACCTCAAAACTTCCCAAGAGATAGCTACTAACATGGGTCATGGTATCAGTGATAGTCTATTTGATTCTCTGATGATAAACTCGGCTTTGACACACTGGAGCATCAGGACTGAATAGCGGTTTGCAGAAGTGATAAAAGATGGGTCAATATACACAGAAAAGGGATGGTAAACAGCCAAGACATGGCTTTGATGTTCTGTCATCTTGAAGGGCACAGGCTGAAATGCTGGAGGGAGAAATGAGGGATGGATTGGGATTTTAAGAAGATTGCACGCTAGCTAAGCCAACCCACCTGACAGAAGCTTTCAAGCCTTCCTCTACTCCCTTGAATTCATTTGGCGAGAAGCCATCTCTGACACAAATATTTCCTTATCTAAGGTCTGGAGTCGTTTTTTGCTTTCTATTTTGGTTTGAAGCTTAATACTGCTTCTCTTTCGATTAGTGTAAACTTAGATAGAAACTATAACTTTTCTTTCCCTTCATGTAATTCTAGAACCAAGATATTCAGAGAGGCAGGGTAAAGCAGTGGCTTGATGTTACAAAATACAAGTTACAAGTATAAGGTACACATATGAATTACAGTGCATTTGTGGAATATATCGTGTGTTTTTCTTTGTTACACAGAAGGATTTCCCAAAAATTCTTTTGAATGGTCCATAGTCCTTCTGCGTATTAACTGTGGTAGTGATAGGCCAGAAGTATACCAATTAAGAAGCCATAGAAGCTCTGGAAAGAGGTGTTATGAGTGAACTGGAATCTAGTCACTCATGTGAAAGACTGGCCATGCTGCTAGCACTTCTGACAGGCCCTCTGCGAAGGGTCAACAAAGCCATGTGCACTGGTCTCATGGGAAGAAACTATTTTCTGTTGGGAAAGAAACTGTGGGAAGAAAATAAGACAACTCTATAATGCAAGCTAGAATATAAATGCCACTAGAGAGGACAAAAAAATGTATTTGGTTATAAAGAAGAGAAAAACAATGAATGATTGGGGAAGGGGATAGTCAGGAAAGACTTTAAGGGCCTTAGTGGATGGAAAATCCACCCCTGAGGCCAGAGAAATATGGAGTGATGAGACCTTGGGTCAGATGAGACCTGTGTCAGGACATCACGTGGGGTGAACTTGTCAAAACAGATCAGGATAGATAAGGCAGAAGAGTATAGAATGGGGTCAATGGAGTGGTACTTACTTGGAGAGTTCCCAGGACCCATTCTTCATTTGACTGCAGTGGGAGAAAACCACAGCTGAAGACTTCTTTGACCTCATGGACTTCAGAATCAGTCAAATTCATGTTTAAACTCTTACTGTCTATGTGACTTCAAGCAAGTTATACAGCTACTTGACCCTCCATTTGTCCAACTGCAGAAAGAATATAATGATACCTTTCAGCAGTGTTGTAAAGAATACATGAAATTGGTGGTTCGAGGGTATCAGCCCAATGCCTGGCACACAGTAGGTGCCAAATAATTTCCTTCTGCTCTAGAAGGAAAAACACAGTAGAGTGGCTCCTAGAAATCAAATGTCAAGATGTGCTTTGTCTTGAATAAAGAATTTAAGCACCTTTTGGTGTATCCCCCATGCACACTCAGAAAAGGT
The DNA here is from genome assembly GCF_008692635.1 of Crocuta crocuta. Classification (NCBI taxonomy): domain Eukaryota; kingdom Metazoa; phylum Chordata; class Mammalia; order Carnivora; family Hyaenidae; genus Crocuta; species Crocuta crocuta. Next base: position 6,226,943 of record NW_027529526.1, read on the forward strand.
TTTTTCAGTTACTGCTCAGTCATGAAAGAGCTCATTTAAGCTGTGCCTGTACATGTTGGGATGTACAAAAGGAGAAAACCTTTTGATGCACCTAGTTTCAGTCTTTCTACTCAACAATACCAGTTTAATTTTTAGTAATTTTCAGTGTGGGGAAAAAAAGATTACAGCAGCCAAATAGGGAATGCAGATGGAGTTTTATTTTTTATAGGACTCAAAATTACATCGCCAATCCTGAAGGTAATAAAAGCGCCAAAGAAGTCAAAAGCACAATTTGTGAAAACTCAACACATCCTGTGATGGTAAGCATAGCTGCTATTGGCTAAAAATTTTCAGAAAAAAAATTGTACTCAGTGTTTTAAAAAAGCTTAGACTCAAGATTTGGTTATATTACTAAAAAAGGAAGTAGTGCATAATTATACAGATAAAGACAAGTAGAAATGTAAGAATTTGTGTTCTTTATTGTGGTGTTTCTTTTCCCTGAGCTGTTTGTAAATTGGTGGTATTTTGTAATTGAAGGTGTCTTAGAATCTGAGAAATCTGATATTTTCCGGTGGGGGTCCAGATTCCCTTCCGTTGTTAGACTGGCCTCTGTCCTGTTCACTGGCCCCATGCAGATTCCACACCTTTTCAAGAACTCCAGCCACATACCCTGTTACCACAGTCCATCTGCTGCTCACTCGCTCTCTCTACAATCGGTCAAAGTTCGGTCTTCAGAGATTTAAAGTTGCCACCAACTGCAGATTAATTCTAGCTTTTCAGGTACCCCTTGGCTCATCCGTATACTGTATGAATAGCCAGAATAAAAACTCCTACTATAAAATAACTTTTTCCCTTGCAGTACCATGGCTATTGGCTTCAGGATTGGATTGAGGAGGAAAAATGATAATTTCTGTGTTAATTAGAACTAGGATGAGTTTTCCCCCATTATTTAGAAGCCCTTTTTTGCTTATATTTACTTTCTATGTCCTGCATTCAAATGCCTTTTGTAGAATGGGGGTCTAAAAATTCTTCATAGGTACCCCATAAAGAAACAAAAATATGGTTCTCTTTAGATACTTTCTCAGAAGTTCTGTGTATATGTAGTGTTTCCTGTTTTAATTAGAAAAAAATGTAAAAGTTTGTTTTTAAGCCTTGTATACTCATCTATGTCTACATGATTTTCTTCCTATTTAAAATGCAACTGTTTTGATTTAATATATATTATATTACATATATTACATGTACGTATATGTATATATATAACTATGTACATAGAAATATATGTTATATGTGAATCTATAGTTACCTGACTTATAAACTGAACACTTTTCTAAAAAGGGCTATATCTTATTCAGCCTAGTAGTATATGCCTATACAATGAAACACTCAGTAAATATTTACTTATTATGGCTGAAAACAAATGAATTTATTTCCAGATCTGTATTTAAAGTTTTGGTTAAAAGGCTGTACTCAGCATATGTCTGAATTTATAACAGAAAGGTTTTTTTAAAGATGCCAGTTGAGGAGTTCAAGTTGTTCCCGAGAAGTACTATTCTTACATTGGTTCAAGTCACATTTAGAACATTTGAAATACCGATTGCAAAGGAACGTGGTTCACTCTGCTTCAGGAGTCAAGGGGATAATCAGTTCCGTTTATACAGGGAATTTGAGAGGTTGGAAATCAGAGGGATCCTCCTACTTCTAGAAGGATCCCAACTCCACATGATAGTTAAATTTTTCATTCCTGCCATGTAGGACAAACAGCCCAGGAAACTGTTAAAAGGCAAGCTCACACTTGCCTTTGAAAAGAACTGAGAACAGGGGTGCCTGGGTGGCTCAGTCAGGTAAGCATTTGACTTCAGCTCAGGTCATGATCTCATGGTTTCTGGGTTCAAGGCTTGTGGCAGGCTCTGTGCTGACAGCTCAGAGCCTGGAGCCTGCTTCAGATTGCTCATCTGTCTATCTCTCTGCCCCTCCCCTGCTTGCACGCTCTCTCTCTCTCAAAAATAATAAATAAACATTAAAAAAAAAAAAGAGGGAACTGAAAACACCTACTGAATAGTTAGATCAATTTCAACAACAACAACAACAACAAAAGACCTTCAGTGTTTTGATGCAGTGAAGTCAGCATCCTTGAAAACTATGGTAAAAGGAGAGCATGCTTATTACATATATAAAGAGTTCGTGTTATTTTTTTTAATTTTTTAACATTTATTTATTTTTGAGAGAGACAGTGAGAGCAGGGGAGGAGCAGAGAGAAAGAGACACAGAATCTGAAGCAGGTTCCAGGCTCTGAGCTGTCAGCACAGACTCGTGTGGGGCTCAAACTCATGAACTGAAAGATCATGACCTGACCTGAAGTCAAACACTTAACCGACTGAGCCACCCAGGCGCTCAAGAGTTCATGTTATTTTTTAAAAAGCTGTCACAGTACAAGTAACATGTAGAAATAATGCTTTGTTCACATCACTTGTTTCCCTGTCTCAATAAAACTTCTGTTTTCTGTCAAATTAATGGAAAATTATGTTGGCAATTAAAGTATGAGATAAATCGCATGCCTTTCAGTTCAAGTCCAAGGATCCTATCACCAGCCAGGGGTCAGAGGTCTCAATTGCAGGAAAAGTTCTCAAGGCAGAAGAAGAAGAGGAAGAGCAAAGAACAGCCTTTGAAATATTAAATTTGCAAACTTTAATTGCAAAGTCATAGAAAGCATCAAAATGCATGTATTTTACTCTCACCTAATTAGACTCTTAAAATAAGTGCAAAGAAGGAAAGGGAAAGGAAGGGAGGATGGAAGGGAGGGAGAGAGCAGATGGCCAACGCTTCTCTTCCCTCTGCCCGAAACCCCGCATGCCCTACTCAGCCTCTGTGACCTGCCCCCCCAGGGATGTGTCACAGACAAACCTCAGGTGCAGGAGTGAGGAGGCGGTAGTGGTCTCCCACCCTACCCCGATTTCATTCGCCCTACTCCTCGCCCTTTATGGTGCATTACCAGTGGCTAGACTGGAGTTTGAAGATGCCTAGTGCACAGGAGGCCCCTTTGGCTCTAGAAAACTGATGAAGGTCCCACAAGGCTCTAGGAGCCGGTTTCTTGGATTTAAAGCTGTCCCAGGCCTCAATGGGGATGTGAAGGAGGCCCACCTTACAAGGGCAGAAAAGGAGGGCAGCAATTGGGGCTGCGTTTAAGGCTGACTCCAAGTCAGGAATAAAGAGTGAGAATTTGATTCTGTGACCCAATTTTGGGCTTCCGGGGTGCCTGAGGAGGCAAAAAAAAAAAAAAAAAAAAAAAGTGACTAGAAGGAGGACATCCTAACATTAGGCTATCCTAATGATTTCCAGTTCTAGGATGGGTGTGGAGTGAAGAACAGACTAATTCTCTGGTGGCCCATTCAATAGACAACCCAGGAGGCTTTATTGGTAATGTTCTTTTTAAAATTGCTTAATCAGGAGCCATTCTAAAGCCCATAATGTTCATTGGGTATCCCTGGACTGGAGAGGATTGGCCTTCTTTAAAGAACCAAAAACAAAGAAAAAGGAACCTTTTCTCTTTTGATTTGCAAGCCCCTGGGTTGCTCAAATGCTTCTCTTCAAAGATTATTTTTTCCCATTTCATGCCTGTCATTTTATTTTCTGATACCTGCTTAGAAATAACCTTGTCTTTCTGGTACTTAGTTATACCACATAAATCCTCCTGCCATCTGTAAGAAAGCACAGAACTCTGCTCTGACAGCCCTTCCTGGACAGCCAGGCTGCACTGGCACAGCCGGCACTGCCACCTAGGCTGGCTTAGTGTGAAAACATCCGCCGGAATTTATGAAATGGGATTTCACTGGGGCTGAATAAACTTGGCTTTAAAATTCCTCACACATCAGCCTCTGCTCATGGGTGACAACAGTCTGCATTCACTCCGATTTGTAATAGAAGCCTAGTCCCGCAGCCCCATGCCCCAGAAAGAGGCAGCGACGGGAAGGGACCCACACCCCCACCCCACACCACCCCCACCACACACACACACACACACACACACACACACACACACACACACACACAGCCTTTCCAACCTGTCAGTCATCTGGCTGCTCGGCTCCCTGCACCCAGGACAGGCTCCAGGCAGTGCGTCTTCCTTCTCTCCTAACAAAGGAAGCCGGAACTACCCAGGAGCCCACAAGGAACTTGGGGGCAGAATTACAAGCTTTCATCTGATGGAGAGCTGTTTTCGTTAATGGCAGTGTGGTGCCCGCTGACTTGGTGCTGCCTATATGCAACTTTAGGAAACGGGCCCTTCTGCTTGATACTTATGGAGGAAGCACAATTAGACCTCTGGTTAGTAAAAGTCTGAGAGAGCATATCAGGAAAGCCTGTGTCCAACCCAGAGGTTTGCCATTGCAGGGGGCTACTGAGAAAGCCACAGATGCTGTTGTTTTTAGTGGGTGTGGGTTTGTCCTTTGGGGTAGGACTGGGGAGTGGGGGCAGGAGGGATGCATGACTAACCCATGGGTTGTTTGTATACAGACCCCTGGAGCAAGGAGTGGAGGGAGCAGGGAGGATGGATCAGGTTTACCTGAATGACAGACTTTTCCTCCGCTTATGGAAATGGTGGGTGAGCCTGGAATCAAGATGGCAGGTAGATTTCTTCCAGTGCAGTGGTAGTAACCACCTGAAAGACTGTGTTGAAAATTTCAATCTCTGTCTGGGCTCCAGGGAGGAAGAGGTATTATGATTAATCAGTAGTCACACAGCATGATTCAGTTTGAAGAAGCTTTACTTTCATACACTAGCAGGTGAGTTAGGAAATTTGGGACTGATATCCAGCGGGCTAGTTGCCTTAGGGGACAGTGGAATTACTCAACATAGTACATAAAATTCTTCATGATACGGGCCTAGTAGTTTCTCCCGTGTCATGTCCCACCCTGCCCCCATCTCTCACTTTATAAACCCATCATGGTTGTCTGAACACAGTCTTGGGCAGCCAGAAAAGCCATGCCAACGACCATTGAGCTGTACCCCTTCAGAGACCAGAACAGAGGCCCCAGTGACACACTACAGATGCCAGGGGCCATGGGGGGAGGGTTTGGAGATGTGGGTCCCTCAGGGGTTAGCACCAGGAAGGGGGAGGCTGCTTAGTGGTGCCACCCTGGGACAGTGCTATGCTGCAGGCCACATTCAGCCAGGGCCAGGTGAAGCCTTCAGACCAGAAGAACCTTAGGAGAGAAGGGTTATTGGATAGTGAGGAGGCACAGATCTGATTGTCATCTGAGAAAAGCCACCAGTTAGAGTTGGGACTGAATTGAGTCCCCTTGATGAAGGAATCTAAGAAAGCAGGGACTTCCTGGAGCCTGCCTGAGGGAATGGGGTCCATAGGCTTGTGATATAGAACAGAGCATGGAGACTTGGCCCTCAGTCCCACCTATCATAGGTTTGAGCCAAAAGACAAAGATGAGGTGAGGCTCTGCAGTCTCCATTTTAGCTGTGTGACCCACAGACACATCATTTAAACTCTGAGTTTCAGTTTTCTCATCTGTAAAATGGGAACTGTCAAACCCATGCCACAGAACCATGGTCCACTTGCTCACTCACTTGCTGCACATTTATTATGTCCCCACCAAGTGCCAAGCATAGAGGTAGTTGCTGGATGAACAAGACATAGTCCTTGAGCTTGAACCAGGAATTTAGGCACAAAAACAGAGTCATAAAGCAAAGAGGAAATGCTTGGCTGTTTTCCCATTTCACAGGAAATTTCTAACTCCCACGGACACATAGATACTGACCATACAGGGGACTAATGCCCAGCCTGGAATATAGCAGGTATCCAAGAAATACTGGTGTTGGGGGACGTCATTGAGAAGATGCGACTGCTGTTGACGCATGTGATGGACCGTGGCCATCGGAGGCTCCTCACCCCCTCTGCTGTCCTTGGAATGTGCTTTCCACTTGCCTTCCCCACTCCCAGAGGCTGCCCTCAGGACACAACCTTGAGATAGCGATGTGATGCTGAGACCATCTGGTTGGTATACTCCACTGAACCCACAAGGCCTCCATATGAATTTTTAAGATTTGGCAGCAGGTGTGGGATCTACATGTCTTGTTGCTGCTTAAGACAAGCCTTGTATGTAAGTCCCCTTACCTATGTAACCTGCTCCCCACCAATCTGGGTGGCCCACCTTCTTCTTTGGTCTCTTCTGGTACTGTCTCCAGAAGGCTGGGGGTGGGGGGTAAGTTGGGGAGGGGTTCAGATTACATTTGGGAAGCTCCCCAGGAACTTAGAAACACCAAAAGGATGACTCTGAATCTGACAGCACAGCCTGAGGGAGGCACGGAAGTTAGTGAGGAGGGGGGAAAAAGGAAGGGAGACTTTGCTGGAGCTGCCTTAGGGGAAAGGCTTTGGAGCCCTGGGCCTGTCTGTGAGCCCTGGCCACACTGACAGTAGCTCGTGAGCAATCTCCTCTTCCCTTAGCTATCTTCCTGAGACCCCATTTCTGGGGCCATCCCCCTGGCTCTCCCACAAAAGGGGCAGCTCGGGTCTTTCCCCAAACCCCCAAATTGGCCTATCTGTATTCATTTTGCCCTTCCCTCTCCTTTGACAATATTCTCTGGGTAGCTGCCAGCTAAGTGTGATGGCTCTGAGGCTAAACTGAATGTACAAATGACCAATCCCTCTTCAAACCACTGCTCTGCTAACCATCATTATCCACCCAAGATGCAAAATACCCAAATGACCTGGAAATAGCAGGGAAAGCATTCAAATCAACAACCCCGACAAGACTGATCATTTAACTTTTTCACTCATAGAAAGAGCAATACTTAGGGTCTCTAATACCTTCTAAATGCATACAAAATAACTTTGACAATAGGTGGATAATCAAATTGTTCTGAATAATCCAATATAGTGTTTTCCAGCTTCTTCTTCATGCTAATTTATTCTGACATGGCTTTTCAATAATGAAAATCTGTTCTTGTAGAATCCATTTCATCAAGATTTTCCATATTAAAATGGAGATGGAAACGTCGTGGAGAATTAGATTACTCGTCCTCCTTCCAGCGCCTGGCATTCCTGGGGAGGGGCTTTGTCTTGCGGTGCATAACCAGATGGCATTAATTGGAGAGGAGAGTGTACCTTCCGTGGCAGGCCAGGCAATTATTTTTAAAGTGCTCTTCCCATCTAGCCATCTAGTCGAAGCCTCTTGCCTGCACAGACTTCATTGGTTCCTTTCCTCATGAAATTTGTTAATTTTCAAAGCATTTCCAGCCCTCATAATTACCACCAGGGTGAAAAATAGTTCAAATATATGCCTCAGTGGCCAATATCCTTGATGAATACGGATGCAAACATCCTCAACAAGATACTTGCAAATCGAATCCAGCAGCACATAAAAAGAATTACCCTTGAGAAAGTCAGGATAGAAGGAACTTACTTAAATGTCATAAAAGCCATCTATGAGAAGCCCTCAGCTAACATCATCCTCAATGGGGAAAAGCTTAAAGCTTTCCTCCTGAAATCAGGAACATGACAGGCATGTCCACTCTCACCACTGTTGTTTAACATTGTGCTGGAAGTCCTAGCATCAGAAATCAGACAACAAAAGGAAATAAAAGGCATCAGAATTGGCAAAGAAGAAGTCAAACTTTCACTTTTTGCAGACGACATGATACTCTACATAGAAAACCCAACAGACTCCACCAGAAGCCTACTAGAACTGATCCATGAATTCGGCAAAGTTGCAGGGTACAAAATCAACGCACAGAAATTGGTTGTGTTTTTATACACCAATAATGAAGCAACAGAAAGAGAAATCAAGAAACTATTCCCATTCACAATTGCACCAAAAAACCCATAAAATACCTAGGAATAAACCTAACCAAAGATATAAGAGATCTGTATGATGAAAACGATGGAAAACTTACGAAGGAAATTGAAGAAGACACAAAGAAATGGAAAAACATTCTGTGCTCATGGAGTGGAAGAATAAATATTATTACAATGTCATTACTACCCAAAACAATCTACACATTCAATGCAGTCCCAATCAAAATTGCACCAACATTCTTCTCAAAACTAGAACAAACTATCCTAAAATTTGTATGGAACCATAGAAGACCCAAATACCCAAAGTAATATTGAAGAAGAAAACCAAAATGGGAGGCATCACCATCCCAGGCTTTAGCCTCTACTACAAAGCCATCATCAAGACAGTATGGTATTGGCACAAAAACAGACACATAGACCAATGGAATAGAGAACTCAGAAGTGGACCCACAAATGTATAGCCAACTAATCTTTGACAAAGCAGGAAAGAGTATCCAATGGAAAGACAGACTCTTTAACAGATGGTGCTGGGAGAACTGGACAGCAACATGCAGAAGAATGAAACTAGATCATTTTCTCACAACATACAGCAAAATAAACTCAAAATGGTTAAAGGACCTGAATGTGAGACAGGAAGCCATCAAAACCCTAGAGGAGAAAGCAGGAAACAACCTCTTTGACCTCAACTGCAGCAATTTCTTACTTGACACATCCCCAAAGGCAAGGGAATCAAGAGCAAAAATGAACTATTGGGACTTTATCAAGATTAAAAGCTTCTGCACAGCAAAGGAAACAATCAATAAAATTAATAGGTAACTGACAGAATGGGAAAAGGTAGTTGCAAATGACATATCAGATAAGAGGCTAGTATCCAAAATCTGTAAGGAACCCACCAAACTCCACATCCGAAAATCAAATAATCCAGTGAAGAAATGGGCAGAAGATATGAACAGACACTTCTCCAAAGAGGACATCCAGATGGCCAACAGACACATGAAACGATGCTCAGCATCCCTCCTCATCAGGGAAATACAAATCAAAACCACACTGAGATACCACCTCACGCCAGTCAGAGTGGCTAAAATGAGCAAATCAGAGGACTCTAGATGCTGGCGAGGATGTGGAGAAACGGGCACCCTCCTACACTGTTGGTGGGAATGTAAACTGGTACAGCCCCTCTGGAAAACAGTGTGGAGGTTCCTCAGGAAACTAACAATAGAACTCCCCTATGACCCAGCAATAGCACTGCTAGGAATTTACCCAAGGGATACAGAAATGCTGATGCATAGGAGCACATGTACCCCAATGTTCATAGCAGCACTCTCAACAATAGCCAAAACATGGAAAGAGCCTAAGTGTCCATCAACAGATGAATGGATCAAGAAGATGTGGTTCATCTATACAATGGAATACTACATGGCAATGAGAAAGAATGAAATCTGGCCATGTGTAGCAACATGGATGGACCTTGAGGGTGTTATGTTGAGCGAAATAAGTCAGGCAGAGAAGGACAGATACCATATGTTTGCACGTATAGGTGGATTAGGAGGAACTTAACGGAGGACCATGGGGGAGGAGAAGGGGAAAAATAGTTGGGGAGAGGGAGGGAGGCAAACCATGAGAGACTCTTGAATGCTGAGAACAAACTGAGGGCTGATGGGGGTGGGGGAGAGGGGAATGGGGGTGATGGGCATAGGGGAGGGCACTTGTTGGAATGAGCACTTGGTGTTGTATGGAAACGAACATGACAATAAACTTTTTAAGAAAACAAACAAACAAATATATGCCTCAGTGACTAGAACATGTGTTGGGCATCTCGCTCTGGAAAAATACTTTCTGGGAAACCAAATCCTTAACATCAGAAAGAAAAGGACAGATTGATAAATAAAGACAGATCTGGGGAGCACCTTCTGGGCACAGGTCCTGTGTTGGTGCTGGGGCTGGGGGTTAAAGGAGTGAACAAGGTACAGTTCCCACCGTCCAGGAGCCAAAGTCCTGCTGTGGGCTTCTTCATCTTCAGGGCACATAAGAATCACCTGAGCAAGTGTTAAACATGTGGGTTTCTAGGATCCACTCTCACAGATTCTGAATTGGTTGGTGCTCCATAGTTGTTAGCCGCCAAAGGGAAACTATGTGTAATACATTTTTCATAAATCTCCTCAGGTAGTTTACTGCAGGCAGTAGTGTTGGGTTGGCATCAGCTCCCCTTCTCGAGCACTCCTTGGAAGGTCTTAAATATGGGACAGGCACTCTTTCCAAAAGCTATGTGAACAATATCTAATTCATGTCAAATAATATTAATTTGGCTATTGCTATAAAGGTGAGGCATCTCCATGTCTCCAAAATTCTAATCTTTTTTATTTTATCATCTATGTAGCATTGGCTTTCCTTGGTTCTTCAGCATCACTTCCTAAATTTCCCTATAGGATTAGACTAATTTAGCTCTCCTCGAATACGTCTCTAAATAATAACATTAAGAATAATAACAATGACAATAATAAATATTTACTGTCAGCTTACTATATAGCAGTGAGCTCTCTGCATGTTCTGTCTCACTGAATTCTCACAGCCACCATAGATCATGTAGGCTATTGTTATCTCTCGTCTTACAGATGAGCTGTGTGTCACTATAGGCTTCCCCAGCTGCATGTGGCCATGGCGGGATTAGCTGGGCCATCTGGGTTTTCTGGAGATCTCCTATGTAGAACAAAGTAGTATGGTTTGTCCAGGAGTGAAATGGTTTTCTGAGAATCAAGACTTCCTATTTTAAGACTGGGAAAATTGGGATGAGTTGGTCACCGTCTTCCCACATGAGGTTTTCTTTGGGAGGGAGACACCAAAATCCAAAGAAAGAATGGTTCCAAATTCTGAGTGGAAAGTTGAGTCCTATGACCCAAAGAGGGAGCCCAAATGGTTCATTTAAGATACAGGAAATTGTGGGTAGCTTAGTCAGTTAAGTGTCTGACTCCTGATTTTGGCTTAGATCATGATCCCACCATTGTGGAATCAAGTCCTACATCAGAATCCATGGTGAGCGTGGACTCTGCTTAACATTCTCTCTCTCTCAGAGCCCAAATGTCCATCAAGTGACAAATGGATAAAGAAGTTGTGAGAAACACACACACACACACACACACACACACACACACTGGAATACTTCTCAGCCATCAAAAAGAATGAAATCTTGCTATTTGCAATGACGTAGATGGAACTAGAATATTTTATGCTAAGCAAAATAACTCAGGCATAGAAAGACAAATACCATGTAATTTCATAATATGTGGCATTTAAAACAGATACACATATGGAGGGAGAAGAGGAGAGAGGAAAATAAACCACGAGACTCTAATGATAGAGAACACACTGAGGGTTGAGGAGGTGGGTGGAGGATGGGCTAGGTGGGTGATGAGTACTAAGGAGGGTACCCATTTTGATGGGCACTAGGTGTTGTATGTAAGTGATAAATCACTGAATTCTACTCCTGAAACCAATCATATTTCACTGCATGTTAATTAACTAGAATTTAAATTTTAAAAAAAGATCCTCTCTTTCTCTCAAAGGAAGGAAGGAAGGAAGGAAGGAAGGAAGGAAGAGAGAGAGAGAGAGAGAGAGAGAGAGAAAGAAAGAAAGAAAGAAAGAAAGAAAGAAAGAAAGAAAGAAAGAAAGAAAGAAAGAAAGAGAGAGAGAAAGAAAGAAAAGACAAGAGGCAACCAAAAGCTCTGGCACAGAGGTCAGGAAAATGTGAAAACATCAAGTTTGAATACTTGAATACTTCACTGTGGTCTGTGACAATGAGAAAAAGTGGCCGTGACTTGCCAGCTACAGCGTGGTACATGGTATGTCAGCTATATTTAAAGGGCCAGATAAAGTGGTACCTGTGTGTCTCAGTTGGATGAGCATCTGACTTCCTCTCAGGTCATGATCTCACTGTTCCTGGGTTTGAGCCCCGTGCCCGGCTCTGTGCTGACAGCTCAGAGCCTGGATCCTACTTCAGATTCTGTGTGTGTGTCTCTCTACCCCTCCCCAACTTGTGCTCTGTCTCTGTCTCTCAAAAATAAATACGTGTTAAAAAAAATTTTTTAATAAAGGGCCAGATATGGGAGTGCCTGGGTGGCTCAGTGTGTTAAGCATCTAACTTCTGGCTCATGTCATGATATCATGGTTCATGAGTTCAAGCCCCGTGTTGACACCTCAGAGCTTGGAGCCTGCTTCTGATTCTGTGTCTCCCTCTCTCTTTACCCCTCTCCTGCTTGCTCTCTCTCTCTCTCTCTCTCTCTCTCTCTTTCTCAAAAATAAATAAACCTTAAAATAAATAAAGGGCCAGATCTGAAATGCACATAGCTGCTCTTCTCCTGTCCTCTTCCCTGAAGTAGGTAGTGCCGAGGCTTCTCTGGAAATACCTGTGGTGCATCATATTCTAGAACAATCTCATGTCATCCCCAGTCCCACTACCCAATCTCAACTCTTAGGAAAAGCGGTGGCAAGAGCGGCAGTTCAATTCCTGTTGCCGAGAAGCATATGGAGAACAAATCTGTTTTCACCTCTCCAGTGGAATGGAGAAGGTTGTCAGGTAGTTCCTTGGTTTGTACCGCTGCACTGTGCTCACCAAGTGTCAGGTGGAGAGAGGATAGCGCCCTCCCATACCCACTACCCAGGGTGACAGGAGGCCTCAGGAATCGTAAGTTTCCAAAAAAAAAAAATGTCTGAAGTCTCTACTTCTGATTAGGGGATTTCCTCCAGAAGCAACCTGAAGCCACTGGGAATGCAGAACCAAAGAGCTAGTGGAGCTTAGAATAGACTGTTGAGTCTGAAAAGTAAAGAAAGAGACTCCAAGAAGTTTTGAGAACCAAAGGAACCAGAAGCAGCAAAGAGCAATACTATATGACATCAGAGGGCCAAGGAATCAAAAGCTGGAGGTTGAAGTCCAAAGCAACCTTGAACAAGTGTCTAGAGCAAGTATCATTGTCAGCAGCTGGCTTTTGTGGCCCAGTGCGGCCCGAGTGTGTATGTGTGGATAGGTGTTTCTAAAGAGACATTTAAAATACAGAAATCACACCATTTCATAAGGGGAGGAGAATGAGTTTTCTTTCCTTGGCAGCTGCCATTATGTCTCTTCTACCTCCCTCTGGCTCCCAGTCTTCCATCAGCTGACTCAGTTTCGCTTCTGTTCTCCTTCCTTCCCAACCAACATGCAGAGCCTACATTCACTCTCTATTCACTGGCTGCCTCCTGTTCCAGTTATCTGCTGCTGTGTAACAAAGCACCCTAGAACTCCGCAGTTTCAAACAACCACCGTTTATTTGCTCATGATTCAGTGAGTCAGCTGGGCAATTCTTCTGGACTGTTTGGTGGGGGATGGGTGGGGAGGGGAAGAAATCTCTGCAGCCAGCCGGCGGCCAAGCTGGGACTGTAGGCCTGACATGGCCTCGCACACATGGCCAGCAGCTGGCAGACTGGTTAAGGTCTAGGAACCCCTGGCTGGGACAGCTCATCATCTGTGCTTCACTGCATCTGTCAGCCTCCAGGAGGCTAACCTGTGGTTTTTCACGTGGTGACGGAAGGATTTCCAGTCACAGACAAGCTGTACTTGTATCATTTACATTAATGTCCCTCTGGCCAAATCAAGTCAAGTGGCCAAGCTCAGAGTCAGAGGAAGAGAGGTAGACTTTGCATTTTGATGAGAGGAACTACAAAGAATTTGTGCCCATTTTCTGCAATTTACCACACCTATTATATACCAGGCACTGTCCTAGATGCTGAGGAGAACATCATGTAAAAAACAAGAACAAGTCCCTGCCTTTTCTTTCCTAAGCATAATTATAGCAATATATGGTAACTGTATAGATAGTCTATTATTAATAAGATAGTAACTGTAAGTAGAGTAAATCTAGGGAAAGGTCATATATAGTGGGCTTTCTGTTTATTCTATGTTGTAATGTTACCCTTTTCTGGATGTTTCCCCTCTAAATCTTCTCTTAAGCCACTTTATTGAGACATAATTCACATACTATATAATTCACCAATTTAAAGCATACAATTCACTGCTTTTTAGTCTATCCACAGAGTTCTGCAGTCATCACCTAATCTAATTTTAGAACATTTGCTTCTCCTTTAAACGCTGCTGCAAATATTATCAGTCCTCCCCACCGTCAGACCATCCTTACCTCTCCCCTCAGCCCCCACTCCCGCCAACACTTGATTAGAGGTCAAGGAAGGAAGAGATATGTCAAAAATCACCAGAGAACAAAGGCAAACAGTGCTAGAATTAAAAACTAAGTGGAAAGACATACAAAGAGAAACTCCCTCTCAGATCTGTCCTTACTGCCTCCCCTTACCGCCAGCAGTGAACTTGGCTAGTCCACACTTGGCTAGTCCACAGCAGGTTGTATCCATTCATCTATTCAGTGGGTGATCATTGGGCCAGGCCCTGAGAATATAGATGAAGGTATAGACCGTGCTCCAAAGAAGTTCAGACAGAGACCAGGGGTTGGGGGATGGGGACGCAACATACAGTCAGGAGGACAATGTAGCCTAGAGACGTAGAGATGGCCACCATGTAGAGACCATGTGCCCCATGATAAAGCCAACATGGATGGGGAGGGGAGGAAAATGTCGGGAAAGAGAGGAGAGAGGCCACCTGCTAATGACATTGTTGGAGCTTCATATCCAAACAACCCACAAAGGTGCCTCAGATTTCCTAGGTAATGGACACACAATGTCCTTTCTCTCTATCTCTCTTTGGAGTTGAGCACCTGTCACTCGTGATCAAAATCAAATGTGTTCAAACAAATACATGGCTCGGTCTTCTCTTGCCTCCTTTGCCAAGTATTATCAGAAAGTGTGAAAGTTTGGAAGATCTCCTCATCTTGCTGTCTACACAGGTCAACTCAAATGGTGCCTCCTTTGGGGGGATCTCTTCATCTCGCTGTCTGCAGAGGCCGACTCGAATGGTGCCCTCTCCCAAGGAACTTCAGTGGACACCAACAGCTAATAGGCTCCTTGGGCTGTTAGGGAATTTGAGGAGGTAAACACGGAAGGGCAGGTGGGAAGTCATATAGCAAAAGCACAGAAGAGAGCTTGAGCTGCAGGGTTAGGCGAACCTGGACCACCTACTTTTCTGTACCTGTAAAGTGGAAATGATGTTCTCTATCCCTCAGACTTGGGTGAGGATTACATGAGGTGAGATGGGTAGCTGTGTTGATCACAGGGCTTAGAAAAATCATTTAGTGCCCAGTTTAACTTCATCTCTCTCCCTTCTCCTTGATTCAGATTCTGAGAAGAGAGGACTCAGTTGTGGGGACCCAGGTTAAGCTGTTTTATCTTGTTTGCTCATTTACATCCCTTACACAACATATTACCACAAATGTAAACAAAGCCTGGCCCCCACATTTGAGAAGCTCCAAATCATTAATTCTGAAGAAGTTGTAAGCACTCTAAGAACTGGAGTTAGGGAGAGAGGAAAGGAATGATCACTGACCACAGGGCCAGGGGACGAGCTTCAGGCCGATCCCCGAGGCGTGTGACTGTGATGCACCCAGCATGACTTTCCTACTGGGCTGTGTTGAGAGCGCTGGTAAATGGAGCACAAATGTCCGTGACTCCATTTGGCATAATTGTACAATTTCTCTCCAGGAAGGCTGACTGCTGATGGGCAGAGGCAGGGAAGCTGATTGTGCGGTGGACCACAAGGGACTGAGGACCTAGGGGACGTTAGGGAGTCTACAGAGTGAGCCCTGTGAGCCTAACAGGGGATGCTGGGCTATCGATAGAGATAAAAATGTCGTTCACAATAGGACCCTTTCTCCAGAAGCTGTCACAAGGCATCACGTGGTGGGCACCTGCTGTTCCGGGGGGCGGTGGGTGGCCAGACAGCTTAGCCTCCTTATCAGGAACACAGTTACAATTTTGGTTGTTTACGAACAGGGCATCTTGATTGTAGAAATGGCTTGAGATTGTTCTCTGCTGTGAAACACAGATTCCAACTGAGGCTGCTGCATAAACAACCTTGAACTCGGGACAGCTGCAGAGAAGACTGGCTCTCTGGTTTCTTCCCAAGAGCACCAATCAGTGCCTCGGGTCCAAGCAGAGAGCTGGAAAGAGTTAGCAGGACCCTTCAAATGGTCACCAACCAAAGAGATGGTAAGTTGACTTTCTGTAAAGTGTAAAGAGACTGGGTTTCTGCTTGAAAGACATTTATTCTGACTTTGATAATTATTTGGAGGTTAGGGAAGGGGGACCGACTGCCAGACACCTAGGAAATAACGATGTCATCCAGGCAGGAAGGCATCACTTCAGAACGAGTTGAGATGAGAGCTTCCCACACCCTCACGAGGGCTGTGTGGGGACACATGGCCTGAGTCACTCGTGGCACCTCCCACTCACAAGCCAGACAATCACATAGAGAGTGAACAGCTCGCTGTGACTTCTGGGCAGTCTGTGAGTGGAGCGAAGGAGCCACCTTTAGGAATTGGCAATAGGCAGAACTCTCCATTCTCCCCTCTGGAGACACTTGAAAGGCTCCAGTTGCTTGAGGCATCATTTTCCTGGTCCCTTTGATTGCCTCTTGAGAGGTGTCATGGAGGAATCCAAGAAGCATTTGGAGTTAGACTGAGCTGGATTCAGACCTGACTCACACTGACTAGCTCTGTCAGCTTGCCAGAGTTGCACAGGCTCTCTGAGCTTTATTTTCCTCCGCTAGAAAGTGAGGATAACAAAACCCTCTTGGAATTGTTGGGATCATTGAGCATGGACCACAGTAGGCTCATGATAGATGCTGATTCCCTCCCTCTCTTTTCGGCTTCCTGGGTGCCTATCCCTTTAAGGGAGAAAGAGCGCTACTTCTCAAACCCCAGGCACAGAGAGAACAGTGTTAATCAACACAGTAAACAGAAGGAGGGGATTGATTTGTTCCCCTTCTCACACAAAGCTGAGCACGCGACAGGTTATGGTTTTGAATATTAATGCATTTGAGGTGAGAAGAACCACTTATAACAGAAACTGTCTTGCTTGCAAAGATTTATTCCCCATGTAGTTTTCCATGGCTCATAAAAGGTGATGGATGAACGTAATTTTTAGTTTAATTTCTTGCCGTGCAGTTCAGTAATTTTTGAGATAAACTCAAATTACTAAGGTTCTGGAACTGTTCAAAGCGATGAGGAGCCATGCACATCTGGTTATACATAGCACACGGCATGTTCAATTTTTCAAACCAGCCAAGGAAGGGGTGATTAGCAATCCCAGCACACATGTAAACCGTGTTATCTTTAAAGTTCGCTTCTGCCATCTCCAAATGCAAACCAAACCTCCCTTTAAGAAAATTGCTGTTGGCTCCTTGGGGGAAAGAGACAGGGACACAGATAGACAGTAGGGACATACAGCTTTTTTGTTTGTTTGTTTTAGATAGTTTATAGCTGTTAACAAAATACATATTAGAATGTTTACAAAATGGAAAAGTAGTACTTAAGATTATGAAAAAAATCTGTTTGGATTTCAAAATTGATTTTATTTTTTCCTATAGATTTTATTTTATTTAAAAAAATTTTTAATGTTTATTTATTTTTGAGAGAGAGAGAGACAGAGTATGAGTGGCTGAGAGGGAGAGAGAGAGAGGAAGACACAGAATCAGAAGCAGGCTCCAGGCTCTGAGCTGTCAGCACAGAGCCAGACACAGGACTCGAACTCAAAAACTGCTAGATCATGACCTGAACTAAAGTCGGACACATAACCAACTGAGTCACCTAGGCATCCTAGATTTTATTTTATTTTTAATGTTTATTTATTTATGAAAGAGAAAGAGAACACAAGCAGGGAGGGGCAGAGAGAGGGAGGGAGACAAAGGATCCAAAGCAGGCTCCAGGCTCTGAGCTGTCAGCACAGAACCTGATGCAGGGCTTGAGCTCACAAACTGCGAGACCATGACCTAAGCCTCATGATCTGAGCCAAAGTCAGATGCTTAACCAACTGAGCCACCCAGGCACCCCTTCCTATAGATTTTAAATGTTTCTAAGGCAAAATGAGCATGGATCCTTTAAAAATTTAGCAATATGGTATATAGTAAGGGAAAATCTGAGTTTCAGAGTTAATCTGAGCTAAGCATGCACAAGGGCAAGTGATCATGATGCAAACTGGCACCGACGGTGACAGCCTGATTGTTAGAGGCTATAATGGGCCAAAGGGCAAATCTTTACAGACCAGTTTTCTCTGCAAGTAGTAAACAAATAAACAGATAAATAAACAATGAAATAAACGAGTGTGGCTAAGTAGTGACTGACGGTAATTAACATCATGACAAAGGTTAATAATTTTTCAGTAAGATTTTATATTTCCATTTAAAAAACAGATTTTGTCCTATGTTGTAACTTGGATGTGTTCCTATTTATTAAGTAGTGTTAGGTAAAATAAAATATGCTACTATCATCCTAATGATAATCTTTTCATTCTTACAATCTTCCTGCAAACAAAGAAGGAAAAGATAAATGTTCAAACAGGCATGTGTTTAGTGCTCTATCTCTGGCAATAGCCTCAGAAGAATTCTTGTATTTCAGCAATTTAACACTGTCCACACCCAGAATTACGCTCTCAGTCTGGACGGCCAGATATGTTTGCAGCATGCCAGGCACCAGCCAAAATTTTGAAAATAGTGGGCAAAAACACCTCACAGTACCAGGATGATTCTGGTTCTATGGCTGAAACAGCCTTCAGAGGTCAGAAAATTATGCCTGTGTTACTGGGAGGTAATGCTTTAATAAAAACTGTTACAACAGTTTAAATATCTGTGGATCCCAAGTACAGTTATCACCGGCATGTTAGATGCTCTGTAAAACTTCCACTGATAGGAACAAACTATAGCCTATAAACTTGCCAAACAGTAGCATAAACAAGAGGATAAGGCACAAAGTAAAATAAAATGAGCTCTCGTCTTACCAATCTCCATTGATTCGTCTATCACTTGCAATACCACCAGTTTAGGAAAAGAATTCAAAGTGGTTTTTAATGAAAGGGTCAAAAGTATGATCATCCTAAAATAGAATAACAGAGCCAAAAAGTTGTGGAACACTGGAAAAGATATTTGGGACTTCATGGCCACTTTAATCTCTGGGATTTGCCTTCACAGTGAGCAGCAGAAATCACCCACAACCAGGTCCTCAACACCTTCAGGTCTTTTTGCCGGAAAGCCCCAGGACCCGAGCAATCGTCCGGGCTCCAGTGCTGTTCACGCTCAGGCCCTTGTGTTCGGCCTCATTCCTTTGGTTTAACCTTCAGTTTCTCTCTCCGATTATCCCTCTGGTTTATTATGCAGGAGGAAATTGATCCAGGATCAAGGAGAGGGATTTCATACAAATTGCTACTGACATGGTATACCAATTTAAGCATTTATTGACTCTGACAAACTATGTTCAGCCATGCCAGTGCACACTCATTTACATGTCTCGTCCGCATGCTTGGGAAGCCCCAGTTCACTCAAAAGTCAGTGGTACCACCACTGGCATTAGCTTTCGAAGGAGCTCTTTCCTCAGCAATGACCAGTTTTTGCTCATCTTTTGATATCACCAGTTTGGGGCTCTCAGGGTTGTGCTGGTCTGCTCCTGTCCTCTGAGAACAAATTTAGCCCCCAGTAGGCTCTAGACTAGTGGCTTTTAAATTGTTTTGACCCAGGGGCACCTGGGTGGCTCAATGGATTGAGCATCCAACTCTCGGTTTCGGCTCAGGTCGTGATCTCACAGTCTTGTGAGTTCGAGCCCCATATCAGACTCTGTGCTGACAGCATGGAGCCTGCTTGGGATTCTCTCTCTCCTTCTCTTTGCCCCTCCTCTGCCCATGCTCTCTCTCAAAAATAAATAAATAAACTTAAAGAAATGTGTTTTGACCCAGAGCCCACAGTAAGAAATACATTCTTGATCCCAATCTGGGACACACACACGTACACACACACACACACACACACAGAATGCAACAAAGGTTTTAATTAAAAGTAAAAAAACTAAAACCTTGCCTTTACTATGCAAGCTGCATGCTGATTTTTCTATTCCGTTTTATGTTCTTTTTAAAAAAAAAAAATGAGTCAGGATGCTCTAAGTCAATTTCACAATCCCCTAAAAGCATGGGACTTGCAGTCTCAAAAACTCTCATCTTGTGTAGTAGACAGTTCTGGTCTTATCTGCTGGGAACCAGGCTCTTGTTTTCTGCATTCCAACCATCCAACCACAGCTGAACGATTCGCAGGATGTTGCGGGATTTTACTAGTTATCTGACCACTGGTTTAAGGGCCATCCTCAGTAAAATTGGTGCACAAGCACACGCATGTGCATGCACATGGACATACACACACACGCACACACACACGCACACACACACTTCCTCTATTCTGTAGTTCCCATAGAATTTCCGATGGATCTTTTCCAGTTACAGAATATGCCAAAGTTGTTGTGACCGCAATCAATAACAGCCTCACTGCATTCAGCACCCTGGGTTGTCTAAGTGCTCCAGATCTTCCAGCATGACCCACACCTGCCACTCCTCTGCCCCACATGCTAGCCCCTGAGAGCAGATGGGGTGTCAAGCCATCGAGGTAAAGGTTGGCCTTTCAACCCCTTGAAAGTAAAGATAAGAAGAGAGCAGGGACAAGGGTCTTGTAGGGATGTTGACACAATTCTCATTACCTATCAAAGGAAATGTGCTTCAGCCAGCGACACAAATGTTTTTCCTAGAAGTAAACACAGAGGAATTTACTGTGGGATATGCTTCTATCTTCAGTAAACTTAAGATGCATAAAAGCTGCTGGCGTCTTCATCTATATATAAAGAATTCCACAGTATATGTCTTGGTTTTTGTCATTATTCACTCAGTTAATGTTTCTAAGTTTATTTTAAAAGTGTTCTTCTAGAATTATTCCTAGATTTCCCCCAAAGAGCATTTATTTAACAAACTGGAAGAACTGAGGTTCAGAAAGCCCCTAAGCAACCTTGAAAGGAATTCAACACTTGCTACTTACCCTGTGTTACTACATACCCCCTCTTCAACCCCCTGAGCTACAATCTGGTTACTTTTTACCCCCTTGAGACTAGACTTCAATACTTCTCAACTGAACTTTTTCTCTAGGTATCAGACAGGAGAGGCTAAGTTATGCTGTAGTAACAAACAATCCTAAAACCTTAGTGGCTTAAAGTAATTGAGTTTATATCTCACCTCTGCCACATGTGTCCATCCCGCATTGGTTGGGAGAGACGAGGGCTCTGCCATATGTCCTCAGCCAGGGACTCTGGTTTATAGTGTCTCCACATTTAGAATGGTACCAGTCACTGCGATAGCAAAGAAGAGGCACAGGATACTGAGCATCACCCCTCGAAATCTTCTACCTCGTGGTGTCTCATGTCACTTCTGCTTTCATTTTATTCACTAAAACAAGTCACACAGTTATGGCTAACATCAGGAGAATGGAAGAAGTATCGTCTTACCTTGTTCCCAGGAAAGAGACATATAAAGTTTTGTGAACAGCCTTTCTCCCCATCAATAAAAAGGATGCTTTTCCTCGATCTCTCAGCAACATTGAACTCCGTTGATCACCTACCTGTCTTTCTTTAAATTCTCTTCTCCTTTGGCCCTGATCACTTCTTCTCTGACTCCTCCTATTACCCTTCTTTGAATTTTGTTTAAAGCGTATTTATTTTGGAGAGAGAAAGAGAGACAATGGGAGAAGGGCAGAGAGAGAGATGGGGACAGAGGCTGTGAAGTGGGCTCTATGCTGACAGCAGGCAGCCCAAAGCAGGGCTTGAATTCACGGACCACATGATCATGCCCTGAGACCAAATCAGAACCAACTAAGCCACCCATGTGCCCCACGTATTACCCTTCTTTTCTCCCTCAAAATGCATGTGTCCCCATCTTCTGAGCTAAGATTTCATCCCGAATGGACCAAGATGGAGTCTAGAAGAAGCCAAATTCAAACTTTTATCTTTAGGGCTGAAAAGAATCGTCGTCTTGGAAAACTAGGGCAAAAGTAAATATGCATGAATTTACAAAAAATACATTTTTCTCCAAGTTCTTTCTTCTTCTTTTTTTTTTAATGTTTTTTATTTATTTCTAGGAGAGAGAGAGAGACAGCGTGAGCAGGGGAGGGTCAGAGAGAGAGGAAGTCACAGACTGAAACAGTCTCCAGGCTCTGAGCTGGCAGTCAGCACAGAGCCCGACGCGGGGCTCGAACCCACGAACCGCGAGATCATGACCTAAGCGAAAGTCGGACGCTTAACCGACTAAGCCACCCAGGCGCCCCACCAAGTTCTTTCTTCTTAAATAGACAATACAACCAACTGTCTAGAAATCCCACTTTGGAAAATCTACCAAATCATCCAATTTCTTGGATATGCCAACCAAGAAATTTATTGTATCATTGTTTATTAAAGCAAAAGTCTGGGAAAAACTTAATGCCCAGGAATAAGGGATGTGCTTGACTCAACTGTAATATATTCATATCATCAATTATTATGCAACTCTTTAAAAGATTGAAATAAATCTATCTCTACTTGGTGTATTGTTAAAATACACTAAAAGTGATTTGCAGAGTTACATTTATAGAACAATTCCATTTCTATAAAAACAAATACCAACACTAACCAGAAAGGTCCTAAATATGTGTTTCTGTTTGAAAATAAAGGAAATTGTAAAAAAAAATATGACAGCTTGTTAATGTTGATCATCTCAGGAGGATTGGAATGGACAGCAGTGGGAAGAGATTTTTAACCTTCTAAAAATATATCTCAGTACATAATAAATTAGAGGCCTCCAATGCACTGATTGAAGAGGCAGAAAGGAGAANAGCGGGGGGATGAGCATGGAGGAGGGCACTTGTGGGGATGAGCACTGGGTGTTATATGGAAACCAATTTGATAATAAACTATTTATAAAAAAATATATATATATATATCTCAGGATGGTCTCATAGATTGCAAACATTGATACTGTAATTTTTTATTTAATGTATGAAAAGGTAATACAAAAACAAAACCTAAGAAGAGTTTTCATTAAGAAAAACAATAATGAAAATGAATCCTGTCATTTCAACACCTCCACCCTGCCACATGGTCCTCCCCATCCATATTTATTTCATAGCTGCAATCCCAACCTACTAATCAGCTTTTTAGTTAATTCCACATCTTAAAGTTTTTCTCCTCGCCCCCCAGTCTTTACAAAGATCATTCCCTCTACCTTCACCACCTTCCAAAGGGCCAATAAACTGTAACTTATCAAACCACTATTTCAAAGTGGATAGCATGATACCATCACAATACAGGTCTGTCATCTGAGTTTATGTTTTTAAACATTATTTTTCCTTAAGGTGTCTTTTATATTATGAATTTTTGATGTACAAGCAATATTAGATTTTTTTTTACTCTAGTGATTTAGAAGGTGAACACTGTTTTTACATTACTCATCATTAACTTCATACCTTCTATAAATATTTCATGTACATCACCATCAATTTATATCTACCTATTCCAGCATAACTTTAGACTTTCTTTTATGGCAGATAAGGAATTAGATTCTTTTTGGATTTTCTTACTTCTTTCGTGCTTTCTCATTGACCATTAGCATAATCTGAGAGCTAATATACTTCCTTTTGTGTCTTCTATGCACTGCTCTCATTCCTAGCAAATTAATGATCTTCACTCCATCTCCCTCTTGCTGTTGGTAAAAAGAGGAACGAAAAGTATATATTTATGTTTCCTTGTTGGTGCATAAGAAATTTCTTCTGGTGTTTTGTTTATTAAGTAGGTATTGTAATAGTCATTCCTTGTGGTCAGATTGGGGTGGGAATCAGGTGGATGGGACACAGGATTGGGGGGGACAAAGATATTTCACAATATCTAGCTACAATATCTCACTCATGCATTTATCTCGTCAAAATGTACTACCTATAGAAAAAATTCCAATGGGCCCCAATTAGGATAATTTCACACTTCTCTACTACAACTTACAGTAGTGTCAAAAGACAATGAATTCTAGTTTTGGAATTTTTAAAGAAAAAGAGAGGGGCGCCTGGGTGGCTTAGTCGGTTAAGCGTCCGACTTTCGCTTAGGTCATGATCTAGCGGTTCGTGGGTTCGAGCCCGGCGTCAGGCTCTGTGCTGACTGCCAGCTCAGAGCCTGGAGCCTGTTTCAGTCTGTGACTCCCTCTCTCTCTGACCCTCCCCTGTTCACGCTCTCTCTCTCTCTCTCCTAGAAATAAAAAAAACATTAAAAAAAAAAAAAGAAAAAGAAAAAGAGAGTGATACCAGATGGCAGTGACCATATAACTTACTATTTTTTTCATGGAAGATATTCTAAGACCCGAAAATTTTTAGGAACTATATAACTCAAATAGTTATTCTGTTGAAATAACTGGAGGGCCTTATCTAGGATAATGAATGTTAAGAGGAGAAATTTTGGCTATAGAAATAATATAAATAGTGAGCAGTGAAAACAATTATTGCATGTAAACTATAACTATTATCTCAATCACCTATTTTGAAGGTAAGTAAAAACAGGCATAAGCAGAAAAGGGTGGTTCTTTTTTTTTTTTNCCCAGGCGCCCCAGAAAAGGGTGGTTCTTAAGAGAACCAAGAGTAAATAAGAAGAGTGGAAGGGTGTGACTGAACACTATCAGTGTTTGTTTATATAAAGTCCATCAGGCAACGAGGGGGAAGGCAGGAAGCATTCTTGATATCTCTTTGTTCCCTCTGTTTTCAGGTACTATGTATTTTTGGATTGTATCTACCTTGGGTTTCACCATTATAATCTTCTATAGTACCCACTGTACTTTTTTTTTTTTTTTACTGTTCTATGATCTCATTATTGTAGAACAGAATTTTAAGCTCTTCTGTTTGTATTCAGAACTGCCAATTCCTTGAGATGGACCTGTGGATTTTGTTTTGTTTTAATTTCCATGCAGGTCATGGAATACAAAGAGAAGCAGAAAAATGGTCTCAGAAAAGAAAATCATCTCTGTCATCACTGAAGGATTCACAACCTAGAAAAAGAGACAGGCATATAAGCAAATAATTGTAGCAATATAAAAAGCAGCACTGGAAAAAGGTGTGTCAAATTATGCGGGAACAGAAAAGAGAGAGCAATTTGAAAGATGCATTTGAGCTTAGCTGAAGATGACCTTATCCCCATAAGTACATGGACAGGAAACATTCTAAGCAGAGAGAACAGTATCTGCAAAGATATAGTGGCTCGACTAGTGAGGGCCTGATAGGAATTTGGCAAGAATAATATGTGTGAGGAACAAGACTGTGGGGTTTCTTGCAACTCAACTTGAAATGATCTCTAGTTGGCTGTTCGGTCCTTCCAGAAATGTCATTTTGTAAGTCAATCAATTCTAAATCAGTATGCTTTATATTCTAAATAGACTCTAAAAATCCTTAGTTCTCTGAGGGTAGCTTCAGGATGTTGTCAGAACACACCAACGTAACATCAACATCCAGTGTGATAAGAGGCAAAAGATGGGTTTTTAACTGTCAGAATTGTGGTGCATCTGTCAAAGTCCATGAAATCAGCTATGTAAATATCACAGGCCTACCTGCTCTGTGACAGCATAAACCTCAAACTTTTTACTGAGTTAACTAAAAATAAAGGAGGACTCTGTATGTGTCTTCTCATGGAAAATCCAGCTACATCCACCTCCAGATATTCTAGACTTCCTTTCCACAGACATTTCTTATGCCAAATGTATGTCTTCTTTTACGAAACAACTTCGCTCCTCTGGGTCTGCACTTAGAGCTGGAGTTTTGCTTTTCAGAAACACTAAGGATGTGAAAGAGCAAATAATATATTTTGAGCTGGCACTGCATTGAAAGGCTGATATTCCTGCCAGAGCTCCTGTGTGGTTGGGTGACTGGCAATGCTGAGCTAAGCTCACTGGGGCTAGAACATGCTGATGGGGAGAGAGATCAGATCTTCTGAAATGCAAATGTGTCCAGCCTCCTCCTCTGATGCAGGACCAAGAAACCAGAGCACCAGAAGGCAACTTTTGCATGAATAATGCATGATAGCGTTGCTCCTAAGACTGATCTTTGTCAGAATAACAATGGGATCAGGTTGTTTCAGACATTTCCATTAAAGTCAACAAATGTTTATTAAATACTTTGAGCATGGCTGCCAGTCACTGAACTGGTTTTGTAATACCTTCTACAGAGGCTAAGAAAAAGATATTTAGGCTTTGTCCTCAAGCGTGTAAATCTAAAGAGGGAGATGGAACAAGTACACAGACGATCTTTTTTTTTTTCTCATTTTTTATTTTACTTTGAGAGAGAAAGAGTACATGGGAGGGGCAGAGAGAAAGGGAGAGAGAGAATCCCAAGCAGGCTTCACACTGTCAGTGCAGAGCCCGATGCCGGATTTGAACCCAAGAACCGTGAGATCATGACCCAAGTGAAAACCAAGAGTCAGACACACAACTGACTGAGTCACCCAGGCGCCACCAGACAATCTTAATAAAATAAAGGAAATGCAAATGCCATAGGGAGTTAACAATCGTGTCTGTGGGGGTTGAGGAGAAACAAGGACATGAGTGTGTTATACCCAGATCGCAGTATCCTCACCGACCAGAGACCACCAGGGAGACCGAGTCACGCATGCAAAGGGCAAAGGGCTTTATTACGGGCTTAAGCTCGGGCTCACAGACTTCACCAGCTTATGGGTCCGTGCTGAGAGCCTCGAACAAGGGCAGAGTAGGGTTTTTATGGGGTTTGAGACGGGGGAGTTACAGAAGTTGTGACATGGGAACAGTGATCCAATCATAATAATTCAACATCATTGACAGCGGGTTTGACCATACACATTGTCTAGAGTATTCCTTACTTTTGGCGGGATCCAATTACAACATTTAGAGTACCTTTAAAATTCAACCAATCACAGAGCGAGCCTAGGGTCTTGTTCTCGACTAACAGGTTAACTTTAACATTAGGTAACAGGGTTCTATCTATGGTTTCTATCTCCAGGCCTCTCCCTCAGTAATGTGGAGGGTGGTCGCTGGACTTTCCCGATTGGGTGTTGCAAGGGTGGTTTCTCCTGCCTTGGGCAATGTGTAACTGCCTGATAGTTTCGGGAAAGCTGAAACTCAGGCCTTCTAGTTCAGAGGGGAAACTTAAAGCCTGTCATGGAGTCAGTTTGGTTTAGACGTTTAGACTTGTGACCTTACATGTGGTTGAGGGGCACCTGAAGGAGATGTCAACTGAAATGGCTTTGAGGAGTGGGACAGCAACAGTTTTGAGAAACAACTATGTGCCGGGTCCTAGCCTGAGACATCGCACTTAATCCTCCTAACAGCCCTACCGAACAAACAGCTATTGCCATCCCCATTTAACTGATAAGTAAAGTGGGGAGTTGGACAGCATACACCAAAACCACAACTATCAAAGGAGAAAACCAAAGTTGAAGTCTAGATCTGTCTTTTCCTGTAGCACCAAGCTGACTTGTCCAGGAGGAAACATGGGGATGATCTTCAAGAATAAGGAAACCACCAAATCGAAAGCAGGAAGGCAGCAAAGGACAACATACATTATGGAAACAGAATGATCTCGTTATACTGGGGAGAAAGAGTAGAGATTGATGGAGCTTTGAATGCCAAGGGGGGAAGTTTCTACTTGTGCTATCAATAGGGAGCTATAGAAAGTTTAGCAAAAATGCCATGATCCCATCAGTGCTTTAGCAAGGGGACCACAATAAATTGTGTACCTGGGATGAGAGTGGGGACAAACTAAAATCTTTTCACTAGTTGAGAAGGTATGAGACTTTGACGTAGGATGAAACTACCTGGCTTTCTCCTTCACATCACACACACCTATTTCATAGTTGAAACCACATAGTGACTATCTGCAAGCTTAGAGGCCCATCTTGTTCTTACAAGAGTCAATGATTCAGAGGACCACTTCTTGTGACAAGGCTGTTATTCTATTTATGTGGCCACTATCCTCTCTCCTGATTTTATTCTTTTTCCCTGTGTAGGTGAGAGAGAGTGCACGTGTGTGCACGCACATGCGCACGTGTGTGCACACACATACACATACACATTCTAGTTTCATCCCCAAGCCTCAAGTCCTCCAGACACTTGCCTTCCCTGCAATATCTCATAGGTCCCAACACCTGCCTGCACACCTGGCTGTCCCTGCCCCGTACAGCTGTATTCTACCACTTCCTGCCTGGACCAGGAGCTCCAGTCACTGGACTCCATCTTCCTACTTGGTGCCTCATGCTTTGTTTTGTCTGAGGTGGGGCTTATCACCAGAAGCTGCTCCATTCTGGTAGGCATGTCCACTCACCATGGTCTGGCCTATTCCATTATCCTCTGCACCTCTTTACACAGAAGTGGCAGGTATGGATAAGAGGAGGTGATAATCAGAAAGGAACAATGGAAAAACCAACTGGGACTTCCAGACGGGTTGAACAATGAAATAAAGGAGAATAGGCCAAAGTTTGCTCATTCATTCATTTAACAAGCATGATGTACTTGTCTGTATACCAGGTTCAAAGTTAGGTCCTGGCTGTGTAGTGGTTTAAAAAAAAAAGAAAAAAAGCATATACTTGAGGAGGGCACTTGTTGGAATGAGCACCGGGTGTTGTATGTAAGCCAATCTGACAATTAATTATATCCAATAATAAATAAATATAAATTAAAAATTAAAAAAAGCATACATGCCTTTGTTGACTTAACACACTAGTTGAAGAGATGTGTAAAAGGAAATAAACAAATAAAAAGTAGGACTGTCTTGGAGCTTCAAGGAATTTAGAGAAGATTGTGTCTGGATTTCAATGGGTGGAGAGAGTGCTCAAAGGGTTGGAGAGGTTGCTTTTCCACCAAAAATGTGGCACCATGCCTATATATATATTATATATAATATAGTATATAAAATTATAAATTACATATTAATATATATAATAATGCAAGCTCTTACATGGCAATCCAACTTTATTGAACTACTGATACTAAGTTATACAAAATTGCACCACTTGAAGGCCTTTAGTTTACATTTGGCCACTTCAAAGTAGTTGTAACATTAGGTTGGTCAATTTAAATACTGTGGCTCCCTGTTGGATAGGATGCACAATCTTTACACCCGAACATTAATGCATACAAGACAACAAGGCATTGTTAAATAAAACAGCAATAGTTACTGCAACTCAGGACTTGTGACCAATAGTACAGAATTAAACTTACTTCCCACCTTCACGTCCACAGTACTCGTCCACCATTGAACATCTCAAAACATTACACATGTGGAACAATCCCTAACAGGCAAAAACGCTAACCCTGTACATTTGGAATTGCACATTCACTTATGCATGAGCAAGCAAGGGACTGACCATGAGACTCTACAGCTGCAGAAGCCTGGAAGCGATTCACAAAAATGTTAAATTGTTAAAAATATTGTTTGAAAATATACACTATTCGTTGTAAACCCTCACTGTACAAACAACTATAAACATTGTTTCCTATGTAAACAAAAAAGGAGACAGTCTGGACATTTCCTTCCCAACAGATATTAAAGGCCATGTTTGAAACCCTCATCTACTGACTCCGTCCACCGGTACAGACAAAGGTGGGGATAGAAGATGGTGTGGGAAGCCGAGAGGGGAGAGGGGGGAGGAGTGATTGCCCTCTGTACAAGGATCTGTGCTACCTGCCTTAATACAGTCCATCTCATTTAATTCTTACAAGCCTGAGAGCAGGCACTGTGATATCCTGGTTATAAGTGAGGGCATGGGGGCTCAAGAGTGTAAGTTAGTTGTCTGAGTTCACACAGCTGGGCAGTGCCCTTGGCTCCTTCTGCACCCACTTCTTGGAAACGATATGCTACCAGTTGCCCTTCCCACACATACTTCCTGTGACTCCTCAACTTGTGGAGAGCTTCCTCTCTACCCTCAAGGTCATGAATTCTCAAAGGAAATTCTCTCTAAACCTTTCCTCCCCCCACTGCAAACTACTTCCTTACATCCATTCTAGAAAAAATGTTTACCACCTCCACCTCCTCACTTCCCATCAACTCATTTCAGCCTCATTTCTGCACCCACCCTTCTGAAACTGACCTAAGGCCATGTATTAATCAAGGTACTCCAGGACAATAGGATCAATAGGATATATGAAGAAAGTAAGAGATTTAGTATAAGGAATTGGCTAATGTAATTATGGAAGCTGAGGAGTCCCATAATTTGCCATCTGCAAAATGGAGGCCCAAAAAAGCTGATGGTGTAGTTCTGGTCCAAGTTCAAAGGCCCGCCAACCAAAGGAGCCAATAGTGAAAGTCCCAGCCCAAGGATGAGAGAAGACTGATGGCCCAGCCTAACAATCAGGCAAAGACCAAACTCCCTTCCTCCTCCTTTTTGTTCTATTCAGGCCCCCGGTGTACTAGGTGATGCCCACCCAAATTGGGAAAGGCAATATGCTTTACCTAGTCTACCACCTCAAGTGCTAATCTCATCCAGAAACACCCTCACAGACACACCCAGAATAATATTTAACTGGATATCTGAGCACTCTGCGACCTAGTCAAGCTGACACATCAAATTAGCCATTACATGGAGATGTCCTAGCAGATGGTCAAATGCTTTGTTGCTTCTCAGTCTCCAAACCCACTGAGGCTTACTGGGATTTGATAGTGTTTATGTAGAGTTTACACATAAAACAGATGGAAGTGGGACTCTATTGTAGCTACTACTGTGGCAGGGGAGGGGCCTGGCCTCTCCGCCGCCCTTCTTCCTCCCTCCTCCCTGCAGCACTGTCCCAAAACCTCAGGGGGCCCCAGAAATTCTGACGAGCAGAGACTAAGCAGCACTGTACAGAGAAAAGAGCTCAGGATTTGACAGTGGTCTGACATGGGCTAGATACTTAATGCCCCCCAATCCACTCCCATAGCTCTGAGGAGTAAAGGAAGTCACTGGGTGGTTTGATCCCTCCCTGGAAAGGAAAGGGGGGGGAGTTCAACATAGTTGACTGATGGACAAAGCAAAAAGAGCCCAGAGGAGCCGACACTGCCATGAACTTAGTACTAGGATCATAGTTAAGAAAAATCTTTAGGCAGAATGAACAAAGAACATTAGATTTACACTCAACTCGAACCCTTAAAAGAAAGCCAACGTATCGGTAACTTACATCTCCTACAGACTGTGAGCTCTTTGAAGGCAGGGACCAGGTCATAGACTCCTGCCTCTCCACCAAACCTAGCTCTGCCATGGAATCTCAGGGGAAGCTCCATAAACACGTGGGTAGTTGCATAAAATTGAAATCCATCCACACACCACACACATTCGTTTTTCCTTAGAAATCACCCTCATCTCCGACCCCATGGCTCTCCATGGGTCTAGGGAGCCACTAGTGCTGATATTTCTATATTTACATTAACCATTTCCAGCCAGTTGCCATGCATATTGAGAAGGAAATGTACAAAGGGGAATGAAATTCACTTTGCAAAATCTTACACAACCATAGGAAAAGTTTGCTGGTTTGTTGCATTGTTGTGAAAACATTATTTTTCACAGCTGATACTCCGTTTTGCTGTCAGAGGAAGGAATAAATGAAGGGAGCTAGCGCTTGGCCTGGGAATTCAGAAAAGACGGCCATGTGGTTTTGCTTTTTTCCTCTTCCAGATCAGCACCTCTCAACTTAAGTCACACAAATTCAGAGTGAGGCACTTTCTCTCTCTTTTACAAATTTTATGACAGTGCTATTTTCTGTCAAATTAGCACAATTCTCGCTTTTTACTAGCCTTTGTTATGTAGATCTATAGATAATTTTAATTCTATTGTCCTTGTCTTTATTAAGCTGATACCCTCTACTGCATTAAATTGGGTCATAAAAATTGTATCACGTTATTTTATGTAGCATAAATATAATGTCGTGTGTTCACTGTACTGTCAAGTGTTGGTGGTAATGAATAACTGACATTCATTGCCCGCTGAGAATGCTGACTTTCCCTCCCACACCACAGCTGTGGCTGATACCAGACTATTTTCAAGCTACTATCTCTGCTTTCCCCTAAGAATCACCTGGTGAGACAATCGCCTATTCTACTCCAACCTAATTGTATCATATCTCCACTGAAAAAAAAAAAAAGGAAAGGAAAATAAATCCACAGCAGTCCTCTCTTTGTTCATGACTCAGACTCTCTTATGAGGTTTTTCTTAGGCAGTAAGAAATTGAATGCTTTAAATTTTGAGAAAATACATAGTCTCTTAGTGACCTGATGGGACCAGGTTTTTCAATCTTCAGTGTCCTGCATTGCCTTCTGACACCAGTGTCCCAATCTACTAGAGGCAGCTGCCCATTCACTTGGGGTTCTCTCGATCTCAAAGGACTGGGGTCAAGGCACAAAGAGACAATGCCCCCAGAGGAAAAGTTGGGAATGGCAGAGCCAGGAAACAGCCATTCCCAGTCTAGAAGACTCCAGAGAGGTAAACTGCCTAGGAAATCTCCAATAGCTTGTAGGGCAGGAGGGAGTCTTTTGGCTGGAGAAAAGCTTTTTTAGGAATAGAAGCATCCCCATTTTCATCCCTAAGCTGGGGAACAGTGGGAAGAGAGGGAAGCTGATGGCTCCACTTTCTGAAATAAAAATTGATGTTTGATCACCACCAACGGTGTCCTTATCTACCTCACAAGAGGGTCATGTACTCTATACCCGAGACCAGGACTTTGAAGAGTACACAAAATTCTTATTTCTGTCATCCCCTCTCTGTGTCCCTAAAGAGACCTGCAGTGAAACCCTTAAAACACAAAAGGAATAAGTGCTTCCTTGGAGAGCAGGGAGATGTAGGGAATTGGATAAAACACTGGCCATTGTGCATCTGAGATTGGGAGCAGAAAACCAGGGAGGAGAGAATTATGGAAAGCTCTAGAGGAAAGAAAAGCAGACCAAGTCACTGGGGTTTGTGTGAGGAAAAAGACTCAAATCTCTGACATGGACCAGTGTCTTCATCTCCCCGTGCCTTTGTAAAATAAGCATGGTAGTAATTTCCCCCTCTTAAAGTTACCATGATTCTTTTTTTCCATTTTTCTCCCAGCCTTGACATAAATATTTCTCAGAAATTTTTAGCTCTCAAAATACATCTGGGGAAAAAACAAAAGCAAATAACATTTGGACCCTCTGGATGTGGAAAGTCAGCTTGGTCCTGTCAGTGATATCCGGCCCAACTTGGACCCCTGGCAGGGAGGAATCCTTTGGGGCTCATAGTTCATGCTGTTCATTTCCAAGTTAACCTCTGTTTCATTAAGGGCAACAAACCGTGTCATTTCATTTGTCTTTAGATTCGATGCAGTGGCATCTGGATTCTAAACTTGCAATGTGTCCCAGGTGTACCCCAGTCCAACTTGGGAGGGACTGTTTCAGATGGTGATGGTAGAAGGCAGTTCCCAGGCCAAGGGCTACGCCCAGGAAGAGTTGTCAGTGCCCTGAAGATGTGCAGGGATCCAGAAGAATGGGCAAACAAACTGTGCAAACAAAGCAGAAATTCTGTGCCGCTTTTGCCCAGGACAAGGAAGTCTAAGTGTATGTATGTGTGAAGCAGAGGGCAAAGCATGGACAAAGATGCCTGACCATTCCTTACCAATGCACTGTCTTAGTTCAGACCCTCCATCTCCACTTGGACTTTAGCAAGAGTCTCCTGTAAAGAAATGAAAGTAAAATGCAGAGCTTCCCAGTTGGGGAAGAACAGGAGATTCTGGCAAAGAGTGGTGGCTAGATGTGGCTGGCCAAAGAGTCCTCACCAAACCCCCTTATCTCCCACTTGGGACACTTCCCCTGCTTTTGCTGCCACCACCACCATACAGACCCTGAAAGTCAGGTGGAGAGGGGACCACAGCTTCTGCTGTATGGTTCTGACCAAAATATGGACTTAAATCTCTACCCTTAGCCCCATTTAGCACAGCTGAGAAATATGGAAATTTCAAGGAAATTTCACTAAATCCAGAGAGAGAACAATAAGTAAATAATTCCCCAGAATGCACATTTCATAGAAACAGCATGATTTCCAGAATTTTTGAGGCTCCAGAAATGAGCTTCCAGTCCTATAGGAACAGGGATAGTCAAGTTTCCAGAGTCCATGTTTCCATGCTCCTGTCTAAGAGACATGCCTCTTCTTCAGGTTATTGACAAATGTGGTATTGACTGGGGTATGTTGCAAAGTATTAAACAAAACAATGCCAGGAATGTGGAGAGACAAATTGAGGGTCAGGACAATCAAAATAAGGTCCTAGCATGGGCAATGCGCTCTTTACCACATCTGCAATAGCTGCTCTCCATGTATTATTTCTATGCCAGAAGCGAAACATGCTTGGTTCTCTGAGCAACAGGATGGGGAGTTGGTAACAGTGATAAAAGTGGGGTGGGGACAAGAAGTCTTCATTCATAGAAGCCAAAAGAATAAGGAGTTTATGCTTGGACAATTTTTCCTTGGCCAATGAATCACTTTCCCTGAACTTTTCTCCTTAGTAATTTTTCCAAAGGTGACTTTCCACCACGCACAGGCAGGGCTTTCCACTCATCAAGGAGTGAAATCTCTCAGGGCACCTGGGTGGCTCAGTCAGTTAAGCTTCCACCTTTGATTCAGGTCATGGTCTCACAGTTCATGAGTTCGACCCCCATGTTGGCCTCTGTGCTGACAGCTCAGAGCCTAGAGCCTGCTTCAGATTCTGTGTCTCCCTCTCTCTCTGCCCCTCCCCTGCTCACACACACACTCTCTCTCTGTCTCTCTCTCTCTCTCTGTCTCTCGCAAAAGTAAATGAGCATTAAACAATAAGAAGAGGTGAAATATCTGTCTCCTTCCCTTGAATCTGGTCTGGACTTCTGACGTGTTTTGACAACACAATATAGTGAAAATGACATTCTAGGACTTCCAAGCCCAGGCCTAAAAAGAACTAACAGCTTCTATGTCCCCCTTCTATCTATCAAAAGAAGGGCAACTACTCTGAGACATCCATGCTATGAGGAAGTCCAGACAAGCCAGGTGGAGATGCCACTTAGAGGGTGAGAGATGCCAGGCCACCAGGCAGCTCTTCCAGTCCTCTCAATGAATAAATAGACATACAAGTAAAGGAGCCATCATGGACTTTCTGCTCCAGCAGGCAACACATAGAACAGGACAGTTTCCCAGCTAAGCCCAGCATAGATTATAGAATCAAAAGAAATTATAAATTGCTGTTTTAAGCCACAAAATTTGGGAGTGGCTTGTTACACAGTAATAAAAAACTGAAATGCCGCCTTATGCCACAGTAAGTCATCGTCCCTTCTGTGCTATCTTGGTATTTTTATACACATTTTTGTAACTGTTGGATTTCTAACTGGTCAGTCTTCTCTTTGAGACCTTAAAGACAAAGGCAGTATCTTAAGCACCTCTGATTTCTCAAATAGCAGGTGCTCAATAATTAGCTATTGGGTGGATGATGGGCTAGATGGATGGAGGCACGAGAGATGATAAATATAGGAGCCCTTTTCTCTCAAGGAGCCAAAAAGAATGATTTAGCTTAAGAGAAAAGTCCTTCCCTACAACCTTTCATCTGACACTTGAAGGAAAATGAGAGAATTTAACACAGAAATACAGATAACTTAGAAACTGAGGATGAATAAGGGAACTCCTTCATATTAGTCAGCCTCTATGAGGTTAAAGAAAATATATACTGGTCTCTGCCCCCAGTTCCTGACACAGAGCCCCTGAAATCCTTGTGACTTCCTACGTGATAAGAGCATGAGGAAAATCTCTTGTCCTAATATTTGTTTTTGACCCCATTCTGACACAGGCTCCCCAAACCCTTTGAAATTCCTAAGTGATGAGAGTTCTGGTGCATTTTTTGTTGCCTCAATAGGAGGCAGCTCAGGGTGTGCTCCTGGATTGGGACTGGTCACCAGAAAGATCAAGCCATGATTAGAAGCTTAGGATTTTCAGCTCCACCCTTCTCTAGAGAAGGGAGAGGGACTAAACTGGAGTTGATAATTGTTCATGCCTAAGTGAAGAAGCCCCCATAAAATTTCAACAGAATGAGGTTCAGGGAGCTTCCAGGCTGGCAAACACATTCATACCAGGAGGGTGACATACGCCAGCTCCATGGGGACAGATGCTCCTGCACTCAGGACCTTGCCCTGTATCTCTTCATCTGACTGCTCATCTGTAGACTTTATCATATCCTTTCATAAACTGATAAATGTAGGAAAGTGTTTCTCTGAGTTTTGTGAGCTACTCTAGCAAATTAATTGAAGGGGGTCTGGGATCCTCCAATGCATAGCCAAGTCAGACAGAAGTTTTGAATAACCTGGAGATCTACTAGTTGTGATGGGCATCTGAAGTGGGGTAGAAACAGTCTTGTGGGGCTGGGTCCTTAACCTGTGGGACCTGACACTATCTCCACGCAGATAGTATTAGAATTGAGTTAAATCATAGAAGACCCCACTGGCTTCTGGAGAATTATTTGGTATGGGAATAAACCTCCACACCTTTGGTGACAAAAAGCGTCAAAAGCATTTTCTGTGAAAGTAAAGGAGGCACACAGATAAGAAATGGGGTTTTTCCTACACAAAGTTAAAAACGGGGTTTTCCTTTATAGCTTCCATCTCACTGGTGATAAAGGACATATAGTCATTTATTGAAGACAATGATCAGGACAGATTTGATAAAGAAAGGACTCAGATAGAGAAAGGACTGGGATAGATAATGCAAAAAAAGGAAGGTATTAGAATGACTACAAAGGAGAAAACATTACTGGGAATGTCAGTCTAAAGCAACGGTTGTTGGTAGAAGCTTCTTAAAATGAGGATCACCTTTCTATTGAGGAAGAAATAAATAGATAACAATTTAAAAAATGAAAGCCTTTTACCTACTAGAGATGGTTGAGATTTGAATTTTAGAGAAACTCCATAAGTTGCCAGAAAGGCCAAATTGAAATGACCTCATGAAGTAAATTCATGATTAAATTTATAAAAATAATTGTACTTTTTTCCCCAAGCAATAAGATTCAACATACTTTGGCAAATTTTGTAGATGAGGTGAGGCATGCACCATCTGTGTAAAAAAATTGTCACCAAATGCTTTCACACATCTCCGTGTTTAAATGTGTCGTAAGGTCAAAAGGTAGAGATGGTAGGGGCTAGAGATTTGTAAAAATAAATCTTTATAAATTAACTTTGAAAATTAAAATCAACATATGAATAGTAATAACTGCTTATTAGACTTATCACAGATTCTTCAAAAAACAAAACTTTATATAGCAGGTATTAATTTGTAATCACCATGTCAGGTTAAAAAGCATTATGTTCTCTCTCTCTCTCTGTTATCTATTCCCAGTTGTTTACTATCTCTGGTAATTGGCTAACCATGGGAGGGGCAGTCTCCCCAGAGCAAGCAGGGCCTCAGATGTCAAAGCCTCAGAATACAGATAATGAAAGACATGGGTAATGCAGAGCCAGGATATTTGTGCAGGACGGATAGATTTTTGTGCAGACTGGAAGCGCCAGTGTGGAAGATCCAGTCTCCCTAGAGCTGCCATTTCCCTTACCTTTTGGAGATCCTCTCACTTCCCAAGAAACTAGCTCTCCCTCAGCTCTGGGACCTGCTATCCTCTCCCAGACCAGCTATTTCAATTTACACCCTGTGCATTAATTAGGATAGTTTCAGCTCTGGGGCACCTGGGTGTCTCAGTCAGTTAATTGTCTGACTTGATTGCAGCTAAGGTCATGATTTCACGATTGTGAGATCAAGCCCCTTGTCAGGCTCAGCACTGAGCGTGGAGCGTGCTTGGGATTCTCTCCCTCTCTCTCTCAAGAAATAAATACACACTTAAAAACCCATGTCTTTAAAAAAAAAAAAGCACAGTTTCACCTACAAATAATTAAAAAACTCAACTTGACTTTACAAATAAAGGGAAGGGAGGCCTGGGTTTCTTAACAGACTGACTTCAGCTCAGGCCATGAATTTGTGGTTCATGAGTCCAAGCCCTGCATCAGGCTTTGTGCTGACAACTCAGAGCCTGGAGCTTGCTTCAGATTCTGTCTCCCTCTCTCTGCCCCTCCCCCTCTCGCTTGTGTGTGTGTGTGGGGGGGGATGCGCACACGCACACACACTTGCTCTCTCAAAAATAATCATTAAAAATTTTTTAAATAAAGGGAAGTTTTGGCTCACTTGTAGGGAAGTCTTCAGGTGTGGTTCTAAGATTCTACCGCCATGTGTGGCAGTCTTAATATGTCTCCAAATTCTTTGATGCTTCTCTTTTCAAAAAATGAAGCCTAATTCCCCTCCCACTGAGTACGGGCTGGACTTAGTGGCTTGCCTCTAATGAATAGAACATGGCAGAAGTTGCAGTGTGTGACTTTTGAGACAATAACATAAAAGGCATTAACGTTTCCTTACGCTGGGAGCACCTGAGTGGCTCAGTCAGTTAAGCACCTGACTCTTGATCTCAGTTCAGGTCTTGATCTCAGGGTCGTGAATTCAAGCCCTGTGTTGGGCCCTGCGCTATGCATGAAGCCTCCTTAAGAAAAACAACTTTTTGTTTTTAAAATTATTTTTTAATGTTTTATTTATTTCTGAGAGAGAGAGAGAGAGACAGTGTGAGCAGGGGAGGGTCAGAGAGAGAGGGAGACAGAATCAGAAGCAGGCTCCAGGCTCTGAGCTAGCTGTCAGTGCAGAGTCCAATGTGGGGCTCAAACCCACAAGCTGTGAGATCATGACCTGAGCCGAAGTCAGAGGCCCAACCAACTGAGCCACCCAGGCACCCCAAGAAAAAAAATTCTATGAAAAAATTTCCTTACTCTGTGGGAAGTCATCTACCATGCTGTGAAGATACTTAGGCAGCCCTATGGAGAGGGTCCTACCTACAGCAGTCACAAATCTGCCACCTATGGAAAAGGGCCATCTTAGAATCAGCTCCTCCAGCTCCAGAAAAGCCTTCAGATGAGTGCGGCTCCACCTGACATCCTGACTGCAACCTCCTGAAAGACCCTGAGAACCTGAACCACCTACCCAAGCCACTCTCAAACCCCTTGTCCAAAGAGTCTGTGTGAAATAATTACCTTGTTGTTTTAAGCTATTTCATTTTAGGATAATTTGTTACACAGCAATAGATAATCATTATGCCTATTTCTTCTTTTTCCCATTATGCCCTTTTCCACATGGCAGTTTAGTTCTTAAGCCTACTTCCCTTGTGAGGGTAAAATAGCTGTATTATTACTTCCAGGTCTGACGAACACACACCTCACTGTCCAAAAGAGGGTCTGCATCCCCAGCAATTGTCTTAAGCTTCTGACAAACTGTTTCACCCCTGGACCAACCCCCGAATTAGGGAAATAACATGTGCTGATCAGAAAAGCCCTGGGTTACCTGAACTATGACAAGGATAATGAACTTTACCTAAACCTCCTGACTGCTAGACACCCCTTCCTGGGGAGCCCCAAGCAGAAACTCTAAGCTTTTGAAAACAAAAGCAATGAGGGGCACCTGGGTGGCTCAGTTGGTTGAGCGTCCGACTTCGGCTCAGGTCATGATCTCATAGTTTGTGGGTTCGAGCCCCGCGTCGGGCTCTGTGCTGACAGCTAGCTCAGAGCCTGGAGCCTGTTTCAGATTCTGTGTCTCCCTCTCTCTCTGACCCTCCCCTGCTCATGCTGTCTCTCTCTCTATCTCTTTCCCAAATAAATAAAATATTTAAAAAATTTTAAAAAACCAAAAGCAATGAAAAGGGGTGGCCTTCATGCAATGGACCTTTCTGTTGCCAAACTAACTTCCCCAGAGGCCAAAGAAATTGAAAGCTTGGCTTCCTCTTTTGTCACAGGAGTAGTGATGTGGAGGGGGAAAATATAACGGCAGCAAAAGACAAATGACTATCTCATTAATCAAGTTGGTGCTTGGGGTGCCTGGGTGGCTCAGTCAGTTAAGCATCTAACTTCAGCTCAGGTCATGATCTCATGGTTCATGGGTTCAAGCCCCATATCGGGCTCTGTTCTAGCTCAGAACCTGGAGCCTGCTTCAGATTCTGTGTCTCCCTGTATCTCTGACCCTCCCCTGCTCACGCTGTCTCTCTCTCTCTCTCTCTCTCTCTCCTTCTCTCTCTCAGAAATAAATAAAAACATTAAAAATATTTTTTTTAATTAAGCTGGTGCTTATTGTAGCAGGTCTCTGATGGCCCCCTGTAAGGTAACAGAAAATATGTATCTATTGATCTCTGCCCCCCAGTGCCTGGCATGAAACTCCTAAAACTCTTGTCATTTCCCAAGATACAAGAGTGCTAAGAACATCAGTTGTTCTAAAACGTGGTCTTTGATCCCAGTTCCTGATGCAGAGTTCCTAAAGCCTTTGGAATTTCCCAGGTGATAGCAATGTCTTTTGTTCTAAGCAAGGCTGGGTGGGCTTCGGGATGGGCATTGGTCACATGAAAGACCAAGCCGTGATCAGAAGCTTGAAGTTTTGAGTCTCACACATCACTCTCCGGAGATGGGAGTGGGCTGGAAATGGAGCGAATGATGCATCATGCCTACCTGATGAAGCCTCCATACAAATCCTATAGGTGTAGGGCTTGGAGAGCTTTCAGGCGGGCAAACGCATGGAGGTGCAGGGAGAGAGGAGTGCCTGCACAAGGGGTGGAAGCTTCCTCACTCCTTCCCACATAGGCCTGTCTTGCATCTGGCTGTTCATCTGTATCCTTTATCATATCCTTTTATAAAAAACAGTAAGTAAACTGTTTTCCTGAGTTCTGTGAACCACTCTAGCAAATTAATGGAACCAAAGAGGAGGTCATGGGAACCTCCCATTTATAGCTTATAATCATTCAGAAGCAAAGGTGACATGTAGATTTGTGACTGGCATCTGAATTGCATGGGGGTATGTGTGTCTTACGGGACAGAACACTTAACTTGTGGGATCTGACGCCGTGTCTAGGTACGCAGTATCAGAATGGAGTTAAATTGTAGGACACCCAGCTGGAGTTGCAGAGAACTGCTTGTTGTGAGAAAACCTACACATTTCTAGTGTCAGAAGTGTTCTGAGTGTAACAGCGCTATGAGAGTAAGGGAGAAATGCTGGAGAAGGACTGAGTCTTTGTCAACACTCCTGAATGTGATCTCCACCCCAGAATCTCTCCTCAAACCCCAGAGTCACATCCAACTTCCTCTGGACTTGTCTATGTTGATGTCTAGAAGACATCTTAAATTATACATAGCCAACCTGAGATCCTGATTCATCTCCACAGACATGCTCATGACTCATATCCAATCCATCAGAAATCACGCTGGCCCTCCTCCAGAATTTATCTGGAATCCCATCACTCTTCACCACTTTCTGTTAATCTTTGGTCACCATCATCTCTCACCTCCATTACTGCCTCCTAGCCAGTTTTCCTTGCTTCCTAGACATCTGTATTCATCACAGTAGCCAGGAAATCCTCCTATGCTCAAAACAATTGTTCAAAATCCTGTAGTGGTTCTCCATTTTTCTCAGAGGAAAATCCTAAATCCTTATAACAACCTGCAAGGCGTTATGCAATCCTGGGCACCCCGGACCCCCACTTCTCCCAGTTCCTTTTTTTTTTTCTTAAACTATTTTTAGATACCCTGGCCTTCTCCACCAGAAAACATGCCAGGAAACTTCCTACCTTTGGGCAGTTTCTTCTGCCTTTGAGGGTCTTCTCCCGGCCAGTAATTCCGTTACTGTCTTCAGGTCTCAGCTTACACCTCAACAAGGTTCACCTGCACCCACTCTATTTAACCATGAGGTCTGCACAGCCCCCATCTACCCTCCCAAGCCCTGCCTTGCCCGTATCATATTTTCATGTTTTCTGGCTCTTATCATCATCTATATAATGTATTTGTAATTATATTCATCATCTACCGTCATCCCCTGAGCCACACATCTTCCACAAGAATAGGGCTCTGTGCACATCTTTTTCACAGCTGGATCCTAGTCCTAAGATGTTGGAACCTCCGTGTAGGTACTCGGTAAATATCTGTCAAGTGAATGAATGGCTGGCTCACATCAATCTCCTGACATGGGGAACTCTTTTCATGCACACTTGTGGAGTGGTTCAGGAAGTTGCTGGAAATTGCAGAACAAGAGGGTGAAGAATTGGGATTAAAGTCTGGCCCTCATTCCTCCCCACAAGAAATCTCTGTAATTAGACCCACCCCCTCCCCTCTGCCATAACTTGGAGTGTAATTATGGAGATCTTGTTTTTTAATCAGAGCAGATTTCATTAAGTTAAAGAAAATGTAAAAATTATGAAGATAGCCTGAGGCTAGGAATGCTATCAGTGAAATGAGGCTCTTAATTTATGTGATTTGACATCTGGGGACTATATTTAGTAATCACTTTTGTCTTCAAATACATAAAATTGTCCTAACAAAATGGCTTCCTCCTGATGATTTCCATCTTCACCTAGGCACATTGGATCTGTGCGTGTGTGCATATGTACCCACAGGATTCGGAAACTGATGAATCCCTGTATATGTATATATTTTTTGAAATATTTGTGATTAATGTTTCTGACCTTGTTCCATTGAATAATAAATGGGGGGAAAAGTGCTCCTGTTGTATTATCATAGGCCCAGGAACTTGTATTATTCTGAGAAGTAACCTTTCCCACTAGGGAAAGACTAGTGAGTCTAGAATTTGACAGCCATAACAAATATACCCAAGGCCCACCTCCCTACCCCTCCACCCCTGCCAACCACTTACCCCATCCATGACTGCTTAACACTGGGTTTGCCCTATCCGCAGGCTTCATCACTAGGGATGAATGAATGTATATGAATGCTTGATGGAAAGTGGGGCATACACAGATTTATCAAGGTGAGTAAAGTTTACACTCCAGTCATGGAGTGTAACTTACAAAAAAACCTAGCCACTTGATTTTTGGCTTTGTAATTCAAATTAGATTAGGTGGCCCAGTGTGAAGTCCCATATATTCTAATAAATCCCATAACACAGCACTTGGCTTACTTTGGAATTAAACCTATTTCCTTGACTCTATCTCCCTATGTCCAACAAAGTCTTAGAGAGTGGAAACTTCCCTGACTCACTAATGTGGCTGTAACCTCCGTGCCTGACACACAGTAGGCATTCTGTAATTTATTTGATGCTTGTTGGATTGCATAAAAGAAAGAATTAATAATGTAATAAGAGAATTAAATTAGAAGAACATTTATAAATGATGCATACAGAAAAAAAAATTGATTACTGAGACTGCACCAGGGTTGAATCAGCTGTTTCCATTACAGAGACTGAATTCTGGTCACTAGAAAGACATCCTATGGCATATAATCCTATGGCCACTGATCTTATTAAACTGATTACAAAATCTTGGCAGGAATACTGTTAAAGGAGCTATGGGGATTTCAGTTCAATGATCCTGAACATTCTATTTATTGAAAAGGACCAAAATGGAATGGGCTGCCTCTGGGTGGTAAATGCTGTGTCACTTTGAAGTGGAATGCCATTTTCTGAAGGCCCTCTGCAATCAGGTAGGGAATTACACTAAAAACTCTTTAAGATCCCTTTAATCTGTTACTTTATGAGTGTGGCCGTCAGGGGTCTATAACTGGGAAGCAGAATATGAATTCTTCCAGAATTCTTCCAGAAGCTGCTACAGAGAATGCACCTGGAGCAAGCCAAGACCCAGAAGCCAAGAAGTACTCTGATGGCCTTCCCAGGGCAGTGATCCAGGTCCCAGGAAATGGCTCCTGACGGCCATTGCAAGGAGAGATCTAGGAAATGCTGGGTGATCCCACAAGGTCACTAATCAAGAAAAGTGAAATAACTAACTTTCTTTTATTTTTAGCATTTGGGTGCCAGGAACCCCAACTTCACCCCAGGCTGGTATGACTTAGAGGATATACCTGTTACACTTGCCCCTCTCCCCTGTGCTGGCTCTTAATTCAAACTGATGTTCAAGACTCATTTTATCCTTTCTTTGACCACCGTCTCCCACACAACCCATAAGGTTTACCTCCTCTTTTCCTTTCTCTTATTCTATAATCACTTGTTTTTTTTTCCTATGCAGTCTGGATCTTTAAATGATTAGACCTAGAAAACCAATAGTTTTTTTTTAATTTTTTAATGTCTGTATTTTTTCTGAGCACAAGCAGGGGAGGGACAGAGAGAGAGAGAGAGAGAGAGAGAGACTCTGAAGCAGGCTCCAGGCTCTGAGCTGTCAGCACAGACCATGAGATCATGGTCTGAGCTGCAGTCAGACACTCATCCAACTGAGCCACCCAGGTGCCCCGAAAACTATAATTTTACAATATGTAAGAATTTTCTTCATTCTGGGGGTGGGAATTTGCTCTTAGCGAAGACTCTACTTTTTGTTTGTGTGTCTGGTAGGTATCTATCCAAGAAGTGATTCTAGTGTAGATAGTTTAGGCTGAGAATGTTAAGTATTCCAGTTACCAAAGGCAATTCATTTATTCAACAAATCTTTAAGTGCCTGTATATCGGGCTTGGCAGGACTTCTGAGGCAGCTACAGCAGTCTTCATGGGGCCATCTTTATGCCAGCATGGGAAACCTCTGGTTTGTAAGACTCCCTCTCACACCCCCCACGCCTCCATCCTTGGGGTCTAAACAGAGCCTCACGTACTCAGCTGACACCTTATCTTCCACAGGCCTCCACACCTCTGGGAGGAGTCTGGAAGAAGCATTGGAGCTCAGAATCTTCCTTGACAAGATCCCCACCCCTCTCTTTCCCCTCAACACTCACAACTTCACCACAACCATCCATCTGTATGTCCTTTGTCCCCATTTGTATTAGTCGTTGCAGGAAGCCCACATCCCCCACTCCATCCTTCATCCCCAAGATCTCCAAAATGTTC
Source organism: Crocuta crocuta (assembly GCF_008692635.1). Taxonomy (NCBI): domain Eukaryota; kingdom Metazoa; phylum Chordata; class Mammalia; order Carnivora; family Hyaenidae; genus Crocuta; species Crocuta crocuta. The sequence goes on from NW_027529526.1 coordinate 6,271,526, forward strand.
TGTATGTTCAGACCCCATCTCATAACCCTCTCCAACTTCTAAAATGGTCAATGTCTGGAATTCATGGTCATAATAGGCAATGTTCCCTAAACACTCATGCCTTCTCTACAGGCTGCCTTCACCCTCTGGCTCTAACTGAAACCTAGCTCTTCCCTGAGAGCAATGTTTACGTTGCAATAGTTCCCACATCCTTCCTGTCACTGGAGCTTATGGTGGGGTGGGGGGGGGAGGGGGAGGATCTTTCAAGTCCTCACTGTTGCTTCTCATCATTCTCTTCTTACCTCTGAAAGAACCATAGCTCTGACTCCCATGTCGTCAGACTTTATCACCCACCATCTCTCATTGCTGCCCTCACCTGTGAACTGTGGGTGATTCCCACAGTTTCTTCAATATTTGGGGTCCTCTCTCATATGACCAATGTCCACCAATGTCTGTCCTTCCAACCCTCTTCCTGTCATAATCCTAGGTCACTTTAACATCTATATATTTGATCTTTCTACTATCCTGACCTCCAGTTTGTTGCCCTTCCCTCTACTGGTCTTGTCCTTATGGAAATGAACCAAAGCTTGAGCCAGCTATAGAGCAAGTGAGTCAGCAAGTGAGTCACAGGCAGGCAAGAGTATGAGAAACCTTTATGATGAAAGGAAAGGAAGGCTTCAAGTGCACCCTGACTGATGTTATTGGTGTAGGGAAGCTGGAGGCTGGCTAACTGAACACAGGCCATCACGTGTGATTGATTTGGAGACAAGATACAAAATTGGCCATGTTAAAAGAAAATTTTCCACAGATAATATACTGTTCTAGCAGGCTTTTATTCAGTGATTCATGAATTTTATTCAGTGATTCAGTAGGGCAGGTAGAAAGGATCTCCAAAAAGCTGTACAAGACAAGAGATTTTTATAGACCAAAGTGAGCAGGAACAAGGAAGTTATACTGGCATTTGCTAATTACTTTCCATATTTGGAGCCAGGTCAGGTAACTTATTCTGAGCAGGCATCTGCTGATTGGTTGACTGTTCCTTTTCTGGGACTGCCAAGCATAGAAACTTAATAAAGTTTTGGTTTGCGGATATGGGGTTTAACATGGCAGCTCCACCTTGGGCCTAATCTAGCTACTTTAACAATTATGCAACACTTTTAGGGCCCATGAAAATATTTTAATTTACTTTAAAATTAGAAGAAACAGGGGTGCCTGGGTGGGTCAGTTGGTTAAGCTCTGACTTCGGCTCAGGTCATGATCTCACAGTTCGTGGATTCGAGCCCCATGTCGGGCTCTGTGCTGACTGCCANAAATTAGAAGAAACAGTGAATATGATTACACACTCAGCCTAGATAATATTCATCTTAATATATGCTACCATACATTTATATATATAATACATTATAGAATCATCATGAAACCTCTTAAAAGCATAAAGCTAAACAAAAATCAAAAGGGCCATACTAATGCTTCAGCAGAACTCAATTTTTTGTTGTTATTGTTAGCATTCTTTTTTCTTTTTTTATTCAATTTTTATTTAAATCCTAGTTACTTAACATACAGTGCAATGTTGGTTTCAGGAGTAGAATTCAGTGATTCATCGTTTGCATACAACACCCAGTACTCATCACAGCAAGTGTTTTCTTTTTTATTTTAATTTATTTTTTTAATTTACATCCAAGTTAGTTAGCATATAGTGCAACAATGATTTCAGGAGTAGATTCCTTAATGCCCCTTATCCATTTAGCCCATCCCCTCCTCCCACAACCTCTCCAGTAATCCTGGAGTCTCTTATGTTTTGTCTGCCTCCCTGTTTTTATATTATTTTTGCTTCCCTTCCCTAATGTTCATCTGTTTTGTATCTTAAAGTCCTCATATAAGAGAAGTCATAGGATATTTGTCTTTCTCTGACTGATTAATTTCTCTTAGCATAATACCCTCTAGTTTCATCCACATAGTTGCAAATGGGCAAGTGTTTTCTTAATACCCATCACCCATCTAGCCCATCTCCCACCTACCCCGCCTCCCTCCATCAACCCCCAGTGTGTTCTCTTTTTTGTTGTTGTTGTTTATTTATTTATTTATAAGGTGGGGAGGGGCAGAGAGAGAGGCAGAGAAAGAATTCCATGCAGGCTCCACACTGTCAGTGCAGAGCCTCGAACCCACAAACCATGACATCATGCATGACCTGAGCCGAAATCAAGAGTCAGACACTTAACAGACTGAACCACGCGGGCGCCCCCGTTTTCCTATCTATATGAGTCTCTCATGGATAGTTTCTCTCTCCTTTTCCTCCTCTCACATATGTTCATCTGTTTCATGCAAAACTCAATTTCTTTTAATTTTTTTTTAACATTTATTTTTTTTTGAGAGACAGAAAGAGACAGAGCACAAGTAGGGGAGGAGCAGAGAGAGAAGGAGACACAGAATCAGAAGCAGGCACCATGTGCGGCTCGAACTCACAAACTGTGAGATCATGACCTGAGCCGAAGTCAGACACTCAACAGACTGATCTGCCCCCATGTGAAACTCAATTTTAAAGTAAGCTTTTTCTTCTCTTCCCCACACTTCCCCTCCTCCCTTCTGAGCCTTCTGTTTCAGAGGCTGGTACCACCCTAAAGACAAGACAAAGGAGATGGGCAGCAAGTACACAATTCCTGTCGAAACCAGCTAGGTTCTGTATTTCCCTATAAGCCCCCAGCCCCTTCCTCTAGGCAGCCTTGCAGTTTTTGAAGGCCATAACCCGCTGCAGCTTCCCTTGCCCGGCGAAGCAATAAAACTATTGTTCATCTTTATCCCAAACTCTGTCTTTGTGCTATACTTTTGCCTCCAAAGCATGGAAGTCAGTTTTGACAACAATAATATACAAATATATAAAAATGTAATTATTTATTATATTAATTCACATATTCATATATGTTAATTATTTTGCATAGTAATTACATTGACTATTATATGAATTATCAATAATTATATAATTTTATGTGGATGACTCTTAATAATTATATAAATTGCATGTGCTTTTTTAATGGAGGAAGAGGCTCACATTGGCAAAATTGCCTAAAGCTCACAAAAGTCATAATGTGGGCCTGGATCTTAAGTTTTTAAATACCATTTAGATATGTGTAATATTGTGATTTTATAATAAGAAATAAGTACAGGCCTACCTTGGAGGGATCACAGATGGGTTCCTGGCCATTGCAATAAGGCAAATATCACAATAAAGCAAAGTCAAATGAATTTTTTGGTTTCCAGTGCATGTAAATGTATGTTGACACTAGACTATCAAGTGCACAATAGCATTATGCATTAAAAAAGTACAAACCTTAATTAAAAAATACTGTATTGCTAAAAAACGTCAACCATCATCTGAGCTTTTATCGAGTTGTAGTCACTTATCACAGATCACCACAACAAATAACAGTAATAATGAAAAAATTTTAAATATTGTAAGAATTACCAAAATGTGACACAGAGACACAGAGGGGGCAAATGCTGTTGGACAAATGACGCTGATGAACCTACTTAAAGAAGGGTTGCCGCAAACCTTCAATTTGTTTAAAAAAAAAAAGCAACATCTGTGAATCACAATAAAGCAAAGTGCAATAAAACGAGGCTTACCTATATTTGGTCTTTGTTCTTTTTCTGGCACAGAGCTCCTCAGACCCTTGGAATTTCCTAAGTAATGAGAGCTATAAAAGGGTCTTTGTTGCCTTAATGAGGTGAGTTTTGGGAAGTACCTAAGGATGGAAGTTGGTTGCCAGGAGAATCAACCTGGTTGATTTCAGTCCCACCCCTGGGCAAGGAATGGACTAGAGCTTTCAATCATGGCCAATAGCCAACGACTTGATCGATCATGCCTATGTAATGAAGCCTCCACCAAAAACGTATTCAGAGAGCTTCCATGTTGATGAACCAGAAACACATGCATGTTCTAGGCACCAAACTCCACTGGACAGAAGCTCCTGTGTTAGGGACCTCTCCCCATGGATCTCTTCATCAGGCTGTTCATTTGTATCCTTTAATTTCCTTTGCAATAAACCAGTAATCCAGTAAGTAAACTGGTTTCCTGAGTTCTGGGAGTCACTCTAGCAAGTCAATGGAGCCCGAGAAGAGGTTTATGGGAACCTCTGGTTTACAGTCAATTGGCCAGAAGCACAGGTAATGACTTGGATTTGAGATTGGCATCTGCAAGGTGGGGTGGGGTGGTGGTTATGGGACTGAGACCTTAACCCATGGAATCTGACACTACGTCCAGGTAGTGTCGCAGCTGAGTTAAATTTGTAGGACATCCCATCAGCGGCTGCGGAGGGTCCAGTTAATTGCTTAGTGGTGTGGTAACAAGCCACACATTAGAATATGGACAACATAACACTCACAAATGTACTTCTCTAACTTCAACCTTGATCCTTAACTCCAAATTTGTTTATCTTTTTCTCTATCATTATGGACATCTAACTTCTCTTGTAGTCTTCAAATACACAAACTGACCTATTGATCAGAGTGAATCCAGATTTTGGGAGCCTGAAGCTTATATAATTTGGGGGTCCCTCTTAGAAAATGCATTGAAAGATTTAGGCATAAAGTAAATATTTACTTAAAATGTTAAAAGGTAACTGAGGCAGATTTTAAGAGTTTATTTGAGCAAAAAATCAATTCAATTGGGCAGTGCCAAACCAGAAGTGGTTAGAGACACCCCACTGACAGGAGCTAGGAGAAGATACATAGACAAGAGGTAGAAGCAAAGAAAGGAAATTATTTGATTGGCTCTAGCTTAAAGCTTACTTGGCCATTTTTGATCAGTTGTCCTTAGGTTTCAATTTCATAACCTTGAGGCATTTTTTACATATAGGCTTAGATTTTGCTTTGCTACCTGGGCTGCCACCTCATTAGAGTTACCTCAGTCTAATTGCTTCCTTGTTTGATTAATTTAACAAGAATGAGAAAAAAAAATCACAACTAGATCCAAATTCTAAAAAGCCAACAAAACCTGTGAATATCACAAAATCCAGAAGCAATATTTTGATTGATATTGCTTTTAATGACACCGCTTTATACTACTTTCTCCTATCAATTTTGGGGTGCTTACTCTTTGATCAACTCTTCATTGTCTACACCAACAACAGAAAAAGTTAGGTCTTTCCTCTGGCATGGCTGGTGAGAAGTAGATTTTTAATACTGATATTATAGAAAGTTTCTTTCAGCTTTACAACTTGTCATTAGTAATGTCATATACATTTTTAAATCTCCATCAAGTTTCGTTCATATATGAATTGTAAGATTTAAGAATCTTTCAAGCTGGTCTTTCCAGTGATTGAATCAAAATGCTTTTTTGAATGGACAATATTCCTTAACCAGTCTTTGTTGGTATCTTCTTGTGTTAGCATATTTTGACTTTTCTGTTATCTTCATTAATGTCGCTGATTGGGGGGCAGGTTTTTTTTTTTTTTTTTTGCCAAATTAGCAATGTACCTATTTAATCACTTCTCTTTATTAATTGGATTATCAAGTTTATGGGGTGATCAAGTTTATCACTTCTATTTTAAATTCATCTCTTTCTCTTAATGAATTGCTGCTTTCAGTATAATCTGAAATTTTTATTACAATTCACTTCTCAGTATCAAAATAACTTCTATTGATTTCACTGCTCATCTCTGCTGTTTTTGCTTCAGATTCCACTAATTTTCATCTAAATATCTTTTCAGTTCTTTAAAAAATGCATTTACAGGGGCGCCTGGGTGGCTTAGTCGGTTAAGCGTCCGACTTTCGCTTAGGTCATGATCTCGCGGTTCGCGGGTTCGAGCCCCGCGTCGGACTCTGTGCCTACTGCCAGCTCAGAGCCTGGAGCCTATTTCAGAGTCTGTGTTTCCCTCTCTCTCTGACCCTCCCCTACTCACACTGTCTCTCTCTCTCTCTCTCCTAGAAATAAATAAAACCATTTTTAAAAAATGCATTTACAGATGCCAAATGGTACTCCTCAAAAACACTCAAAAGAGTAGTCTACAATTTCTCATTTTGTTTAAACATATCAAAACCCCTTTCCACATTGCAGTTATGGTAGCATATTCATGCACTACCAAAAACATACTCCCATCAAAAAAGAAGAAAACAGGAGTGCCTGGGTGGCTCAGTTAGTTAAGAGCCCTACTTCAGCTCAAGTCATGATCTTACGTCCATGAGTTCAAGCCCTGCCTTGCGCTCTGTGCTGACAGTTCAGCTTCAGATTATGTGTCTCCTTCTATCTCTCTCTGTACCTCCCCATCTCACACTCTGTCTCTTTCTCTCTCTCTTTCTCAAAATTAAACATTTAAAAAAAAATGTTTTTAAAGAAGAAGAAAACATCTATTACGTAATTATAGTATCTGCTCTATCATCAAATATATTCTTGAAAGGAGGGAACTATTTTGAGTTGGTCTTGGTGAAAACCAAATTATCTGCTTACAATTGTGTATGTATGATGGTTAAAAATTTCCATAGTCTAGCTTTGGCTCCATATGTTTCTGCTCTTGATCTTTATGTCTATTTCCAATGAAACCACCAAAGTGGTCCTGTTAAAAAAGCAAGTTAGGTCAGGTCAATCCTTTGCTCAATAGATTCCTATCTCACTGTTGGTAAAAACCAATGGCTTATGAGACCCTACACAGTCTGGACCAGGTACCGCTTTGACCTCACCTCCCATTGTTCTCCCCTTTTTCACTTTGCTCCAGCTACACAGTTTCTTGCTTTCTCTTGAATTCTCCCAGGATTTTCTGCCTCAGGGCCATTGTACATGCTATTCTCTGCCTAAAATTCACTTCACCTCTCACTCACTTAACTCCTTCAGATCTTACTCAAACCTTCATCACTCTATTTAAAATTGGCCCCTAATATTTCCTGCTTTAAAAAATTTCTCCCACCTCTTATCATCACAAATACTACATGTCCCTAAGGTCTACATAAGCATTCAATAAAAATCAGTTGATTGAGTGAATGAAAGTCCAAGTCAGGGCCTCTTTTGGTGGGAGGTGGGGGATGGTGGGGAGAGCTAAATACAACTTAAGTGGAACCATTCTGGAATATCATTGTTCTTTTTAGGAAAACATGTGCTTTGTCAAGTATTTGCTCATTCCTTGTCTCAATCAGGAAATCAATAAGTATTTGTGTTTCCTGCATGCCTAATACTGCACTAGGTAGGGAGTACACATTGGTAAGGGAAGAAAACATGATCCCTGCCTTCCTGAAACTCATGGCTTCTTGAAAGAGAGAAAGGCTATAAAAACAGTTTGACTGGAGTCTTGGCACATCACTACCTGAACATGGTTTACTTATGACTGGGCGAGCCAGACTCCTGGAAATTCACTTTTGGCATGTTCTACAGATCCATTAGTCTTAAACACATGATTAAATAAGACAGCAACCATCATGTGCAATGAATTTTAAGCCAGGTATGGAAGATCATAAAAGTTTAAGAAACAATAAATGTCTTCTTAAATTTCTTTTTCATCTCATGTGCTGTGTTAATAGCTGTCATTATTGAGATTTGATGACATCTGTATTTCTAAAAGAGAAGCCAGTGAGACTGGCACTTTGGGTTTTAGATAGCTTTCAAGCAATAAGATTTAGAATCTTTATCTAACTTAAATAGTCAGAGAACATGCACATCAACTCCCCAACTCGGGCTGCCACAGATTTTCAACAGACTTTCTCACCCTGATCTCAGATGGCCATGATATTTTTTGAATATGTGCATACTGTCTGCTTTAATACATAGTATTTCGCAAGTTTTAGTCATTGCAACCAGAGCGTGGGCAAAGATGGGGGTGGTGTGAGGGAAGAGCTTCTCATCGTGAGGAAATTTGAAACTAGTAGCTGTTCAGATCAAGATTGTCCATATTTCCTCTAAGCTCCATAAAATTCAACTCAGAGAATAAGCGTATCACAGTGTCCAGCACACTGTGGGTTCTCAACATATGACTGCATAAATTAACATTTTCAAAACTGTATTCAGGAGATATCGCAGGCAAGGTCACACCCATCCAGATTAGTAAACAGAATTGAGGACAATATGTTCTTTCTAATAAAATTAATTATACTGCTTTGGTTTGCCTCATTTGATTGTAAATATAATGGGTTATATAGCCTCAAATTCACTAAATTTCTGGATTCACTCTTTATTTTCTTCCTTCCTACCTTCCTTCCTTTCTCCCTCCCATCCTAACTTCCCTCCCTCCCTCCCTCCCTCCCTTCCTTCCTTCCTTCCCTCTTTCCCTCCTTTCTTCCTCTCTGTAAATATGTGTATGTACATATGAGAAATAAAACCCACATACAGAAAAGTAAATAAGGGTGTATGATCAAATGATTTATCACAAAGTAAACATGTTACAACCAGGATTCTGGTCAGGAAATAGAACACTGCCTACACCCACAAACCCTCCTCATGCCCCTTCTCCACTGCAACCTCTTCCCTACCTCCAAAGGCAACCACTATCTTGGCTTTATGAGAATAGTTTTCTTGAATTTCTTTTTGGTTCAACCATCTGATGTATATCCTCAAATAGTAGAGCAGCAACTTTCAATGAATAGGTTCTGTACAATACATATTCTGCGTGTCTAGCTTCTTTAACTTAATATTATATTTGTGAGAGATACATTATTGTAAGTAGCTATAACTTACCCATTTTATTTTTTATTTTTTTAAATTATAAATACATGTATTTCTTTTTTTTTTTTTTNCTTCTCTGCCTGACTTCCATTTTAATTATCATATAGTATTTTATGGTATTACTATACCACTATGATTTATGGATAACATAAGAGATGTCTCCAGTTTGGGGTTATGACAAATACTCCTGTTATCTATATTCTTACACACCTCAAGGTGCCCATGTGCATGTATTTCGGTTGGGTATCATTGTGGGTTGAAGTGTGGCCCCCATAAAGACATGTTGAAATCTTAACTCCTGGGTCCTATGAATGTGACCTCAATCTTTTCTTGTTTTCTGTACTTATGTTTTATGAATACCTCATCTAAACATGAATTGAGTTTGTAATCAACACTAGTAATCTTTCATTTTTAATCAGAGTGTTTAGTCCATTTGTCTTCCTATCACTGACATTGGGATGTTTTAATTTACCATTTTACTATTTTATTTTCTCTTTGTCCCACATATTCTTTCTCCCTTTCTCTTGAAATATTTTTGATTGCTCCATTTTTCTTTTCTATTAGCTAGGAAGCCAAGTGCTGTTTTATAATTCTTTTAGTGGCTGCCTTAGAAATTACATCACGGCTTGTGAATTTATCCAATCCAATATTAACTGGTACTTTTACCTTCTTCTTGGACGATGTCAAACTCTTACAACATTTCAACTCTGATTTATGTGCTCTTCATCTTATAATTTATTTATAAATTTAAACAGTGTTTAATGATAAATATTTTCAATGGTTTTATACAGTAAATATTATTTATATTTACTTATTTTTATTGCCCTTTATTCCTTTCTACACAACAAACTGGTATTATTTCCTTCTGCCTTTTAGTACTCCCTGTAGTTCAGTCTACTGGTTATGAATTTTCTCCATTTAGATGAGTCTGAAAGTATCTTTAGTTACTATTCTTTCTTGAATGATGTTTTTGATGGACGTACAATTCTAAGGTTGACAGTTTTCACACTTAGAAGTTCTTATTCCACTGTCCCATGGCTTCTGTTCTTCCTGTTGATGTGTTAGTTGTTGATCTTATTATGACTTTAAAGATAAAATCAGCAGCAGAACAAAGTCATATAAAGATTTTCTTGTCTTTGATTTTCACCATCTTTACTGTGATGTGTTTTGATGTGGAATTCTTTATTTATCCTGTAAGATATTTGCAGAGAATCTTAAAAGATTCTATTGCTCATTGGTTTTGAAAATTCTTAGCTGCTATCTCTTCAAATATTGCTTCTTCTCCATTCCTTCTGTCTCTCTCTCCTTCCCTCACACCCTCTACTCCTCCCTCTCTCCATTGCTCTCTCCATTCTCTGCCTACTGGAATGTTAACAACACAAATATTAAACCTATCTAGGAGACTCCTGTATCCTTTTTCTCTTATCTTCTACTCTATGTTTTTCCTGTCTCTGCTTCTCTGTTTCAGTCTGGGTGCTTTCTTTCAATCTATTTTCTAATGCATTAATTCTCTCATTAGCTGGTAAACCCGTTAATTGCATCCTTAATTTTGGTTTTAATATCTAGGATATTCATTTGACTCATTTTTAAAAATAGCTTTCACATCCAACTCTTGGTTTCAGCTCATGTCATGGTCTCATGGTTTCATGAGTTCAAGGCCCACTTTGTGCTGGCAGCAGAGAGCCTGCTTGGGATTCTCTCTCCCTCTCGCTCTCTGGCCCTCCCCCACTCCCACCATCTCTGTCTCTCTCAAAATAAATTAATTAATTTAAAACATAATAATAAAATAAAAATAGCTTTCAGTTCTCTCTTAAAATCCTAGACATTGTTTTTTATCCCCATGAATACTGTAATCCCCACTACTTCAAAGTCTGTATCTGATCATGCCAATATATTAAGCCCTATTGCTTCTGCCTCTGATGGTTTTTGTTCTTACTGGTTTGCCTCCTTGTGCTTTTGGCTAGTTTTTTTCAGGCCCAGGATGCTATCTTTATAAAATTGTGGAAATAATTTGTGACCTACCTGATCATATCTCCTTCCTGAGATGACTGATATTTGCTATTGCCTGGCATTTGGCACTGTGGGTTCATCTTTTAATTTTTTAAAACTGTTTACTCATTTTAGAGAGACAGAGTGTGAGTCGTGAAGGGGAAGAGAGAGAGGGAGACACAGAAATCAAAGCAGGCTCCAGGCTCTGAGCTGTTAACACAGAGCTCAACACAGGGCTCGAACTCATGGCAAGATCATGACCTGAGCTGAAGTTGGACTTGACCGACTGAGCCACCCAGGTGCCCCCCACCTTTTTAAAATTTTTTAAAAAGGGTTTATCTTAATTGTTAAGGATTGGGATAAAGCAAAACTGAGTTATAGTCCCTGTGGTATGTCTTCAAACTCCATTTCATGCATACTCCTAGGGTCCAAAATTTAAGGACCTAAACCTAAAGCAAGTTGGGCTCGCCAAGTTTCCCCTGTGCCCTACAAGAGAGCTGGTTAGTAAGCTATTATTACTCAACTTCAAAGCCACCCTTCTATACTCTGCTTTGTGCTGCTGGGGCTGGAATTCTGTGAAGAACCACACTGCAAATTGAATTAAACTATCATTCTGTGATTTTTGAGCTATAACCTGTTGTGTGTCAAAATGTCCTCAATCTGGTTGTCATCACTGCACTAATAAATGGTTGTATATATATATTTAATATCCTTCCCTGATAAAATAAAATTTGCTAACCCTGTGTTTGTCCCTATTGGTTTTTCTTTTTCTCTTATTGGGTTCTGAAACTAAAAGTCTTGGATCAAAACTGCAGGAGACATTGTGGCTCCAGATTTCTGTTGGGTATTTGGCAAGCTCTTTATGATGTGGTCACGGCCAAAATGGAGACAGGAGTTGGAGGCAGAGCCTGTGAAGGCAGGGTGTCCTGAGGGCAGTGTTTTATACCATGTCACCCTGACAACCAAGCCTCACAAGGTCTCTGCTGCTTGTCATAACTCCCCCTCCACCTCACGTCCTGTCCTCCTTCTGACCCTGGGCTTCATTACCTATTCGCAGCCCTGCACCTGGTCTTTCCTTGGTGTTTACATTTGAAGATTTGGACATAAATGAACTAAGCATTCAATTTAAAAGATTAGAACAAAACAAAGTAAAAGAAATATGAGGGAGTTAATAAAGATAAAATGCTGAAAATAATGAATCACAACACAAATGCCAGCAGAAATGATAGATAAACCCAATACTCTAGGAAGTTTGACTAAGAAAAAGTGCAAGACAAATAAATACATCAGGAGCAAGAAAGAAGATAAAACCATAGTTGCAAAAAATAGTAAAAGTCATTATAAAATATCATATAAAATGTTGTCAATAAATTTTCAAATCTAGATGAAACGGCTGATTTTTCCAGCACAATATAAATTATCAAAAATTGATTCAAGAAAGACTAGACTATCTGAACACATTAACAACCACACAATATACTAGCAAGGTTTCTCATAAATCTACCACTTTAAAAAGTAAAAATAAAGAAAAACATGAGACCCTGCTTGTTTTACAGGCAAGATCTAACTGACCTATCAAAGAACATACAATCCTACCTAAATTACTGAAACTGTTTCAGAATATGTAAGTGGAAAGGTTTCCAAGCCATTTTATAAGTCTATCATAAGCTTAATACCAAAACCTAATAAATAACATAGCAAAAAAAAAAATCAATCTCACTTAAAAATAAATACGCAAAAATTCTAATGAAAATATTTGCAGCTAGTATATTAAAACAATAATACCAATATTCAAGGAGGATTTATACCTCAATGAAGCTCCATTAGCATTATAGTTTGGGACCATGTATATTTATTGTCCTCTGCTGCCTGTTCTTTTCCCTATGGGTTGAAGTGTTCGTATGGCCCACAGGATGTGCCTTTTTAGAGTCTTGCCCCCCTCCCCTTATAGATGACAATCTGGGTGTCTCAGACCTTGAGGTTCCCTGTCAAAATGTCCCTAAAGCCAGTTAACTGGCTTGCACATGCCTCTTCCCCTGTCTGTTCCTGCAAGGGTGGTCTCTGCTGTTACGATGTCATGCCTATACCCAAGGGGTGGCCACAGGTGGCAGGAGGTAAATGATGCTTGAATGCATGAACTAGTGTGTATCCCAGTCTGGGGTAGAAAGTTAGGGGGAGAAGGCCACAGGTCAAGGAATAGCTTTTCCCATACTGCTACTTCTTTTTTTTTTTTTTTTTTAAGTTTATTTATTCTGAGGGGGGCTTGTGGAGCGGAGAGAGAGAGAGGGAGAGAGGGAGAACCCCAAGCAGGCTCCACTGTCAGCGAGGAGTCCTACTCCTTGCTGTGAGATCATGAGTTGAGCTGAAATCAAGAGTTGGAGGCTTAACCGACTGAGCCATGCAGCCACCCCTCCCGTACCACTGCTTGTGATACAGAACTCTGAGGGATACAAGAGTTCTAAATTTGAACCTGATCTTCTAGGTTATTATGAAGCTGTAATTGTCAAGGTAGGAGGGCAAGACATATTCTGTTTAACAATTTATTAGCTTCATTTATAGCTTTTAAATACTCAGACATATGGTAAGTAAGCTTTTATTTTTACTCTTACCTCAGGCCTCACAAAGAGTAAGCCAGCCCACCTCTTCCAGATTTAGCACAGGTGAAAAACAATAGCATACTAATACATATAGCATGAATAAATATTAGTGGAATATATATATATACATACATATACATGAGGCATGTAGGAGTACGTATAGCTGTATGTACACATACATGCATAGTTATGTATGTGTATGTATACATCTATTGACAGACAAAAAGAATGTTTATGTATAGCTGTGCATAAACAGCACCACAAATATTTCTGCATTGCACAAATACACATACTCCAGCAGCAACACAGAAAAGTTGGAGCTTCCAATTCTAGGCAAGATGGAAAACTAACGGGTGCTGTTGGTCCCCTTTCTCCCTACCAAACTGGAGGTGCCAGAGTAGATATAGGGAAACTGACCAAATGCAGAGCCAGTCTCAGAAGCCTCATCCTTACCAGATTGCAAGTAGTCAAGTTTTTTTTAAATATTTTTTTATTTATTTCTAGGAGAGAGAGAGAGAGACAGCGTGAGCAGGGGAGGGTCAGAGAGAGAGGGAGATACAGACTCAAATAGGCTCCAGGCTCTGAGCTGGCAGTCAGCACAGAGCCCGACGCAGGGCTCGAACCCATGAACCGCGAGATCATGACCTGAGTGAAAGTCGGACGCTTAACTGACTAAGCCACCCAGGCGCCCCGAAAGTAGTCAAGTTTTAACATAGGAAGAGAATGACATCCTGAAGTCAATGGAGTCCAAAAGCATGGGTGGATGTTGGGAGCCAATATAAAGGAGCTGCAGGCCAGCAGAGGCTTTTAATTGTGCCCTCAACTCCACATTCCCTTGCTGGTGGAGGAGACAGAGACTGGTCCGGTTCAGTCCCACCACCCCCATGATGCTGCCCCTCTGGCCAGATACGCATCCAGGATGTCTGAGCTTTTTCAATAGGGACTGTGTCACGGCAACTCCACAAATTCATCAGGCTAGGGCCCTAACTGATGCTATTGTTCCAAGGGAAGAAAAGTAATGGCAGCAGCTTTAAGGACGAGGAGATGGGCCTGGTAGTGCTTTAGCTCAAAGGAGCAGGGCAGCCTATTGGAATGGGTACAGACCAGCTGGCTAGGCCTTGAGCATCCATTCAATCACTTGTCATGGAGAATGGCTGTATCTGTTGGCTCTCTTTACATAACAAATCATTTAAAACTCCTGTGTCTCCTCCTCCTGAGCCAGCACACTAGCCCTGGCATGTTCTTTGTACGGAGATAGCTAAACCTCCCAAAGGCAATGGGAAATACACAAGGCCTCTTTTGCCTAGGCTGCTTGGAACCTAACCCCACCATTACTTCCACCTCATTATATTGTCTGAACCAAGTCACATAGTCAACTTCAAAGTCAAAATACAGTCTACAGCTTTTGCAAGGAGAAATGACAAAGTCACAATGCCAGAACATAAAATCATTTGCTATAAACTTTAAGAGATTGGAATCTTACAGAGTATGGGCTCTGCCCACAGCAGACAACAAAACCAAGTAGAAAAAAAACAAAAAACAAAAAAAAAGTAATAACTATAAAATATCTAGAAAAGCCCCCAAATATTTAGAAATTAAAGGACAAATTTGTAAATTTGTAAATAATCCATTGGTCAAAGGAGAAATCACAAGAGAAATTGGGAAGTTGTTTCAAGTGAATAATAATGGAAACAAAACATACTAAAATGTGTAGGATGCAGCAGAAACAGTGCTGAGAGTGAAATTTATAGCTTTCACGGCTAAAGTTGGGGGGGGGAGTCTTAAAATTTTAAAATTCAGATTTTTTACTTAGAGGAGCTAGAGGAAAATATTTAAAATAAAGAAACAAACCCAAAGTAAGAAGAAGGGAAGAAATAACAAAAACAAAAGCAGAACTAAATGATATAGAGGACAAACATCAAGAAAAATTAAAGCTGAAAGCTGATTCTGTGAAATATTGTCAAAACTGATCAATCTCTGATAAGAAAGAAAAAGGAGAGAATTCAAGTTGTTAATATAAAATGTTGGAAGTGAGGATATCAGTAGAAAGCTTACTGCCAGTCAAAATATATAAAGGAAAGAGTAAGAACATATTTATGCCAATAAGTTTGATAGCATAGATGAAATGGATAAATTACTTGCAAAGCACAACATACTAAAACTGACTCAAGAGGATAAAGAACTTAATGATTGCGTATCTATGAATGAAGTAGAATATGTAATTCAAAGGTTTCTAACATGGAAACTTCAAAGCTCAGAGCCTTCACTGGTGAATCCTGTCGAATATTAAGGAACAAACGATATCAAGTTTAGCCAAATTCTTCCAGAAAATAGAAGAGAACACTTTCCAACTTAGTTTACATGAATGGCATTGCTCTGATCCAAAATCAACAAAGATACAGTAAGAAAACAACACAATATAACTCATGAACACAGATATAAAATCCTCAACTAAATATTAGCAAATCACAGCCAAGAGGAGCCTAAGGAGACATGATGATACATGTATCTTGGATGGGATGCTGAACAGTAAAAGGACACTAGGCAAAAATGAAGTAAATCTAAAGAAACTATGGACTTTGGTTGACAATAATGTTATCAATATTGGTTCATTAAGTGTGACAAGTGCATGATTCTAATATAAGCTGTTAATAATAGTGGAAGCTGGAATTGTGATATATGAGAACTCTCTGCTTTAGCTGTGCAACTTTCCTGTAAATCTAAAACTACTCTAAAATGAAACGTTTATTTTAAAAAAGCTGTGCATGAATATTCATATCAGTTTTATTCATATTAGGAAAAAGTAGAATAACCCAAATGTCCATCAACAAGCAAGTGGACAAATATATTATGGCATGTTTCTACCATAACATGTTATTCAACAATAAAAATGACTGAATTGAAAAAAAAAAAGAAAGAAAGAAAGATCGAACTACTGACACACAAAACATGGAAAATAGAAAGTGATGTTTGAAAAGATATAAAGGTCTCCCAGAAACCTATCTTAGGAAGGAATACACTGAAAGCCAAGCAGGACCATTACTCAGTTGCTATTCTGAGGATGTCAACCTATGGATTGGGGAACAAAATAAGACCCTTCTCAGACACCCTCAGCAGCAGTTAACTTTGTTTCCTTCCTGATTGCTTCCTCAATGCTCCAGCCCACCTACTGTTAGCTCCCAGGTGTGGAGGGGAAGCAAACTTACTGTATGTCTTTTTTTTTTTTTTCTAGGAGAGAGAGAGACAGTGTGAGTAGGGGAGGGTCAGAGAGAGAGGGAAACACAGACTCTGAAATAGGCTCCAGGCTCTGAGCTGGCAGTCAGCACAGAGTCCGACGCGGGGCTCGAACCCACGAACCGCGAGATCATGACCTAAGCGAAAGTCGGACGCTTAACCGACTAAGCCACCCAGGCGCCCCATGTATAAGTCTTTTTCTAAACTCATTGCTAAAGTCCGGACTCAGCTTTCAAGCTCCAAAGCAAAAACAAACAAACAAACAAAACACAACAAAACCCCCCAAACAAACAAAAAACAAAACCCCACAAACTTTTTATTATCATTCTTTTTGCCATAACCTAACACTAAGAGCTGAAAATGTTGAGGTTTAATTTCAAATACGGTAGGAAATAATGGGGGCTGGATTGCAGGGGGGCAAATATGTCAGTTATTTTTAAATATTAACCTACCCCATATACCTCTTGGAATAAAATATTGTTTCTTTGTTTTTTTAAACCAGAGTTTACAAAATAAATATTCTATGTTAGAGAGGGGAAATGAATCTTCCTTAAGGCTTTTCACTTCCTGGGCAGATACCATCAGAGAGAGATCCCTGGCCAGCCTTCTTTGGGTCCCTTTACAAAGTTGTCAGCACTTTTCATAAGCTATATTTGCTTCTCTATCCCCAAAGAAATGCTAAGGCTCTAAAAAACATTCTCAGTGAGCAGGTCTCCTGGTAATAGAAAGGAACAACAATGAGCTGTGGTGAACTGCTTTCTGTAAGCATCCCGCTGACCCCCAATATGGCAGACTTCTTAGGTATCCTGAGCTGTAAGCCCCTGGAGGGGAAAAGGGTGATGATATTTCAAATATTCCTCATTAAAAATATAGAAATTATCCTAGAACCAAAACACTCTAACACCTGAAACTAATTTTCTTGACATAGTCATGGACTTTAATGACAGCTTCATTAATTGAATGGAATCACATGGGGGCAAAAATCATGTTTTCCTTAATGACCTGCCTGATGATGGATTTGTTTGGCTACTTACTTTACTATGAAAAATTTCTGAGGAAGGAAAAAGAAAGAAGGATGAGCTCTGTGTGTCATATCACAACTGAGCCTGACCAAGAGGTTTCCTGGGGTCTTGGTGGCGAGCCAATGTGAAAATAGTGAGGTGCATTTGGTAGGATAGGGAAGCAGCATGATGTCATTAGGAGCCTTACTAACCCAGGTGAAGTTCATGAACTAGTAGCATCAACATCACTGGGAAGCTTATTAGAAATGCAGCTTTTCAGGCCCCATCCCCAAGCTACTGAATAGCAACCTGCATTTAATATGATCCCCAGGTGATTTTCAGACACGTTAAGAGTCTAAGGAGCACTGATTGGGAGCCCAAGATTTGGAGTCCAATGAATATGGGAATTCCAGATCCACTTATCACTGGCTGTGAATAGGGCATATTATTTAGCTTCCTGGTCTCAGTTTTTCTACCTGTGAAATAGGCCTCATAGTATCTAGCTCATGAAATTATGAGGATTAAACAAAATGAACACTTGGCATATTTTCAGGTATATACTCTATGTTGAATTAATGGCAGGTAATAGCACTATTGTGGCTTCTTTGTCCCTTCCATTTCAGAGAGGAAGTGTCTTGGGAATCAGAACGGAGTTCAAATCCACGTTTTACAATTTAATAGCTATGTGATCTCAGCGATGTTACCTAAGATTTTTCAGCCTCAAATTCTCTATCTATAAAATGGGTGTAATTTAAATGTCAGAGCCTCCCAAGTCTTAAGCTATAGACCAATCACACAGCCTAGTGAAGTCCTAATCCTTCACGAGGTTTCTGCCACCAGCAAGATTCCCGCTTAGTCCTGTGTTCGATCTCCACATGCTGTCCTTGCCCCTCGGCGAGTCTCTCATGGTGCAAAGTTCAGACCTTTCCACGGTTTCCACAAGAAATCCACTGACTGCAAACATTCCATGAGGTGGGTAAAAACTTCTGAAGATGTAGAGTGTGGGTCACGAGGAAGAATCACAGGACCCGTGGCGCAGCCTTATGCCGTCTCCCCGCCGCGTCCTTCCTTTCCTCCCGCGTCCGCCGTCGCAGCCCCCTGGTCATCCCAAAGACAGCAAGCCGGGAACACAGCGAGACGGGCGCGTTCTCAGGCCCGTGTCGCTGTTGTTACCTCCTCTCTCCCCACGTCCACGTCCTCACCCACACCGGGCAGGGATTCCTCGGGCACAAGAGCGTCCCAGGACCTCAGGGAGGTCTCATGTTTGACAAGACTTACGCAGCCTGGTACCTGCTGGGCTGCTGGGCATGAAGCCACTGTTGCCTGCCCGTCTTCCCCTCCTCCACTGCGGACGCCGGGGCTGAGCGCCTGCCGACGACCCTCCCCTTTTCCAGCTGGCGCCTTGTTGGGCTCTGTCCGTCACGGATGCCACGGGGAGCAGGAGGGCTGGAGGGAGGATGGAGACTTGCTCCTTTGTTTGCTCCAGTGCCCCTCAGCGTTGCCCCAGCAACAGGCCTTGGCCCCACAGCGACTGCTGGTTCCGGCCGCGCAGGTGGCTCTAGTTCGCTGTGGTTCCTCACCCAGAACCAAGCACGTGGAGCTCTCCGTGAAACACGGCCCCGGCCGCTGGCACCTCGTCCCCAGCGTCAGAATCCCAGCTCCAGAGAGCCGCTTCTCCAGACTCCGAGCTCCAAGCAGAGTTCCGTTGGAGCATCCCTTCTCCATAGAGCCCCAAGTGCCTGCTCTGCGGGCTCCTCCTGGAAACTTCCAAGTTTTAGTAATCCCGACATTTCCCATCTCTAAGGGAGACCGTTTCTTCCTGCGGCTACTCCCTTTGTCACACCTCAGTGTCCCCTTTTTGCCTGCCCAGCTCTCTTCCATCTGGGAAATCGTTTCTCTATATCTCCCTGCTGAAATAATGGCATGGGTTTCGGCCTCTGAGCAGATCCGTCTGATTTGGAAAGGTATGTAAAAGATACTAGTTTCCTTCCAAAACAAATTTTTAAAAATCCACCTTCTAAATAGCAAGTTTTGGGGCGCCTGGGTGGCTCAGCCAGTTAAGCGTCCAACTTCGGCTCAGGTCATGATCTCCCAGTTCATGAGTTTAACTCCCGCATCGGACTCTGTGCTGACAATCCCGAGCCTGGAGCCTCCTTCGGGTTCTGTGTCTCTCTCTCTCTCTCTGCCCCTCCCCTGCTCATGCTGTCTCTCTCTCCCTCAAAATAAATAAACATTTAAAAAAATTAAATACCAAGTTTTGCCACTAATAAGGATATTCAAAAGAACATGCCAATGGCTTTGAAAACAATTTCCAGAGAAAGTTTTCCAGACTATTTTGGGCTCTGACAGTATTGTTGGCATAGAACAGTAGTCCTGAGCATTTGGAACAAAGAGTCTAAACATGTTTCTAGAGAAAGAAATGCAGTTAGACATAACTCACAAGGCAGAACAGATGCACAATCTAGAGAGGTGCCAACCTATGTAGATACCAGTGTAGACAAGGATGGGGAAAAGGTGAAGGGAGCCAAGGAAGGGCACCCATGAAGCAGGTGCAGGGTGTCACAGTTCCAGATGTTAATGAAGTCTTTAACCAAAGTTGAACCAAAGTTGATTTAAAAGAACCAGAAATAGCAGTTTAGTTAGTGGTGCTTAAAAATCTGAGTTGGCCATGGAGAAGTGGTGCCTTAAAAGGTGGTGGCCATGACTCAAATAGAAATTGAAGTGGAACTGAAAAGAGTATTTTATGTTTATTTAATTAGTAAAGATAAACTGAAAGTCATAGCCTTCAGTGTGGTGATCTTGCTCTAAAGTAGACACCTACACAGAGTTGTCACAGTGTATGTAAAGCAAGAGAGTAATAGCTTAAAAGAGTTATAGTGATATTCGCCCCATTCAACCCAGCCATTCCATTACTGAAAATTAACCCTGGGCTGCCTGAGTGTCTCAGTTGTTTGAGCATCCGACTCTTGATTCCAGCTCAGGTCATGATCCAGTAGTCGTGGGATCGAGCCCCATGTCGGGCTCCACAATCAGTGTGGAACCTGCTTAAGATTCTCTCTCTCTTGAGAAGCAAACCATCAAAAGACTCTTAAATAAACACGGAGAACAAACTGAGGGTTGCTGGTGGGGTGTTGGGTGGGGGGATGGGCTAAATGAACTTGAAGACACTTGTTGGGATGAGCTCTGGGTGTATGTGTAAGTGATGAATCACTAAATTCTACTCCTGAAATATCTGTTACACTATATGTTAACTAACTTGGATTTAAATTAAAAAAATAAAAACAATAAAGAAAAGAATAGAAGTGGACACATAGGTTTACCTAGGAATGGTAAGGACATAGCATAGGCTGCAGAACATGATCAGTGTTGTCCTGTGTACTTAGGGCGTTAATTAAATGAATAATACATAGGAAACCTATTTTAAAAAAGATTCTCTCTCTCCCTCTGTCCATCTCCCTTGCTCACACTCTCTCTCTAACATAAAATAATAATAGCAATAAATTCAAAAATTAAAAAAATAAACAAAGTTTATTTATATGCACTTGGTGAAATATTAAATTGTAACAATCCTGTAAAAAAAAAACCATTAAAAATGTCCGTGGTGTGACAGTAAAGTAGAATAAAATCGGGGTATAAGATATGGAGGAGAGTGTAGCAAAGAGAACAAGAAAGAAGGTTCAGCAATGTTTCTCTTTGTTACCACAGGAATGAGCATCCGGAGCACTCTGAGAGTACTACAAAGGCATCGTGCCAATGAAAAATGATTGGGGCGAGTGAGACAGGATTGAGAAGCCACACATGAAACTTCACCCCCTGTGGACTCTGTAAAGGCTTTGGATCCTAAAGCAAAGAGCCATCCTAAGAATCTTCAGGATTGCATGTGTGCTTGACAATTTTGTTACAAATTACAATGCTTCCCTTCTATGATAAGCAGCCAAGTTACGCTAAGTTCTTTCTCTTCTTGGGTTGGCATTGAAGGTGGTTGCACTCTTGGAGAAGGGGACAGAGAGAGAATGAAGAGTAGAATCTGAGTCAGGAAGCAGTCTCCTGTGGAAGATTCTGTATATCTCAAGAAGGGAAGGAAGTAACAGGCCACTGAGTTCAGAAAAAAAAAAAAAAAAAAACCCCAACAGTTGGCCAAGCAATTAGTTCAAGAGATAATTGGCTGCAGGTGGTAAGTTAAGAGCCAAGTCTGGACTGACTAAAGGGATTTGCCAGGGCTTTGTGTTTGACCTTCTAGGGGACTTGGCTGATTGTAGGAAAGCTTGGACAACTGATTTCTTAAGAGCTTCAGAGGCCTCCAGAGTTCTAAAATTGATGTAGAATTGGGCTGCCATATTGGGCATAGAAGAAATTATCCCAAACAGAAGAGGAGATGAATGTTGGTTACCAAGAGTAAAGAGAAATCCTACTTTCCTGGTGGTATTACTACAGAAAATCCATCAGAGTCAGTTTGTTCCTTGAGATTGTCCATTAGCGTTTTTAGAGAAGAGGCAAGTCCACAGGTCCACATAAGAACAGGCAGGCTTTCTTGGTTGCTGGGGAATGAAGAAGATGAAGAGACCCACCGGGAGAGGGAAGTGTAACCAGAAACACTTGATTGCTCAGGAAGTACTTGCTGAACCCTGTTCTACGTGAGGCCCACATTCCATTAGGGCAGATAAAAATGGAGACAATTCTGATAGAAGGTAACTGCTTTGTATAACCAAATGATCATACTTCAGAAAGAAAAGCACAGCTAGGTTTCTTTAGGAAGGACTTCTGGGGGAGATTCCTAAAAAAGATGCTCTCTGAGCTGAGTTTTGAAATAAGAATAGACATTTTCTCAGTGTACTGGACAGAGCAAAAGGGAGCTCTGTGTAGCTGGAATATTCAATATGAGGAGAGTAGTGGCAGGAGATGGTGTCAGAGATGTGGTTCTGGCTGAGGTCATCATGGCTCTTAAATGCCAAGTTAAGGAATTAGACTTTATGTAGATGTTGAGAAACACTGAACAGTTTGTACTTTTTTTTAAAGATCTTATTCTTAAGTAATCTCTATACCTAACACGGGGCTCAAACTCACAAGTCCGAGAATAGGAGTCACATGATCTACTATCTGAACCAGCCAGGTGCCCCCACACTGACTGTGGGGTGCCCCCACAGTCAAGAGGTGCATTTTAGGAAAAGGATTCTTGTCTGCGGGGAATGGAATAGAGTGAACCACAGCTGGAGGCAGAGAAGGTAACAGGGAGCTCTTCCAACATTCAAGGCAGGAGAAAACAAACACCTGAATGACAGCCATGACCACAGCGACAGGAAGCTTGCATTTCCGCCTACCCTTCGTCTCCCCAATGCCAAGGATGCAGGCCTTCCTCTTCCCTCTAGCACTCACCCTGGGGCAGCGGCTGCCTGCCTGTGCGAGGCTTGCCAGCACGGTCTGGTGCTGGCTCAGGGCACGGATGCCGGCATGTGGGGGGATCGTGTGATGGGGCCAAGAGAGACAGATTTGGGAGTCAGAGGAGAGGAATACAGACCCAATGCCACCATGTTATGGACCAAATTGTACCTGCCCCCCTCCTCAACCAATTCTCTGTTCACCCCCTAATACCCAATGGGACTCTGTTTGGAGAAAGGACCTTTAATAAGGTAATTTAGCTTAAATAGGGTCATAAGGGTGGAATCCTAATCTGAGAGGCTGATGAGCCTATAAAGAGAGGAAGAGACACCAGAGATATTTTTCTCTCCCTTCATGGGCATAAAAGAAAGTCCCTATGAGGATGCAGCAAGAAGGTGGCTATGTGTAAGCTAGGAAGAGAGGTCTCACCAGACACTGGCATCTTGCTCTTGGACTTGTAGCCTCCAGAACTAAGAAAATAAGTTCCTGTTGTTTAGGCCACCGTATGCCACTTAAGCATAAGGATTGTTGTGAGCTGAAGGTGGTTGAGAAGAAGCAGATAACAAGAAAAGTGTTCTTTGCCTAAAAATAGGACATAAATCTCCTGCCCTCTCCAGCAGGAAAAACAAAAGTTAATCACTGGAGACAACTTTTGACCTTTATCAGCCTGGTGCTGGAGAGGAATCTACATAGCAAACTTCCCTAATCAGCCTTGATCTACCACTAGTTTGCTGCCCCTAGAGACTCAAGGTTCTCTGTCTTGACACACTCTAAAAAATGTATTGTTATTTTGCTATGATGCTATGTAAGCCCAAATTCTAATGAACCCTTCGAGTTACTCATCTCTGAGTGCTCTCACGTGTAAGGAGGAGGCACATGCTAATAAGTCTCTGTTTTTCTCTTGTAGCTATGCCCAATGTATAGGGCCCCAATCAGAGAACTCATGAGGGTAGTAGGAAGAGGAATTCTTTCTGTCTACACTACCCAGTGTATGGTATTTTATTATGGCAGCCTGAGTTGACTCATATACACCACTGGCAGCTAAATCTCTTGAAGAAATTATTTAAGATGACTGAGCCTTGTTTTCCTTATCTCTAAAATCAAACGATAAATAATAATAATGTCTACTTCACAGGGCTCTTGGGAGTGGTCAGATGGGGTACACAACCAGCAAATGGAGCTTACATGAAAGCTTTTGTAAATTGTACATATGAAATTAAATAATAAATATTCCTTCCATGAGTGCCCTGGATTGGTGAAAGATTAAAATATTTTTAATCATGGGGCACCTGGGTGGCTCAGTCGGTTGAGTGTCTGACCTCGGCTCAGGTCATGATCTCCCAGCTTGTGAGTTCCAGCCCCGTGTTGGGCTCTGTGCTGACAGCTCAGAGCCTGGAGCCTGCTTCGGATTCTGTGTCTCCCTCTCACTCTGCCCCTCCCCCACTTGCGCTCTGTCTCTCTCTTAAAAAATTTTTTAATTTTTAAAAATGTGTTCAATCATAATATTAATTTAACTATTATACCTAACTGTAATACCCATCTCTTGGATATATTTTGAATGTACTTAATTAGCCAATAATCAAAAGGTAATTGATCACAGATGTCTAAAGGGCTTTCGGCCCAAATTCCATGAGAGTAACCAGTGCCAATAAAACTATTTGGGGAATTTCTATGTTTCATAAAAAAAGAACACGGGGGGGCACCTGGGTGGCTTAGTCGGTTAAGCGTTGACTTTCGCTTGGGTCATGATCTCGCGGTTCCTGGGTTCGAGCCCCGCGTCGGGCTCTGTGCTGACTGCCAGCTCAGAGCCTGGAGCCTGTTTCAGAGTCTGTGACTCCCTCTCTCCCTGACCCTCCCCTGCTCACGCTGTCTCTCTCTCTCTCTCTCTCCTAGAAATAAATAAAAACATCAAAAAAAAAGAACACAGGGTTCCAAATGTATGAAACACCCCCAATATAGCCTATAGAACAGGAGACTTACTTCTGTAGACACATTCTAAAAACAGTTTTTAATAGTCTTCAACATTTGTTTTGTTTTACTAATGTTTGTTTCATGGAAATCTGTTAATAAGCTCGGACAGAAAGATAATCACATAGAAAGTATATTTGCAATTGATACAAATATTCCTTTTAGCTTAAGGTCTTAAGAGTGTTTCTCTCTTCCTCTCCTCTCCCACTGGACTCAGCGCCTTGACAGAGAAACCTGACCTCAACTCACCTCCACATCTCCAGGGGTCTAATACGGAGTCTGGATCAAGAAATGAGGCACTGGTGCATGGCCTATTAATTATATTTTTAGTGCAATACCCAATTCCAGAAGCCCCCGCCTTGCATAGCCCAATTCTGGCTTTTGCCTGAAGCTTCATCAAGCCTAAGTCACTGGATTTTCTACTACGTGGGGAATGCCTACCACCTACCACTACTACCTACTACTACCTACTACTTACCTGGTTTCTGCCCAACCCAGCAGGCTTCTCTTCTTGCAGCCCAGGATGATATGCAGGTGATTGCTGCAAGGATATTCGGTGAATGTTAGTGTCTTATAATAAACAGGTGGTAAATATTGTATTTGATATTCCAAACACTTATTAAGTGCCTACTGTATGCCAGACATTTCCCTTTCGAGACCCAGTTCAGAGTATGGAGTCTCAGAGAGATTAAGTCACTTCTCAGCGATCACTCGGCAGCAGAGCCGGGATCACATCTGTACCTTCTGATACCTAGTCCCTTGCTCTTTTATTATATCATGTTGTCTGTCTCTGACACCGAGGCAGACCTGAGGCTTGAGGAATGGTTGACTCCGTGGGAGGAAGCCCTTTGAGGGGAGGATGGAGATGCATTGTGCTCACAGGATTGCTGTAGGGACTTCCTTTCTACACACCTAGTAGGCTGCTACCCTGTCCACGGGTGGCCTCCAATCTCTGCTCACCTCTATGCTCATCCTTACCAATTCCAGGGCCACACACACACACACAACACAACACAAACACACACACACGTTCGTTCATGCACACACATGTGCACACATACACACACATACACAGTTCTGGGCTCCATCCAACGCAACATGAGATCATGACCCGGGCCAAAGTTGAACACTTAACCGACTGAGCCACACAGGCGCCCCTGCTGTTTGTCTTTCTAAACCTGTGAAGTGCTTCTGAACAGGCTTCCCAGCTTATGATACATGACTCTAGCCAGGCATCTACCCGGGGATGGGTGGACATTACTTTCTTTTTCTAATTGTGGTGAAATAGACATAACATAAAATTTACCATCCATTTTAGCCATTTCTTTTTTTTTTTAATGTTTATTTAGTTTTGAGAGACACAGAGAGAGAGAGAGAGACAGAGACAGAGACAGAGACAGAGCATTAGCAGGGGAGGGGCAGAGAGAGAGGGAGACACAGAATCTGAAGCAGGCTCCAGCCTCGGAGCTGTCAGCCCAGAGCCCGATGCGGGGCTTAAACTCACATGACCTGAGCTGAAGTCTGACACCTAACCAACTGAGCCACCCAGGTGCCCCCCATTTCAGCCATTTCTAAGTGTACAGACCAGGGGCGTTAAGGACACTCACACAGTTGTGCAGCCATCTCCACCATCCAGCTCCAGAACCCTCTTCACCCTGTAAAACTGAAAGTGTGCCCATTAAACACTAACTGGCCATCCCCCCTCTTCCCAGCCCCTCGCAGCCACCATCTATTTCCGGTGTCTATGAATGGACTAAGTACCTCATCTAAGTGGAATCATACCATATGTGTTCTTTTGTGCCTGGTTTCTTCCACCAAGCACAGTGTCTTCAAGGCTCATCCATGGTGTAACATGTTTCAGAATTCCCTTCCTTTTTAAGGCTGGATAGCTTTCTATTGTATATATACATATACCACATTTTTGTATCCAGTCGTCCATCAGGGTATACTTGGTGTGCTTCCTCCTTTGGGCTCCTGTGGATAATGCTGCTATGAGTGCTGGTGGACAAATATCTGTTAACAATTCCCTGCTTTCAATTCTTTGGGGCATTTGCCTAGAAGTGGAGTTGCTAGATCAAATGATAATTCTATGTTTAGTTTTTTCAGGAACCACCATACTGTTTTCTGATGTTACTTATTTTTTTCTTAATTTAGAAATTGCTCCCTTTTATATTGCTACTCTCTGTGTCTCCTTCCCACCCTGACTGGCCTTTGGGGGACATACCTAGCAATGTGTACAGGTTCCTGTTTGCTGCTCATGACCCATCCCCTTCCATTTCAAGGGCTCCAGTCTCTAAGCCTCTGTATCTTTCCCTCCCTTGGAACACCTCACCCACCTCATGTAGGTGAGGCCCAGAACCCGCCCCCAGATTTTCTGTGGAAGATAATGCCCCAGGACCTTCAGATTGTGGTGGACACAGATTGGAGGAGGTATTGCTTAAATCTATTGTACAAAACAAGGGCCCCAAAAGGGCAGCTCCCAAAAAGCAGCCATTTCATTTGTCTCATTTGGGAAATGAGGGACAATAAATTTGGAACTTCCCAAAGACTAACAAAAACTGAATTTAAAGTAAGTAATCTTCGTCTCCATTTCTGGTCAAATAACTAAGTTTATTTACATTTGTTCTTTGTTGTGCTGATTC
The DNA here is from genome assembly GCF_008692635.1 of Crocuta crocuta. Lineage (NCBI taxonomy): Eukaryota > Metazoa > Chordata > Mammalia > Carnivora > Hyaenidae > Crocuta > Crocuta crocuta. Next base: position 6,298,953 of record NW_027529526.1, read on the forward strand.
TTTAACTCATTTTAGATTTTCCAATGCCTTGTCTGATCCCCTGGCTGCATCCTTACAACCAGAACATGCTTGCATTTGGGAGAAGTGATTATTAAAATTCTGTGTGAGCCTCGGTAGCCTGGGTGGCTCAGTAGGTTAAGTGTCCAACTTCGGCTCAGATCATGATCTCACCATCTGTGAGTTCAAGCCCCACTCCGGGTTCTGGGCTGACAGCTCAGAGCCTGGAACCTGCTTCAGATTCTGTGTCTCCCTCTTTCTCTGCCCCTTCTCTCCTTGTGCTCAGTCTCTCACTGTCAAAAAAAATTTTTTTTAATTTTTAAAAAAATTGGCGTGAGTTCAATGTCCAATAAACTCAGCCTGAATCCCACCAAGACAGACCGAGGCAGACGAAGGAGAGAAGCACATTTGCAGGGCAAGAAGCTTCCAGCTGTGAAAAAGAACACTTATTTCTTAGCAAGCATCACAAAATAGTGGCCTATTTGCTGAATCAGTGACTGATAAAGTTTCAGTAGGGAGAGCAACCCGCTCTCTGTGTAGAATTGCAATCCTGATTGAGGACAGTCTCTGGAGTTTCTGTGAAAGGGGAAGACACCCCCCCCCCCACCTGCTGCCCCCTGTGGGCACACCAGGATTGTGACTCTACTTAGAGCCTGGGTTGCTCTCCTTAATGAAACTTTATCAGTCACTGATTCATCAAGCACCTACTGGATGTCCGCTCTATGCCAGGTACTGAGATAATAATAATGGCCCGGCTAACATGTTTATCAAGTTCAAGGGCCTCTGCCAACTGCCTAACAGGCATTGCTCAATTGATCCTCAGGACAATGCTGATTGCTTATCATTGTCCCCACCTAACAACTGAGGTCTCTGAAGCCTGGTGAGTCTAAGTAATTTGCTCAAGCTCACAGTGACAGAGGGGATTTTAACCCAGGCACCCAAATGCTGAGCCCCATGCCCTTGACCACTTTGCTGAAATGGGGACAATCACACTAGGCACTTTTAAGCATATAAATTTAATAAAGCATTTTTGTTCCCCATTCCTACCCCCTACCAGGGAGCTCAGAGTCCCATCAGGAAGAATCAAGCAGTACTATTTCAATACTCTCTCATAAGAGCTATTGTAGTGTGTTGTTCTAGATACACAAGTGACATCAAAAACACAACTAATGAAAGAAAAAGTGGTCTTGGGAGCTCCTGGGAGGGGCAGACCCTGCCTGAGAAGTCACCTTCCAGGACTGAAACTGGAAGTAGACAGAGCCTGGAGGAGAGCACAGAGATACAAAGTTTCCAGGAGCAGAGTGAGTCCCTGACCCCAAGCAGCAGCTGGTGCTGATTGCAACATGTTGCTCTATCTAAAGCAGTGGTTCTCCAAGGGGGTGAATTTGTACCTCAGGCGACTTTTGGGGATGTCTGGAGAGATTTTTGACCAACAACTCAGAGAAGGGTGAAGTGCTACTGGCATCTAGTGACAGTGCACAAGACAGCCTACGAACAACAAAGAATTATTGGTCCAAAATGTCAATAGCGCCAAGAAGTTCAGAAACCGTGGTGGAAAACAAGGAAACCATGATCAGCAGGGTAACGGTCAGTCATAGATAAGCTTAGAAAAGGGGGAATTATAGAAGCCGGCTTTAGCAGAGGATATCTGTTATGGTTCAGTTTTATCCTCCGCAAAAGAGATGTTGAAATTCTAACTCCCAGCCCCCCAGGACATGATCCTATTTGGAAATGGAGCGGTTGCAGAGGTAATGAGTTAAGATGAAGTCATGCCGGAATAGGATGGGCCCCAACCCAACATGGCTGGCATCCTTATAAAAAGAACACCAGTGGGAGAGGCATGCACCAAAAAACACTGCCATGTGAAAATGAAGACAGTTATAAAAGTGAAGCCTCTACAAGCCAAGGTACCCTGAGGATTGGCAGCAAACCACCATGAGCTAGTAAAGAGACCTGCAACGAGATCTCTCTCACACGCTCAGAAAGAAACAGCCCTGTCCACACCTTGATCAGACTTCTAGCCTCCAGAACTATGAAAGAATAAATGTCTAATGTCTCAGGCAGCCCGCATGCGGTACTCCGTTATGGCAGCCCTTGACAAACTGACTTGCCATTCAAGTACTCTTTATGGGAGACAATTTCTTGGCAAATGGACTTTGCACACCCTGGACCCCCAGGCATGAGCATCGTTCAGTCCCTATAATTTCCCTTGGCTCCAGCCTCATCAAGTTAGAGATAATTTTGATACTCCTTCCCTCCCCAGCCCAGGAAAAGGATGGGCTGATTCTTCAGCACACGTGCGCCAGCCCTGATACCTCTGAAGACCTGAGCTCTCCTGAATGCTGATGGGAGAGAATCTCTGTTTCAGAGCAGATAGCCAGACCTGGCTGGTCTCAACCTTAAGCTGGTGGTTTCCAAAGTGTGCAGGGGGTGTGCACAGCAAGGGACGAACAAGACCTTCCATCAGAGTACAGGAAGGAAATGTGAGACCTTGTTTAGAATTTCTTTACAATTAGAAATAGGTGCGCCTGGGAGGCTCAGTCCGTTAAGCATCCGACTTTGGCTCGGGTGGTGATCTGCTGGTTCCTGAGTTCGAGCCCCGCCTTGGACTCTGTGCTGATGGCTCAGAGCCTGGAGCTCTGCCCCTCCCCCACTCGCACTCTGTGTGTGTCTCTCTCGCTCTCAAAAATAAATTAAAAACATTAAAAAGAGTATGAGATAAAAAAGAGACTGCAGCCCTTCTGGGGGGTATCAACAGCACAGTAATGAGCGTGGATTCTGGAACCAGCTGAATAATTTCCTAGTTGTAATAGTTGCTACCTGTTTAATCTCGGGCAAGTTATTTAGCTTATTTAATCCTCTGTTTCCTCATCTGTAAACGAGCATCATTAAGAGGAAACACCTCTTAATGTTGTAAGGATTAAAAGAGATACTGCATTCAGAGCACTGCACACAGGGCACCCAGCAAGCCACATTATGATTCTATTTTAGGACCACTCTCTTGGACCCACATCTCATCTCAGTATAAACTCAGATTCAGACCTCAAGCTGCCACATTCCAGAACTTGCTCTTCAAATATTGGTGGATGCTGCCTAAAAAGCAATGTTTGAAGATACACAAATTCTTTGGCTCCAAAACCTCCTGGTTTACTCAGTACTGGGAATAATGGCTTTGAAGACATCTGGTAGCATATAAAGGCAAGTCTAGAAGATATAAGCCATCATATGTGGCATTTGTATAGAAGAGAGAAAGCTAGGCCTACCAGACTCCAGTGTACCAAGCTGTCTTTATTCTAATGTGGTCAAATCAAAAACTAGTTCTTCCTCAAATGCCTTTTTTTTTTCTTCAAAGTACTATTACTTCCTGGTTTAACATCACTGCATTGGCGCTATACAGCCCCTCCCCCCACATACACAAACACTAATCAGCATTAATTGAATTTTTAAGTCCAAAGGAAAACATGACAGGTGGTGTTATTATGTTCTTAGCCATTCCGGCTTCTAGCTGGTTTTACAATTGCATTCCTCTCCCCATCGGAAAATCCAAGTCATTTTCTTAGTTTAAGAAGGAAGTATTTGCAGGTGCTGAATTAGTCTTTTAGAGCCAACGCGGAGGNTGAATTTTTAAATCCAAAGGAAAACATGACAGGTGGTGTTATTATGTTCTTAGCCATTCCGGCTTCTAGCTGGTTTTACAATTGCATTCCTCTCCCCATCGGAAAATCCAAGTCATTTTCTTAGTTTAAGAAGGAAGTATTTGCAGGTGCTGAATTAGTCTTTTAGAGCCAACGCGGAGGAGCCCTCTGCCAAACTACATTCAAGAGCGCCATCTCCTGGTCAAAGTTTAAAATAGGAACGGAAAGAATAAGCAGGTGCCTAAATGGGCTTGTGTCTTTAATCAGCAGCTTAACTGCTTAACCATGAAAATGAGCTTCCCAGGGCTAATGAGAGTTACCCAATTTGCAGAAAGTGGGTGTTTATTTTTGTAGCGCAATTTTCCAGCTGCCTGAATCTCATGTCCTTTACAGCGTGTAGCATCTGCTTATGTTGTATTGTTGGTGTGTATGGTTTTGCTTAAAGGCCCCCTCCTGGATGCTGAGGGGGCACAGCGAGGTCTTCCAGGTTTGAAAATTAAATCCAGGGAGCCACAAAACCTTCCAGGTTCACCCTATTAGGACCTGAGATTCAGGTGTAAGGCTCTTTATATTTCAATAGTAAACAAACAAAAGATTAAAAGACAGGTTGAACCTTGACCATATAAATAAGCAAGGAAATGAATGAGAACTGACACAACATGGTCCAAGTTCAGCATACCGATGCCCATCTATCACTATGCTCTTTTTTTAAAAATGCAGGTGTTTCTGCAACAAGATATGTGTGTTCCAGGGGGAGGGAGAAAACACTTTCTGTAAAATTGCACACTAAAACTAATAAGACTTATGAGAAAATAGGCTTGAGGCAGACAATCCAAAACACATATAAGTTTGCAACCAGAGCAGTAACCAAAGCAATAACAATCTTTATTTTTAAAAAATACCAGCAGAGTTTTTAAAAGAATGTTCAGTTCCTAATACATTAAAAAATTTCTGCGGAAAATGAAGGACTTTGACTTGAAAAGGAAGAAAGAAGGAAAGGGTCATTTGATGGAGGGCAATGTGAGGGAAGCTGTAGTGCTGTGAGTCATGGAGATAAGGAACCAATGCCCAGGACCGGGGACCACTGAGCAGGAAGCCCTCCTGAGACAGAGACTGTGGCTCAACGAAGGTGACACGAAGCAAGGGACAACTGTGTGTCACTTCTTCCCTCCTCCGCACTGCTGCAGTCAGCTGTGTTCTGCGCTGCGCCCTCAGCTTCTGCTGGGCCAGCAGCATCACATACGGACCAGTGCAACCTTCGGCATTTCACAGACATCGCCGCACCATTTATCCGCCACATTTGAGCTAATTTATGTTAAAATCACTCACGACGCACAAATATTATAGCAAAACAGACTGAACGTGGCATGCTTCCCTAGCACACATTTGACACTAACCCCTGCAGAAAGGATGGATCTGTCAGCTCCACTTCTTCTGGCCTTCTCCCTACAACTTCAATGCTGGATTCACAGATGTCCCCATCTCCCAGCCACGGGGGCCCAGCCAAGGCTCTGGGCTTTGGTTATGTCTGAGGTGCTCTCAGGTAGTGAGTAACACACTATTATTTGATGAGCTTGTTTTGGTTACTAGTGAGAGAATGCAAATTAAAACTGTCTTAAGAAAAGGAGAAAATTGTTCTAAGCTACTCAAAGTCCAGAGGTAGTATGGCTTCAGGTGTAGCTGGATCCAGGAGCTTACATTTAGTCTCTGTCTCCTTCTCTTCCCCACTTTCACCCTCCCTGTTTGCTGCTTTTCTTGGTGACAATGCAGTTCTCTTCCAGGCCTCTCCCATGGATGGTACATGAACCCTTCAGATGCATAATCCTTGTAGCTGGCTAGCAATCACAGAAAAAAACAGCACTTCTCTTTTCCAATAATTTTTTAAAAAAGAAATCCAGGAATTGCCTTATTGCCTAGTCCACCGTGGCAGGAGGATGAGATCTCTGGCCAGGACAAGGTTGTGGGCTGACCCTTACACTCTGGGGCTGAGTCAGCCTCACCTAAGCCACATGGACATGGAGAGAGAGAAGACCTCCCCCAGCCCCCAGAGGAGAGCCATGTCCAGTACCTGGAAAAGGGAGAACAGGTCAACTCAAACACTCATCACCCATGGTGGTCCAAGCCAGGCACCTGTCTGGTGGCTTGTGACATTTGGAGAATCTGGTTTCTGATGCTATAGAGGCTATTTATCTTGGACTGAAACAAAGGAACAGAAAAAGACAACTCCTGCCGGCTTATGTGTTTTGTTTGGCTGGACAGTGCTGTTTGCCTTTTTAAAATTATTTATTTAATTAGCTGCCAACATTTAGAACTTGCAAAATTTAAGGCTTCTCTTAAACCAGAGCCAAACTGTCCCCATTTTCCCACATGGCAACAACCCGGCTGAGTCTCCGCTGCCTGTTTATTGAACAGTCCTCTCCTGTTCCGGATAGTCCGCACTGCTGTCTGTGCTTCCCCCCCCCCCCCCCCCCATCACTAGTTTTTCTACCCACCTGGCCCTTGGAGGCATCTGAATTTGCAATCTGCCATGTAAGTGGAGCTCTGGTCAGCTAGACCCTGGGCTTCCTCTAGTCAGGAAGCGCTGGGTCAGGTGCCTTGCATCTTGCTCTGGTGTTTCAAACATGCCTGAAAGTGAGTCAATGGTCAGGTGCTCTGTTATCAGGATTTTGCTGCCTTAGTGTTACACCTTTAAAGTTAACTAGCAAGTAAGTTATCGAGATATCTATTCTAGCTTGTTCCGCCACCTATAGGCAAATGAAAAGGTAGATTTTCCCTCTCCCACTTCTGGAAGATCAGCCAAGCATTTGCGTCCAAGAGATCGAAGTGACCTTTGCCTTGTGGGAGAATTAACAGGTTTCATTTGTGTATTTTCAAGGGGCTAGTCATATAGAACCTCCAGCTGGATTGTTCCAGAATGAAAAGTCTTCCAGGGCTTGAAAATAGGGAAAACACCCAAACCAGAAAAGAATTCTATTCTTGGAGAGTTGGGGGATAGAGGGGAGATGCTAGGTTCATAAATAGCCATGACCTTTGCCTCACTTAAAGTTCCCAGGAGCAGGAGGACTCAACGTCTGTTGGGATATCTTCTATTGCAAATGACAGAAAACACAGGCAAGCCAGGCTTAAGGGGGAAAAAAAGACAAAGAAAGTGGGATGATTTATTGGTTGGTTACTAAAGAGTGCATGGGTAACTAACATCAGGTACGGCTTGATCCAGGGATCTAAAATCTATCATAACTGTTTCCATCCATCTGTCAATGTTGTATTTTCCTCTGATGATTTCATTGAGAGAATCTGTATAATGTTTCCCAGCAGCTGTCTCCAAAAAATCATATTGGCTTTTCAATAGAATATATGTCAGTTACTCAGCCAATCACTTAATCCATGAGACATACTACTCTAATTAACCAATCTCATGCTTCTTCCGTGAAACTTAGAAAATTGGATATTACCACTGGAGGAAGCAGGGGATGGATGCTGCAAAACTATGAGAGACTCTGAGCAGAAATGGCTAAGGACCCTGGCCACCGGGCTCTAGGGCTTAGGAATCTCAGCAAAGATCTCTGTGTTCAAGTGTGTTATAACATGTAATAGGCGTCACTGCTTCTGAATGGATCCAACAAGACATGGACAAGCAGAGCCAAGACTGTATCCACCTGCAAAGAGCCTTCTTTGGGTGTCACCCATAGGCCTCCAGGGCTCTTGCACAATTAGTAGGCAGGAAAGTTGTGCCATGTAGGCACATGTACACACACACGCACGCATGCACACACACACACACACACAGGCACACTCAGTGATAGACTTTGCTTTCCCACTAATTCTGGCAGATGAAGGACTAAGCCAAATCTGTGTATCTTGGAGTGTGATGTTTCTAACACCTAAATAACCACAATAAATTCATTTACATTTATCATGTAAACCTTCTATCTCTGATGTCTCTTTCCTGCGGTTTCTGAGTGAACACAACTGTATATCCCTCCACTCTCCTCTTACTTCTTCCCTCTGCTCTAAGTCAACTCTCTCTAGGGCCCCTTTGTCACTAGGCAGCACATCTCACTGGCCACAGCTGGCATTAAAGCTGTGTACTGTGCAGCCCTGGCTAATTACAATCTCATCCTAATCTGCCCAAAGCAGATGGTTATGTCCCTTCAAAAAGCACCTTCATTTATGTTAGAAAGAATTGGCTCCCTAACCAATACTATCTATCTCCAGTCATAAAAATGTAGAGGCGCCTGGATGGCTTAGTTGGTTAAGCCTCCAACTTGAGCTCAGGTCATGATCTCACCATTTCAGAGTTTGAGCCCCATGTTGGGCTCTCTGCTGTCAGGACAGAGCTTTCATTAGATCCTCTGTCTTTGCCCAGCCTCCACTCATTCTCTCTCTCTCTCTCTCTCTCTCAAAATAAATAAACTAGAGATTTTTCTAATTAAAAAAAGGACTTCATATCATAGCACACAGAGGTTTTAGGGGCTTTAGCACCTTTTTAAGCCCTTACTGTACTTCAATAAAATTCTACTGGCTAATATTGCATTTGAAAAACAAATGCAGGGCGCCTGGGTGGCTCAGTCGGATGAGCGTCCGACTTCAGCTCAGGTCATGATCTCACAGTTCGTGGGTTTGAGCCCCGCGTCGGGCTCTGTGCTGACAGCTCAGAGCCTGGAGCCTGCTTCAGATTCTGTGTCTCCCTCTCTCTCTGACCCTCCCCTGCTCACGTTCTCTGTCTCTCTCTCTCTCAGAAATAAATACATTAAAAAAAAATTAAAAAAAAAAGAAAAGTGCAAACACTGAACACCTGAAGCCTCAACCTTGTGCGTATCAATACGTGCCCACATACATATACACTTACATGTCCCATGTGTGCTTGTAAATACCCACCTGCACATATACATATAATTTGTTCATTTATTGAACAGCAGGTATGTATTGAGCACCTACCATGTGTCTGCCACTGCTGAATTGACAGCAAAAACTAGCCCCTGCCTCTCTCCCCAGAGCTTGTAGTCTAGCCGGGGAGACAAATACTAATCGGTCTCATAAGTGTGATAGTGCAGCTGTGTTTCACTGCTGCCCCAGCTTGGTGGCAATTACAAATTGGTTACATCCAGCTCTCCCTTGGGCAGGGAAAGGGTTCCCTCTTTGGCTCCTGCATCCCTTGTCGTCAAGAACCTTCCCCCACCTTACATCCTAGGCATTCACGAGGGTGCTGAGAAGGAGGGCATGGCCACAGAGGATGACAGGCTTTTAAAATCTGTTCTTGCCCCTTGTCGTCTCCCCAGGAAGGAAAAGAACGGTCACCCTGCAAATTTACACTGGAATATTCAGTCTTGTGCTTAGAAAAGGAACATGTTCTTCTTTGCTTACAGTTAAATATCTGTAGGGTTTTGCACCCCATTACACAGTAGGGGATTTCAATCTGCCTGTTCGGGGGGATGTCAAGGAAGTCAGTGAGCTCAGGGTGCGATGGGGAGAAACACGCACATGAATATTTTGAAATGTGACCAACAAATACAAGGAATATTAGCATGGTGGGGGAGGTCCAGTAATGAGGGATCTATTTACAGAGAACTGAGTGGAATTATTATATGGAGAATTAAGTGGGCTAAATCTGGAGGTGATGAGACCAGGTAGGAGGTCACTGACAGTTGACCAGGAGAGGGATAACGTACGGTTTGGACCAGGGTGAGGACAGAGGCAATGTGGTAGCTGTAAGCTCCATTTTGCAAGTAGCACCACTAGGACTTCTGAGCAGGATGGAGTGGGAGCAGGCTGGATGATTGTGATGCCATTAATACTGAGCCAAGGAATGCTTGGAGAGGGACAAATTTGGGGAGAGGAGAACTGAAGAGTCTTGGCTTGAAACAGATAGTCTCTGTATTTCATTTTTATCTTAGGGTCTCAGTGTGTGCTTTCAGGGGAAAGTGAGTGCAAGGGTGGGCAAGGATTTAAATCCTGGCTCTACCACCCACTACTTATTTGACCAAGATGAGGACCAAGGTGATGACATGGAAATGCTGACAGATCCCTAGTCCAGTGTGGGGAACGAGTTTTGAGCCACCCCCACCAGGGGTGGAAGATGGAATGCAAGAAGCGGTAGGGGTGGGGAAGGCGAGGAGAGAGTTGGCTTAGGGTGGGGAGTAGGGTGAAGGTGGAGAGGAAAGAGGACAAGGTCAGAAATGGAAGACACTGTGTTCTTGAAGGACTTGCATGCTTTTCAGGAGCCAGATGACCCAGTGTGACTCAGAGTTGGGGATGAGGGCGGTCACACCACACCTGAGTCCCCACTGAGGGCTTGGGGCTCCACTGACAGGGGCCAGCATGCCAGGATGGGCTATGTAATAAACCAGGGGCACCATCAGCAGACTCAGAATGGTTTGCAGACACTGACCTGCATCAAGTGGAAAAGCATGAATGGACTCAGCCAGAGTCCACGTAAGCAGAAATACCTGGGAGTGACTTTGAGACCACCTGGAGCTCTTTTGTAAGCAGATGGGACTCACAGCAATTAAGATGTGAGATTCAAAGTTCATTCAACCATGTCTTATACTGTCGGGCTGGGGAAGCCAGGAAGATTTACACAGGTGAGGTGGGCAGTGGCCAGCAAAGAGTGGATATGGCCTATGTGGTTCCCCACCCATGCTTTGTCCCCTTTACAATAAAATCCCCCAGATTCTACTGTTTTTGTGCCAGAGTAAGAACCCTCAGGATTTCACCTAGTTGGCAGTGTCTTGTGCAGAGTTGGGCTCCTCTATGTTACATTATGCTTAAAGTGAACATATGTTCTCTGTTGCCTAGCAACATGACAAAAGCTGGGATATGAGGCCAGGTGAGTAAGTGGAGATGATGATACTCATTCATTCACTCAACAAAAATGAGCCTAATATGTGCCAGGCATTGTGTTGGTTCCAAACCAAATTGTATGCTTACCTCAGAATAAACCCTGATAGTAGAACTGGTACCTCTAGAAGATACATTTGTCCTTCTGTATGGTTTTTACTTTTTACATAAGATTTTGCTATTGTGAGAACTAGCATTTACCATGGACGTTAAAACACACACACACACCTGCACACACACCTCTTAGCAACTGCTGGCTAAATATCATAACACCTAGCACACCTTTTTGTTTTTAAATGTCATTCACTCTTCTTTTTTATTTTTTTATCTGAGAGACAGAGACAGGGAGAGAGAGAAAGCAAGCAGGGGAGGGGCAGGGAGAGAGGGAGACAGAACCCCAAGCAGGCTCTGCGCTGTCAGTGCAGAGCCTGATGCCAGGCTCAAACTCACAAACTGTGAGATCATGAGCTGAGCTGAAGCCGAGAGTATGACATTTAACCGACTGAGTTACTCAGGTGCCCCTCAAATGTCATTCACCCTTAAAATCATGGTCGGACAAATTACCCAAGTGGGGTAATTACTGAGTGTGATCATGGTCCAGACATATGCTAGAAAAAAACAGTGCAAAACAACTCTGTCCCAAGAGGTATTATACCCTAATTGGACAGATAAGAGATACATCTGAAACCATTACATGCCGCCAAAAGGGACAGGCACCTTCCAGGCAACCAATAGGACTGCCTTCCTGGCCCCTGTGGACGCATATGGAGGTATGAGGCCTTGTAACAAGTTTGGTGTCACTTTCAGGCCAAACATTTAACTGTCCATGCAAGACGCTCCAGAACACTCTTCCCCCCTGGCACAATGACCAACACCATCTGTTGGCGTCATTTTGGGTCCCTGAGTGTTCACTATGAGCAGAGCCCTCTGCCAACTCATGGTGGACACTTAGCAGGCACAAGAAATCAACCTGTTTTTACTTAAGCCATTGAGGGCTGGAGGTTGTTTGTTACCATGTCACAGTCCCAGTTATTCTGACTGAAACACTAAAAGGGTGACGTGGTCAAACCTCTAGAGCACACTAGAGCATGGAGGGTATTAAAGAACTCATAACTAGCAAAGGCAGCGACTTCCAAACTTGACGCTGACTCTCTACAAGAGTCTAGAAGGAATAGGTTCAAAGAATGATGTGTCAACACTTAGAAGAGAAAGCAGAGACCATAAGAAGTCAATATGGCTTAGAGACCATCACAACCAATCAATGTTCATTTACTTTGCAGAGAGGTGTTTTGTCAGGTAACAGATAGTGAACTCAAATTAGGATGGCCTTAAAAGAGAATCTTTAAAGGAATTATATGCCAAGACGAGCAGGATGTAGGAAAACCAAAGGAATAGAACAGCACCCCGGGCTACAACAGTGAGGATGTCATCCTCCTGAGCACGAAGGTGATTGCAACCTGAAGACAGAGCTACTGATAGCAGAGCCACACCCCCTTTGGAGGAGGAACTCGGGCAGCCTGAAGTAATCTTGCATTAAGGGAGCTCGGAAAAGAAATATCTTGAGCCATCTTTCTCTTTCCATCCAATTCCTTGTCTCCACTGGTCAACCTTGACTAGAAATCTAGCTAGAGGGCAAAGGAACTGTTGATATAATCCAGGTAAGTCAGCCTCCTGGGGCACAGGGTAGGTGGAGAGCAAGGTAGAGGAGAAGGGTGGAGAGCAGGTCTGGAGGGGCAGATGAGAGATATCCAACCAAGATTATTAGGAAATTAAATACATGTAACATATCTGGACTTGAGCAAGATATTTGACACAGGTTGTTAGAAATTCCTTAAGGAAGTAATAGTGGTCACACCCTCCTCTGTGTTCCATAGCTCTTTGCACATATGCCCCAGAGTGGGCAGTGGTAACTACAGTTTCATCTTGGCATGCTTCTTCATTTCACTTCTGCCAATATTCTCAAAGGAACTTGCCCCCAGTCCTTGTATTTGAAATATAGTCAGTTGCCACAACTTATCTCTCCCTAATCCCTGGCTCCAAAGAGTGAGCACCTGAGTCAGTCAGCCCAGAGTCCCAGGGACTTTACGGCTAGAACTAGTGAGAATAATGCTATCTTACCTTTGGATTACACAGCTGGAAAGACCCAAGTTTGGGTCCCTGGACAGCCATCTTCCCTAGCTTGGCCAAAGAAGCTATTTATTGTAAGAGATTTTGTGATTCCCACACAAAGAAAAGCAGGGAAGAAATTCTAAAAGATGAACAAATATTCTGAGTTTCTTTACACTTTATTTTTTATTTTTGAGGGAGAGAGAAAGAGAAAGAGGCAGAGACAGGGCATGAGCAAAGGAGGGGTAGAGAGAAAGGGAGACACAGAATCGGAAGCAGGCTCCAGGCTCCAAGCTGTCAGCACAGAGCCTGGTGTGGGACTCAAACCCATGAACTGTGAGATCATGACCTGAGCCAAAGTCGGATGTGTAACCGACTGAACTACCCAGGCGCCCCTCTCTGAGTTTCTGAATTAAACATTCCTGAGGTCACCCTCTAAATTTCTAACTTCAACTTTTTTTTTTTTTAAATTTATTTCTAGGAGAGAGAGAGAGACAGCGTGAACAGGGGAGGGTTAGAGAGAGAGGGAGACACAGACTCTGAAATAGGCTCCAGGCTCTGAGCTGGCTGTCAGCACAGAGCCCGACGTGGGGCTCGAACCCACGAACCGCGAGATCATGACCTAAGCGAAAGTCGGACGCTTAACCGACTAAGCCACCCAGGCGCCCCTAAATTTCTAACTTACATGATACACTCCACTGCTTTTTTCATATTTGCTACTTTGAGCTGGATTTATTTTGCATACAACAGAGATCTCTGATAACCTGTATTGTAAAGCCTTCAACATTAATACCATAATTAATCATAGATGATAGTGTCATCACCAGTTATTTATTAGAAAAATTTTTAATCCGAATACAAAAGGCTAGTATAGTGATAATAGCAACTACTATTGAGTGCTCAGTAAATATTCATGGGATGAATGATTGTCACAGAAGTAAGCAAAAGCCTTGACAAAAAGCAAGGCATGGGGGCCCAGCCTACATAGCCCTGTCTCCTTCTCTAGGAACTTTAGTTCCTGCCTGTCTTAGCCCCCATAATGCCTGCCACTACTGGAGAAGCCACAGAAGGAAAAGAAGCACATGGTCAGTTTCTTCCCTATTCCTTACTCCATTGCCTTCCACTCACCAAGCCGCCATTTTGGGACGTCTCTCAGGTCATATGCAGAGATGAGCAGAAGATTTGAGGAAAAGGGCAAGGCCCTCCATAGGTAATATTGTAATTACCTCAGGACCCTCTGGGTGGCATGTGCCAACGTACAGGCTCTTTCTCTCATGGAATACTTTTATGGGTTTCCCAAGCCCTTCCCATTATTGTACCATCCTCTGCTGTGAGTGACGAAAACTCTGGCTGAATGCTCACAACTTACCCCTCAGTCCCTGTAGCCTCTCTGTACTGGCAGGAGTACAATGCAGTGGCTCCCTCAAGGTGACAAATATCCCAGGGAGAACATGCCCCTTGCCCTACCATAGGCACAACCCACCTATTCACCCCGCAGCCCTCTGTCCTTACTCTGACATCAGGGTCAGCTCTAGCCAGGCTCATTCCTTGGCTTCTCCAGGCACTACTCAGGCATCAGCTTGTGTACTGTACAGAAGCTTCCCTTACATGGCTTAAATTGGAGGAGGGGGTCTAACCTCCTCTCCTCCACAGATAGGGGAAGGGAATCACACAGCATGCCAACAATTCTTTTCAAAGAAATTCCCAATCTCCAGTTCTACCTACCCTCCAATCCCCAATGATCCAGACATTGATGGTAGGATAATTGTCACAAGATGATAAGAGACGTCCAGTCAGCTGAGCCTTCCTTAGACAGCCAAATCCCTTTCTTTAGAACCACACTATCCAATATGGCAGCCACTGGCCACGTACAGCTACCGAGCAATTGAAGTATGGCTGGTACAAACTGAGATGTGCCAGAAGTATAAATGACACACCAGCTTTCAATGACTCAGCATGAATCAAGCAATATAAATATCTCATTAACATTCTTTATATCAATTAGATGTTGGAATAATATTTTTGATATATTGAGTGAGCTCATCTCATAATTGATTCACCTCTTTTCCTTTATTATTTAATGTGGCTCCTAGAAAGTTTAGATTACATATGTGACTCACACTATACTTCTAGGGAAGAGCAGTGCTTTGAAATGTGTAAGCGCATGACTTTAGGGCCTTGCCCAAACTCTGAGATGGGAAAAGCCCCATTCATGAGTCTGATGTGACCTTAGTAGATTCCTTAGGCCTCTGCGTGACACGTGCGAACCACTCAATAATCAGGACAGGGAAAAAGACTGGAGGTGGGAGAAGAAGAGATGCTTTTTTGTAGTGGGGGCGGATGGGGGTATTGATATTATTCCCCTCCCTTTACCCATCTGCAAAGTAAGAATAATAATTGAGGCTCTGCCGACCTCCCAAGGTGGCCGTGTGGTTGGATTGACACAGTGTGTGTGAAATGAAAGCTCCTTAAACTGTAAATAGCCGCACAAACAGCGGCTGTCGCGGCGATAATAATGCGCTGGCAGCTGGGATACCTGGGCTCCCGCCAGGAGCGCTGCCACGAAAGGGTCCCCGGGGGCCCAGGGCTCGGGCGGGCTGGCGGCGGGCCCGGCCGCTCCTTCCCTGCTCACGGC